>NW_024040041.1:29184394-29784394 GCF_014851395.1 Micropterus salmoides | reverse complement strand
CATGTGTGTGGATATGTGCAGGTGTGTACACGTTTGTGTTGAGTCCCTAGTCAAGAGATTCAGCTGATTTGAAGCATTACAATCTTTTAACAACGGTTTTAATCTCCTCTCAAAAATATCCATCCGTCTTTGTATATGAGACACATCTTTGGCGTGACAGAAGATGCGGAGTTGCTTCTCTTTTGAGCCTGTGTTATTTTAATGTGCTCCTCAAAAAAAGGTTGAAAGCAGCAGTTCTAGCAGTAAAAAGCCATCACATGCACTGGGAGCTCAGTCAGCAATAGTCAAAGGCAATACAAGCAGCGACTAATGGGGCCCAAACGATTGGCAGCGCATTCCTGTTCTCCACTGTTTATCGTATGACCGCTGATCAATACTGCACACTTGCACTAATCTCCATAAGAGATGACTGTTTATTCCCCTTAACTCCTATCACTCTGACAGTGGAGGAAGAAGTATTCAGATCCTTTACTTAAGTAAGAGAAGTGTAAAATAATTCATTAAATAAAAGTCCTGCATTCAAAACATTACTTACATTAAAGTATTATAAACAAAATGTAGTTAAGGATCAAAAGTAAAATACAATTTATGTAAAGCAGGATATTATCAGGATTGTAATGTTGTAGCTGGTCGAGGTCGATCTGGTTGTAGCTACTTTATATACTGTTTGGTATTTGATCTATAAAAAACACATTTTATAAAATGACTGTATGTAAAATCTTAAATGAATGTTACTATTTTTAATGATTCTGTTATCATTAAGTTCTCATCATTAGTTGCTTATCATTGATTATTGGCCCTTTTTTGAAAATATAAACTCTTTAAAAGGTTTGAATAATTAGAATTCCTCATGTTTTATTCAACTGATTTACTCAACAGTCACATTTTCTGTGAATTTTACTTTCAAAAGCTTTCTCCACAGTGCAATGAATACAGGTCTAGTGGGGAAATACATAATCCATCATTTTTTAAATTAACTTATTTATTACCTAAAAGTATAGAAATTTAAATATATTTAGAAAAAGTTTCTGAAATCAGGCTATAAAATACCCAAATGTTTGTTAATTTTTTAATATTGGAATGCAAATTACCTCTAGATCTCCAAATGCCCTGAAAAATACTGAGGACATGACCTCAGTGTCCTCACTTGCAGTTAAAGCCCTGGTTTCAATGAATTAGCGACTATAGCTGTCAGATAAATGAAGTGGAGAAAAAAGTACAATATTTCCTTCTGAAGCGTAGTGGAATAGAATACAAGTAGCAGAAACTGGAAATGCTCAAGTAAAGCCATGTACCTCGAGATGTTACAGTAGTAAATGTACTTTTTAACTTTCCACTTCGCTATGGCCACAGCTCCCCCATCAGGTAGACCACCAGAGTTTGAACAACACAAATATGTCTGAATGGGGATTATGCAATATTATGCACAGACCAAACTTTGTAAATATATATGAAAGTAAATATGGAACCCCAATAGTGACAGTGTATGGTAAAATAAGCCCATGTGAACCATTGATGTGATCAGTTGAGGTGAAGAAGACATTGTAGAGTCCAAAGTGGGGCAGTTTTGGTCCCCCCCCCCCACACACACACACTGGACACACAACCAAGACCTCTAGAGACATGCTCTGAAGAAAACAAAGTAGCAGTGTTTGGTGCTGGTGGATTTTGTTGAGAAGCAACAAGGCCTTTGGAAGAGCACCCTTGAAGTGCCCCTCTGACAGCCTTCCTCATTATCTTGCATCTCCAGAGTGCCAACCAACCCTGCTGTAGAAGAGGGGGCATGGGGACGCCTCGATCAGCCCGCCCCGGGGGTACCCAGAGAGGGGAGGGTTGTGCTCTCGCTAAAGGTCCGCTGATTATATCTCAGGCCCAGAGCTTCAGGGATCCCCACTAATTAAAGGTTGTGTCATATCTGTTAGAGATAACAAACCTATGTAGCTTTTTTTTTTTTTTAATTAGAGAGTCAATTTCACAGACTTCCCTCCTCCGAGCCGATATCTGCGTCCTCTGGCATCATGTCAGGTTGCAGGCTTGGTCTGTATTCAGGGCTGACCAGCTTTCTGCACCCAGAGGAAAGGGTTCCTGTTTAACCTGCCCTCACCCATCTCAGCGTGCCAGCGGTGGTGTGGAGGCATCAGGGATCCTTTTGTCTGGAGGGATAATTAAAGCTCTCGTTCATTATTTCTTCACTTTGAGCGCAGATCTGAGTAATTAGGAGGCAGTGCCACAGGGGGGTGTGGGGTGGGTGGAGCTTTCACGGAAGCACATACACCTACAGACAAACATGCACACAATAACACGTGTCTGCGCTCATGAAATCCAGAAGAAAGTGTGCAAATACACACACAGGGAAAAAGCACTTGTTCAATCTCAGCACCAAATGAGCCGCATTCATCTCCCACCTATCTTTGGATGCCAATATCTGGCAACGAGTGAAGTATGCTTTTTCTCCCCTCAAAGCTGTCATGTACTAATGCATTGATTAAAAATTTTGATTAAATGGACAGTTAAGGGAGGAACTGCAAGAGTGATCTGCAAACCATGCCTCAATTGGACGCTGGTATAGGATGTGGGGGCTCTGGCTTTTGCTGCATTTGGAGCTGAGGCACTTGCTTCTCTAATGGATTTTGAAACAGAGCTTGGCTTTTATATGGTGTCATTCATCCTTATATGTTTTCGCCTGCCGCGTTTCAAAATCACTGCTTCTTTATGGCAAACTAATGCACCCGGTGCTAAGATCAGCAGGTTGGCTCTGGCCATCGCTCACCGAGCTCCGGCCAGGTATTAGGAAGTTTCGAAAGCTTCCATCGGAGGAGCCAGAGCAGAAACCAAGAGGTACTGACTCTGCCTCTCACACAGTCATACATCACTCCTCCACGCCACATCGTCTACACCCAAAACACACATACACACACTGAGCCACTGCTCCTCCTGTTGCTTTGACAAGGAAGGAAAAGAAGGGGGTGATTGAGCTTTATGGCAGCGGACAGTTAACATCAATACATCGAGCGTTTTCCCACCCTCTTATCCAAAGGTCTGGTTTGCTTGTGGCTGTGAAACACTGATGCCAGGGGGTGTGTGTGATAGTCCTAGGTGGCGGGTAGAAGACAGGGAAGGGTTTTGTTGAGGCATGGTGAGAGGGGAGACAACAAACGGGGGCGATGGCTCACGCCCTGTTAGCCCTCTAGGCCAAGAGAGGCTATGATAGAGAGAGCTGACAGGGCAGAGGGACGGCCAAGCATGGAAATCACATCAGATCAATGATGAAAAATTCAGTGGCGGCAAGAGTCGCTCTTGGGGACGATGTCACATGGCACATGTAAGCGTGTGACTGCTGAATGTACATGAAGAGGCTAATGTGTCAGCCAGCAAATATGCAGTCGCCCATTTTGTCCTCCGGGGTTGAAGCGGTTATTTAGAAACGAGCTAAATAGCAGACAGGAAATGAACATAAGAATCTGGTTGCTCACATCCTTGCATTACGCCGGCTGTTAAGCAGGCTGTAATTTCATGAGGTAAAGCTATGTATTTCATAGATTAAAGCACAAGAACAGAAGAATGAATGCCTCAAAAGTTCTGGCAATGACATGAGTGAGGGAGAAACCTGACGAATGAGAGATAACAAATGGCGGTCACTGACTGTGTGTGAGAGAGAGAGAGAGAAAAAGAGAGAGAGTGCTTTGTTTCTTTATTTACAGGTAGGCTATATAATAACAGCACATTATTATTACCAAAAGGTAAGTGGTGGCTGCAGTGCAGAGCAGAGAGGGATCCATAGCTGAAAGTCCAGAGAGTTGAGCAGGTCCAGAACAGATCACGGGAATATATTAACCGGGTGGGGGTCCAGGGAAAGCAGATGGGATGAGCACCGTTTCCGGTAGCAGAAAGTAACAACACGCTATTATGTAAAATTCGCTTTTAACTTTTTTTTTTATAGCCTACTAAATGTTCTTAAACCCCAAAACTGCCACATTCCCACCGTCATCACTCAGTTTAAAGTGCTAACAGGGCTGAGGGCTTCATTTTGTTTTCCCTTTGATGTGAACTGGAGCGTTAAGTTCACTGCTGTGGGCGGAGGTCAGGCGTGCGAAAAAGAAAATCAATATTCGAATCCCAAAATTGAAAATCGAATGTGTACCCAATGATTGAATATTCGAATATTCGGGTCCAGCCCTACAGGAGATGATTTTTGTCAAACCGAGGTAGCTCTCCCGTCAGCATGGTATATACAGTATGGTTGTGCAGTATTTGCATTTTTGCATGGCAAGCTGATTTAAGTAAAATAAACCTAAAATGCTTTATATTAAAATGTATGTCCACATTAAAAGAACCACTCACTCAAAGACAATACGGAGCCCACATCCCAAACACAGTACTTTTGTCAGGTATTTAATTTTATTTGCCAAAAAAACATACATTCTGATCAAGAATTTATCTATAAACTGATTCTCAATTAAATTGCCATAAAAGGTACTATTTCATGATATATGTTGATATTTCATATACCGTGATAGAAGATTTTATTGATGTTGCCCACTCCCAACTATAGGGTGTGCATTTCATCAGACATGCATTATTGACCATGGGTTGCTGCAGTAGGGTCTGTACAAGCTACTCTAACTTAAACTTAACCCTTGTTCTAGCTTTAACTCTGCACAACCTCCAGTCCAAACCCTAAAGTATTTGCTTGTGGGAGGAAATCCTGCCATACAACTTCACTTTTGTCTATTTTTATAACTCAGAAGAGCAAGAACACACACGCACAACCAAGCAATGCTGCAATCATGTTAAGTTACCAATCAATAAGTCAGGCCGATGTTCTCAAATCCAATCCTCAGAGTCTAGAGTACTGCTGCTTTTCTCTTCTACCACCTACTTAATTGCATTCACCTGTTGTCCCGGGCCTAAACCAGTCCCAAATTCAACAGCTAGAGTAGATACTAGCGGGCAGCGGTGAAAACCAGCAGTGCTCTGGTCTCATGAGGACTATGAGTGTGAAGATACCTGACAGGACATGCTGCTTGACAAGCACATTACACATATCAGGTGTTCTTTACAGCCAGAGTGTCCCACAATTCAAATCAATCCAAAGCAATCATTCTCAAAATCTACCATCCTTGTGCATTTCAGATTCCATTGACGTTCCGTAAAAAAAAAAAGAAAAAAAGCACCCTTAACCATAATGGCTGCAGCCGAAAGCAAAGTCAATTACATAGATTGGTGCAGTGACATAAAGTGTATTCCATTTGGGAGCAGATTGGTCATGCCCAGTAATGTTTCCTTCCAACAGGCATACCTTTGACCATTACTCTAAACAGGCAGTTGGGGAACCAGAGACCTATTTCCCACAACTGTGAATGCTGGTGTGTTTCCCAGAGGGGTCAGGGGTTCACACTGCAGCTACCATGCTCTCATATTTAGCAGCAGCGTGTGAGAAATGGTACATCAATACTGCCAGACGCACAGGGCCACAGTGGCCTCTAGCACACACATATCATATCAGAATGGAGCGTCAGCCAGGCCGGGAGGTGTTAAGAAATGTGTGAGAGTGTGTGCGTGTGTGTGTGTAACTGTGCAACTATCAGCATCCGAAACACATTGTCTATTTATTTTAAATGTATATTTGGAAACATTATTGGTGTATTGACAGTCATACCTTAGTGTATTTAAAAATCACTGAATGGGATCAACGCGGAAAATTGGTAGCTTCAAATTCAAGCTGTTACTGTGGATGTTTCTCCAACTCAAGACCACAGTTTGATACTATTTGCCTTTCCTCCTAGTTGCTGGTTTGCTCATCTGTGAAATGTGTAAAGTGCAAGTAAAATGCCAGACACCCTCATTTACCAGGAAGAAACAGAAGAGATCTGTGATATGCAACACACCAGATTACAACAATCACGGTGTCCACACATTGGGTATTTGTTTTAGAACTGATTTGAATCACTCACGGAAGCGTAAGGGGCCCATCAAGGTGTTGTCCCCGGCTCCATCTCTAACCTTTTAACCCCCGTTGAGCTGAACGATTTTTTTCACACGTACGTGTCAAAGTTCAGGATAAAGACTAAAAGTGACCCATCGAGACCTTGAGGCTGTTGTTGCCGCAGTGGCTAAATCAATGCCTTCTTCTGAATCGCTTCTCAAATACCATTTGTTCCAAAAGGTCTTTTCATAAATCCAACAGTTGAATGTTTTGTGTAGCATTTTTTTTTTTTTCTGCCAGTGTCTTTTTCTGTTACGATGCCTGCTTGGTAAGCGCCTGTGTTTTGAGAAGTGCTACTTAAATAGAGGCTCTAAATATAAAGTTTGTGTGGGTGTGTGCCTCTTTTCCAGTCCCACTATATTTCCCTCAGTGTTTGGGTGTTCTCCGTTGGAGTGTCTCTGGCTGTAGATGTGTTTTTTGTGTAGACACCTGCCAGGCTATTAAACCCCCCTGTGCAGCATGAAGTGCCCGGAGCGTCTGCTGTTGTTACCTAAGATCCAGCCCTGCCCTCTGACCACATCACCAGCAGTACAACAACAACAACCCTGCCACCTCCTGCATTCTTTCCATTCCACCGCCATCAAAACGTAGCTACAGGGACTCTCGCACTGATACAGATTTTCCACGGACATCTGCCCTGGAACGATGGCGGCTCGAAGAGAAAGGGTTTAAGAAATTCTGCCCAAAGGAGGTGGAAGAAATGTGAGCGTAATATCTCTGAGTGGGAGTCATGAATGTAATATGCTGAACCAAAATGCTGAGATCCCTGCTCAATATTTTAAAAGATGTCTGGTTTTAATGCCACACTGTTGAGGCCATAATATCAATGGTTCCAATGGAAAATGTTAAAATGTCAAACTCTGCGAGGTGCACGTCTGTGAGAAAGTAAATTACAAGCATACATATATACACATGAAGGTGTCATAGGTAAATGTTCAAGCACAGCACCCTTGGTGAGAGGGATTGTTTTTCCTGGTCATGCGTGTCAATTGTGATCAGTCATGCTCATGTTGCTGTATTACTTCCTGTGACGCTCACTCGCTCTTTCCCTAATGCTTCTTTTTCTCCAGTCTCTAAATGCTATCTGTCAGTAGGTGTTGCAGGACTGATAGAGGCTCGTCTGTTGCCTTTCTCATTACAGCGGGGGAGACAAAACCCGGCAAGCGCAGTAACCTTTCATGGAGACAGAGGCAGGGAGGCATCCACACAGAGCCAGCACCTCCGTCTACTTGACATAACCCTATTACAGCTTCCTTAATTTGTCCCGCCGTGACAACTCCCAGCCAAAGAAACGGTTAAAAGAATGAGTGAACAAAAGCTGCATTGCATTATGGGGGGTGGAGAAGGGAGGGAGGGAGGGAGGGAGGGAGAGAGGGAGTTGTTGAGCGTGGAAGACAATGGGGAGGCAGAGCTGATGCATCAGCCATATTGGATCATTTCTAAAACGCCCCACAATATGCGCGGTAGGCCCCAATATACTCTACTTAACTAATCGCTCTCTGTCTCAACTCAAAGGGCTCTTTTTTTAAATCTTTTTGTTCATTAGTTAACTTTTTGTATAAAATGCTTTTTCCTTCGGAGGTGTGCAAGCTTCAAAAGGCAGCTGATCAACTGCAACTTAATCAAAGAGTTTGTCAACAGTTTACATGAGCAAAATTTCAAAAAGCTCAGAAACAGTGATAATGTTTTATTCTGTTTGGCCCTGTTTCCCTTCAAGAACATCTACTTTTGTTAAATATAATAATGTTTCTTCCCTCATTTAATATTTACAAACACCAAGGTTCTAAAGAAACCTTCAGTGCTTCTTCTTTGTTTCCCAAATCTGTTTGTACAAAATATGATCAAAGCTCCACGCAGACAGAGTGTACCTCAACATGAAAATGACAACGTCTCAAAAATAACTAAATGATTGGCAAAATGAGTAACAACTTCAAAATGGCTGATAATAAGAGCCGCTGAAGTATGAGCTCAGTGAAAGTGCCAGACACTCAGACAAATGTGACACTAAATCCTGCATTTGGCACATCCTAAGTAAACAAAAGTGTTGATAAAAGGAAGCCAAAGCAATCTTCTTTTGTGTGCAAAATTTACAACAACAAAAAAAGAAAAAGGCTGTCTTTTTGTGTGGCAGCCCCGCATTTCAGCTCAGGCACCTCACCAGGCACAGCTTTCTATAATCACACATAAGCTGTGACATCTCAAATATTCACTGTAATAATCGGTATCACAAACTGATCTAACAAAAGACTGAATTAACCTAAATGCAGCTTCTGAAATAACTATTTTATACAGTATGTTTCCTATTGTGAGCGCTGTTGGGTGTCACTGGTAAAAAGTAACTAAGTACATTTTATACTGCTGTGTACAATTTTATTTCTATAATTTTATTTTGGAGGGGGAAGTGCCTGACACTGACATTTTGCCAAAAGCCCTGTAAATGTGCAGGGGTAAGTTCACAATAACTAACTAACTAAAAAGACTGTAGTTACTTTGCAAATTAAGATTTTATCCACAAAACATAATGAGCTTACAAAACATGACCCATGTTTATGGATTAAAAGGTATAATTAGCTTCCCCTGGACCAGATAACGTTGTTTAGATTTTAATGCACCGGAAAGAATCCAAATATGATAATATAATTCTCTACAATTAATAGGATAAGGCTGGCACTGTTTTTCAAATGTTGTTATTGTCAACAAATCTCATGAAAGACCTATTCCAACAATGTGTCTCAATACTTCCTGACTTCCTGTCAATGGCTCTCAGCCCCAAGACCATTGGTTTCACGGCAGCTGGTTACTGTAGTTTTTAGCAAACATTACTCAGTAAGGAGGAAATAGTGAGAATAAACTAGTGTGTGTGTTCATGGTGATGAAGGAACATGTCACTGAGTGCAACAGTGAGGCTCACTGATGTGTTTTTAATGGTTTTTTGACAAAAATGGAGCTCTATGGCTCAGAGGAAGAAGATGTATCAGGTTCTGATACACACAGAGTACTTTTTAGTAGATGCATTTATTGTTGGTTTGGGACTTTTCATCGGATTGATGACTTATCCAAGTACATCTTGGTAAATAAAAATTCTGTTTTTTCTCTAAAGTAAAATTTTAATGCATGTTTACTTGTAATAGAGTACTTCTACATTTTGGTATTTCTAGTGAATATGTCTTCCACCACTGTGTGTTTTATGTATCAGACAGCAGTGGTGTGTTTGGAATTTTTATTTAGGGAAAAAGAACCCAAACTGCTGGGTAGTGGAATCAGAAATAATGGCTTCTTTGGCTAAACAGACTGAAAAAAAGACTTTCTGCACACCAGAGATGACTTTTTTTTTTCTTTAAATATTCTTCAAGTCTCGACTCTAGTGAGCACCTGCTTTGCAAGCACACTTTAATATTTGGAAGAAACATAAAAAAGGGACACACACACACACACACACATAAGCGCTGGAGAGTCTGTGTTTTTCACAGTCAGCGGGGCCCACCCTAGGGGCCACGACCCCTGTGTTGGTGACTCTTGTGGCTCGGGCTGATCTCTCTCCCTCTCACTGGCCTCTGATCTGGGCTGCAGCGGTGGAAGCCATGGGTGTGGGTTCAACGCTTGAGCGCAGGAGCTGTCTATGTAGAGAGATTAAAGGGCCTGTATCGATCCACAAGCGCTCATGCATTTTGCATGAGGGAGACATTGTCAAAGAGCCGCCTCAGATTAAAAAAAATAAAAAATACTAGTGGAGGGAGAGTTCTAGAAAATATGCTGAACTCTGTGAAAAATCTTAATGTTGAAGTGTTATGCATGTAAACTCGCTTTTATATATTGGATTGTCCATGAACTCTCATCGACCCGAGATATCACTTGTTTTTCATTTCTTCCCCCCCTCACCGTCTTCTTCTCCTCCTCCATTTTTTGGTGGTTGAGGTTGTAATGTTGAAGTCAGAATGTGAAAAACAAGCCCCCCGAAAAAGAAAAAGAAAAACTGGCAGCCAGAGATTGTCTAATGGCGGCAGTGAGTCCGTTGGAGAATTCTCAAGTAGAGTGTGAATTATTTAGGATGTGTGGCTAGTGTGCAGAGCATGAAGCCACCCCGCCCGGCAACCGCCAGGCAGAGTGGCCGAGAGAATTCAGTGTGCAACAAACATTCGCTCGTCTGAGGTCTTTATTTCTCTTAGTGAGAGACTAAGTTTGGGCTTTCAGATAAGAGATAGGGGAGTAGATTTTAGAGAGTAAAACAACATTTCAAAGAATCTCCTTTCTTCTTTGGCACAAGAATAAAACAATTTGCTCACATGTTAATCTGCCAAAACACAAAATAAGGCACAGAGAAGTCACTTTGACCCATTTACAACCCCCAATGATGCAGCTGATTGTTCATCATCAACATTTCATGCAGATCATCATGCATGTTTAAAGACACGTTGCTGTACTGTACTGGGGACCCACTCCTTTACAGTCTTGCAGCCCCTCAGAGCCTCCTTATCCTGCGAGCACATGTCAATCTCACCTGAACGACCCCGATAACAAGACAAAAGCAATCAATCTCTGATATTGGCCGGGTGGGAGAGTCAGGGATAACACAGACGCTATCAGCGAACGCCAACAAAGAAGGGAGATTTTCTGTGCGAGGATGATTAGAAACACGGCGGCTGCTGTGACACGCTGATCCGCAGCGGTTAAACAGAGGCGGCTGTCATCACTGGCAAATGATGACGCCGAGCACCGATAGAGGAGATGGGATCTAGGTGTGTGTGTGTGTGTGTGTGTGTGAGGATCAGAGAGGCTGTGTTAATGCAAAACACAACAACGCTTTGCACACACACACACACACACATACACACAGGGAGGCAGGGCCACTCTCAGAAACAACCAGTCAATGAAAACACACACATACTGTATATGTAATATGTAGATGTGCATACACACTGCAGAAACTGATCTCTCAAAAACAAGGGGAAAAAAGCATTAAAATGGGGGAAATATTACTTAAAATAAGCAAAATTATCACTTGCTACTCAAGGCCAAAAAAAACAAGTGAAATTCATAAAAGCCACCTGGTAAGACAAAAAACAAGCATATTTTTCCTTCAATTAAGATAATTAATCTTACTAAGATTTTAGTTTTTGCAGTGCAGCAGTTAGGTTCAAGCTATTGACTGTTTAAACTGATATTTTTGGACTGGAGTTGTGGATACTTTTCATCAATAACCTCATATCAAACATACTCAGCCCTGTAGTCTTGAAGATTTTTTATGTAGCTCTCTGTGTAACACTCCCACTCATTCAACAGTAGGAGTAACTCAGGGATGCTTTGGTCGTTTAAACAGTGACTTAATTTACTTGCAAATACATTTTACACAATTAAATGACAAGTCCAAAGACATAAAATTGATTGAATGTTTTATTGCTACTGTGGTCAGACAGCTAACCTTCATCAAACCAACACTGGGCACTTATACCTGTTCGATATCTGAAACAGGGCTGCAACTAAGGATTATTTATATTGTGTATTGTTTTTCTGATCAATCAATTTATCTCCAGGAAATACTGGATGGCATCATTTCCTTGCTTACTAAGTCACTCCTTCTCTTATCACAGAAAGGTTGCAAAAAACAACAACATTTAGCCTCCGTTCAGCACAAACAATTTCAAGTCCAAATAACATAATTCCATCATCCTTCATTAATGGAAACAGACAAGTCAGGCAAACATCTTAGCCAAGTTGGAACTATTTTGTCTTTTAAGGTGTTTAAAGGTCATTTTCTTAATTGTGCCCACATAAAAGACAGATTATTTTCACATTGCTATGCGAGTGCTGATCTGCCCATTGAGAACAATTTGGGGTTCAATGTCTTAATCAAGAATGCTTCCACACATGAACAAGAAGAGCCTGGAACCAAATCAAACCCCTTTGTTTAATGTACTACCTGTTCTTCAACATGAACCATACTACTCTGTACTAGTTTTGAAGAGTGCATCACTAATTGTGCACACAATATCACTCCCATTCTATCTGCATTCACTATGTGCAACAACAGTGGAAGTGTGGAAACAGTGGGAACATTGAACATAACGTTAAACACAATAACAGCAGTAACGATGCAGGAAAAGCAATGAAACAAGACTCGTGTCCATGCGCCCGTTACCCTGGTGTATGCTACCTCAGCATGTAACAAAATATACTCAACAAACTCAACTGCTGAGTTGTTTCCAATAAAAAATTCTAATATTTGTTCTCCATCACCTTCTCCATCTAACCTAAATAACATAGCTTTGGTGAAACTGTAGAATTAAAGCTGGAACTAGAGATATTTGGTGTTTTTGCTTAATACATTACTTTAACGATTAATCCATTATCAACTTTTCTGTTGATTAAAAACCTGTGTTTCAATTTTCAACTAATCGTTTCAGCTGTAATCCAAAATAACATTTTTTATAACAATAAAATAGGACCTGCCTTCCTTACTCATAACAGCCATAAATGCACGTACGCATGCACAACTGCACCCTCACTGTATATGCAGGGGGTGTGAGGAGAATTTTCCAACATCAAAAACCAAAGCATTTAAGTAGATTGTACACAAGCACGTCTTGGAAGCTTGATCTTACTAATCTACAAATGGCTTCTTGTTATTAAACTGCTAATTCAAGGGATTAAAGGATCCATGAGAACACAATCCCCTTTACTTCCGTTCCTGGGTATGCTGAAGGTGGCTTAAATATTAATTAAGCACACACACACACACACATGTTCGCCCATATGCACACACATCCAGCAGAGTATATACAGTGCAGTATGTATATCTGGGACTTTTCTAATTCCTTTGTCTCATTTTGTCAAGCAGTTCCTTCTCTTTTTCTGTGAAGCCTCCATTTCTCTACACACACCCAGAGAACATGCCACTCATACATACAAGCCTATTTTCATATCGCAGACAACCATATCTTAATGATTAATTCCTTTCATTCTCTTTTTAGGATGTGATACTCAGTGCTGTCATCTCTCTGCTCCTCTCCTCTCACATCACCCGAAATACTCATTTGACTTATTTTTTTCTTTGCCACGTTGGTCCAGGATGAGGAAATAAACTCAGGTTGCAGACTACAAAGCCCTGTGTCAGGAGATTTCCCTGGCTTACGCAACCAAACAGAGTCAGAACACACCTGTATGTTTTGGGCAGTGTGAGAGTTACTTTGAGGGTTGTTGCTGTTGTGTTTTTTGCTTGTTCCATTCAGATTGCAGCTCACTGTGGCTTCAGGAAAGCATCTTATGTGGAGAATCTAAAGTGTAGCCACAAGATCTGTATTTTTTTTCAGCTGAACACACAATATTTCTATTTTGGAAAGAAATAACAATCTGAATCATTTTTATTGTACAGTATCTCTAACATAAAAAAGGACGCAGGCTAAAAAATGTGCTCGTTTTGTCAGCCAAGGGCATGCCAGCTCCTTTCTAAAGTACTGTAAATTGTTTGAGTTTCTTTTTTTCTGATTAATTTCTTGTTTCCACATTTTTCAAAGAGCAGAAATCTCACTTTTTGATTGAATCTGCTATACATAGCACATTATACATTATATATAGTACATTAAGACTGACACTAATAATACATTTTGACATGCTTGCCTTGCTGAAGCTGCACAAACTGCTGATAACGTGGATTTACAAGGTGTATCACTGCGCCCACATTAAATGAAAAGTTAAATTATGAACCAATCTATTTCTGATTTTAACAACATCCTCCAATGACACATTATTTTAAGTGTTCCTGTAAAAAAGCCATTATGAATATAAAACACCTCAAATTATTGTAATATCTTGATGAAAAGGAAAAGTTCATCTCGTCCAGTCCCTCCTGGTCTTAAAAAGAGACAGTAAATTGACATCAAGTGTCAAGCGTGTAAAAGTCAAAGAGTCAAATCTGCGCCATAACCCAGAGAGAATGTACTGGGGCCAGCATGAAAAACTACTCACAGCAGATCACATTACCTGCCTTTTTCACTGAAATAAGCAGTGTAATTTATCCTGACCTTTTTAGATTACTATGAATGTGCTGTCTGTGTAATTTTAACTGAAGTCCTCAGCAGCTTTGCTGGTCTGGAAACACTGGCTATGAAACCTGAGGAGGCGGCCGCTGATGGGATCAATGGGCTGATGCCACCAATACAGCAATGATACAATACCAAACAAATACTGAGGGACTGCCTGACATTCACGGCTATTAACACACATCCAGGAAAATCACTTTATTTAATCATCATCATCGCAGGCGATTCACCTTCAGACTTTGTGTTCTAGTTGAGACTGATTCCTCACCACTTCTACTGACGCTAATAACAAAAGTAGAAGCCTATTTTAGCTGTGACAAGTGTTTCAGGATTAGAATTTCATTCCTAATGGGTTCTCTGGTAACGGTTTAATTCACTACCTATGTGATATCAATTCCATTATAATCTCATTAAGCTATTGCACACTGAGGTGATTTCAAATGAATGTGAAACAGCCAACCGTACGCTCCCCTCTAATTGAGCAATACTTTTTATTCATTATTATTGCCCATTATTAAATTAATGAACTTAATGGACTTATTTTCTAAATTGCAAAGACCCCTGGCAACATGTTTTTAATTCCATTAGCAGACATATTGAACCAAAAAAAAAAATAAAAAAATAGTGAGAGAGATACACAGAGGTGTGTGGGCAATTAGCCTACTGCTGCGACAGATCATCAGTGGCACAGTTTCCCTTCTCTCACTAGCAGGAGTTTGTCCATCTCGTCTCTGGTGACAGCACTCACCTTCACAGACTTCACAAACTCAAATGTCATGTTTTGGGCTCAAATATTTCTTAGAAACAAGTATTTCTTGTATAAGCTGCTCCATTCAGCCTCAGATTTGACTCTGTTTTAACCTCTAATCTGTCGCCCTTTGATATTAAGACACACTGTACATGCCATGACAACATATTTGAATATTGTATTGTAAGCCGAACTAAACATAACCTGAATAATATATGAAATAGATTTTCTGAAATGAGATCTTTTCAGTAACCAAAGGCTGCCATGCAAAATTGCCCAGAAGATGAAAGCGGCAGATCTGCATAACTGAACGGCCGATCAATACGTCTCAAACTAAAATGGCAAGTCTTGATAAGGTTATTGAATTTTCTTTTTAATTAAAAAGCATACAACTGCGCTTTCTGTCAAATACCATGCCATTGCTGATGATGAGAAGAGGAGAGGGTTGTCCTTGTTCATACGTTCATCATTATATGAAAAACACCAGCCAGAGTGTCAGCACGTCATCAATCAGCACAGCAGAGAAATTTATTTTCTGTTTGCCTCGGTTGTGTCTTGGGATTAAGCTGTCATGGAAGCTCTCAAACCACAAACGACAACATTCATAAAGATATTAATTCTTATTACATGTCATTTGTGATCTCTATCAGTATTATTTATTTTATGCTCATGTAACATCATTTTCTATTTCGTGTTTCACATTTCATCCTGATATTTTCCTCTGAAAATGATGCAACAACAGAGGCGCTACTAATGCATCCATGAGCCCACAGATTACGTACTATGTGAGACATTGCATCCGTTTTGTTTAACGTAAACATCAAGAAGTGGCACACTCTCTTCCCATATTCTAGTCATGAAAATGCATAATTTAAAAGAGCTGAGACCAAGCTGTTCCTCAGCGGTGCAGAGCGAGCGCTGCATCGTATCAGTGCGAACATCAGTGGATAGAAAACTCTGCTCCCCGGAGAGAGTGCCATTACATTCAATCGTCAACCGCTGGATAAAACTCATTTCACTCTGCACAGTGTCTGAATGGCTCTATACATTCTGCAGAGGCCACGATGTGATAGCACAGCATGTCAGAACCACACTAAAGGGATTTTAAAGCAGGTTAGTGCGCTGCACAAAAGCCACCACACAAAGCCACAGAGCGCCGGGGCAGAACGGCAGAGCCACTGTCGCCACAGACCGTCTTCACACAGCCCGCAGGACCCCGAGTAAACAAACAGCCCAGAGTCGCCGCTTGTTGGGAAGTCCAAGTCCAAGTTGTTGACAACCAGATAATGTCAGCTTCTGTTTTTTAGATGAATGAATGTGTCTTTGGGGGAAGTGAGCCTGTTTTAAATATTAATTTCTTGCCTGTATTGAGAACTATCTCTATGCACATGGACAAAATATTCAAAAAAAGAGTTTCCATTCGAGACTGATTGGGATTAGATGAACATGAACAATGGTTTCCACTACATATATCACCCTTATTTACAAGCACGTTCACCACAAGTAAGTAAGGTAAGTTGAACTTTGGCATGCGAGTGCTCTTATATGTGTTTTTATTTGTTTTTTTGTCTGTATGTTTAAACACAAATCAAACATCTTTACATTAATGGATAGTTAAGACGTGAAGCCATACATGGTGTATGGCTCTTTTCTAATTAAGGTGAAGTGATTCATTTGGTGTTAATATTGGATATTATTGCCGGGGAGTGGTGGCTTTGCAGCCATTATGCGAGCAGTACAGTGACACATTTGTAGTACTTTTCACCAAGTAGGGGATTCGATAGCTGTCATAAATTCTTAATATCTCCACCTCAAAATTACAACTAAGCTAATGTGAACAGTTTCTTCAACTCGGCTGCACATAATATGCACATGATGTTGGATACTGTATGCTAAAACACAGTCAAAACTGTAAAAAAAAATGTACTGAAATTAATTCTAATGGATTTTTTCATGCACTGTTTTTACCTGTTGCATTTAGGTGAATCTACTCCATGAAAACTCAAGTTGTATTACCTACTAGCAGTCAGTGTCTGCACTGTAACCATGGATGTACAGACAACTGAAGAAAAAGTCTTACTGTGAAGATTGTGTGGCAAGATTTGTGCATTTTTCTACATGATTTTTAAACATCAGAGGAATGGGTAGAAGTTGCATTTATTACAGCCATATACCTTTATTTATGGTGCCTGTGGGTTCTGGTTTGACAGACCATTGACACTGAGAGGAAGCGAGTTTTGGTGCACAAAGGAGAGGGACCTGGATGCAGACATAATGGTGGCTATAATGGCAGTTGCAGACGTCACATGATTTCCTGTCCACTGCGGAGGTGCTCTTGCGGTCGTCCGCCATTTTGTGTCTGGTAGGTAGGTACTCTTGGCACAAACTGTTGATCACGCATTAAAGGTTAAAACACAAAACAAAACACCAAACAGTTGTTGTTTGGATTTTTTAGCCAAAATTGTGTTATCTTCTCACCGGTATATATATTGGGTATAAAATGACATTTGTGTCAACAGTGTTTTAACTGGGAATTATTTATCAGTAGGAGTTCAATCAGTTTATGCGCTGGCCCTTTGCACACTGCTAAATATTTCTGTTTCTTGTTGAAGCTTAAACAGGGGCTTTGACAAGCTCATACTGGGCATGGAAACAGACACCGGTAGCTACAAACATATAGCAGATTATATAATGATCATGAAAACTACATGAGAACACCTCCCCCCAAACAAACACACTCAACATCACACTGACAGGAGCACACACGCATTTGTGGATGCACATAAACACTCACACATAGACACCCGTTGACACCGAGAGAGTTCAAGCCTGACATGAGGTGAGATGAAGTAACGTTTCTCATCATCCGCTGAGCCAGGCTCTGTCTGACCTGGAGGACAGAGGTAGGCCCGGGGCATGGCCTCAGGACCCAGGCAGCTGGAGTGAAAGGGTCCTCCACCGAGACTTATAAAGTCCAAGCCACAATTTACTGGGAAGGCTCAAATTGTGGTGTCCAGTGGCCACTGCACAGCCCTGCTGTCAGCACCACTCTTATTTGCTTCATTCCCTTTGACACTGCCTCTCGATTAGGGTCATAAATTCCATGAAATCGGTCAATAACCTATAACACTAATGTCACTCTCCTGCCATTAATTTTACAGCCTGTGTGCCACACTGTTTCTTAACCCCTTTTTACGTGACAGGGAGTTTATACTCCCAGAGATTGATTGAGAAGAGTATATAACAAGCTTTGAATAGAGCCTTTGCAACCGTAAAGATAAACACGTATAATGTTTGAAAAACTGCAGTGGACAAGTGGATATGACTATAGTTGCTGCAGTCTTTGGAGATTACCACCTATATGTGGTTGGATCACTTTTGCTGTACACTTTTAATATTTAGCTACCCAACTACACCTGGAGGATTTTCCCATTAAACTTAATGCCTCTAGCTAATTTAAATGATTGCTTTCATTGCTGTATCAGCCTATAGAACATTTGCACCTTGATACTTTTGCTTTCATTACTACAGGCATACCACAGACTTAAGAATAATTGTTTGAATTTCCCCTGCTGCTTACATTAATATACGCTAAAATATGTAAATACAAATTCTTGTATCTGAATATACATACATGGAAACGGAAAAAAACTTTTCCAAAAGATTTGGGTGTGTAAACTCTGACATTGGTTGCGGGCACTGCGGCTCTGCTTTTGATTATTTTACTTTAAATCTCAAAAATACATTATGATAACCACAAAACCTACTGCCAGCCAGTTTTGTTTCTAAAGAGTTCAACTTGATGATTCTATTTGAATAACTGAGTACAAAATAGTAGAAAGAGCACAAATTACATTTGTTGCTGTGAGAGAGAGGGCAGGAGTGGTTTTCTTATCATGCGTGGCAGGTTGCCAGTGGATATGTTGCTGCCGTTCTCACAGGGGCTTCTCCAATCTTTTCCTTATGTGAGAGCTGACACTTCAGGGCATATCTATGGCACAGGCGTGTTAGCAATGCACACGCCTTCTGCTGCAACGCTGCCGAGGAGGATGAAGGACTGCCATGAGAGACTTCTGGAGTTACTGCGCAACAGGCCAACCGCAGAAAGTAAAATAAATAAATAAGACTGCAAAAAATAATTACTTTGAATGGCATTTGGCAATGGAAAAGCCCACTTAAACAGATACTTCTGTTAAAGTACATTTTAAACTGAAAGAGGAGAAGAAAAGGAACTTCTGCCAACAAATCAGTGCTGAGAGAAGCAAATTCTTACTAGATCATTTGAAAGGGGAATTTTGGGCCATAGCGTCTAAATTGCCAATATGCATGTTTTTCTTCTCCTCCCAGGCTTAAATGACACATGCTATGATCTTAAAAAGTGCTCAGTGCTCAAATTATGTCTTTGTCTATTTTTAGGTTTAAGACGTCATGAAATATGGGGCAAAATCTTTGAACCTTCGCTCCAGTTTATTTGGATCATCATTTGTTGGAGAAGCCACAATCTTAATATTTAATTCTCGAAGTAAGTAAGTTGTAAAATGTCTGCTTCGCTTTAGTTTAAAACATTATTCTGCATAATCACACATCCCTTTGTGTGTGATTCACTCATCCGGGTTTGTTCGCTCAGTCACGAGAGGAAAAACAGACAATATCACCTCGTGTTATTTTGGCAAGTCAGTGTGCGCTGGCAACTTTCCATCCTACTACTCTACCAGCTCTACCACTCCTCATTGTTTTTGCTGTTCAAGCTTCACTCCGTTACTCTCTCATTCTCCTGAAGAGAGAGAGGAGCATTTAAACAACACCACCGCTGTTAATCATTAAATCAGATTTTTATTTTTGCCTCCTCTGGAATGGCTGGAGTTGAATTGACATGGAGCCTCGACAGCGGCGAGGCAAAATGGCCGCTCGTAGTAACAGCTCACAAGCCCCTGGACAACCTGAGGCATGGCCATCCAATCCCACATCATTAAGGCTAGAGTCCTTTATTGTGTTGGAGGCATTAAATGGTGCGCTGGCTATAGCCCTGAAGTCACACTCCACTAGGAGAAAACAGCAGAAAAATAACGGCACAGCTGGATAATGACTTTTCCCTGGGAGGCTGACCATGTGTACAAAAGCGCTAATGATAGCAGGTGCAATAAGCGGGCGCAAGGCTTTTACTGCGTCTGGATCTATTTTCCTCTGCTAAACTCGCCAGTGATTTCCCCCGTGTAGGTGTCTTTCTGTAGTTTAAGAACACCCCCACCCCACCCCACCCCCCACCCCCCTCCTCTCCATCCACTCTCTCCTCCTGTATCTAATCTCTTTATCAGCTGTGCAGCTAATATCAAAGAGGACTGTGGTGTGAAAATCCTGCAAGTAAAACCAGCTGTCAGGGCCTAATCACAATTAGCTGGGATCTAGACCCATTAGCCCCAAGGGGAAGAGACCAAAAGCTGACAGAATTATTGTTACTACTGCTACTAAGCTACTGATTGCTAATGATTCCACAGACCAAAAAAGGGTGGGGCCTGGGTTTCAAGAAAATAAATAAATAAAATAAAATACATTTCTACTAGTAGTACTTTCTGAATTCATTTTGTACGCTGACAGATTTACACTGAAAAAGGATAGAATTTACAACCTGATGAAGTTGCTTGACTCTCATTGGTATTAGTGGTTAAACAGATAACACGTTTCCTGGATATACTGACTCCACTGCTTCCTTAGCTCAGCTTTGCAGCAGAGCTGTTACATCAGCTGTGCTACAAAGGCATGTGTGCCTTCCAGATTATAAAACATTGAGCTGGAAGTTAATGACTGATTGCAACAGCCGTTACTGAAACTTGTAAGAAAAGGAGAGCAACAACTTGCAGACAAAACAACGCCACGTGACACCTGGAGTGAATCACCTGCAGGATGAGCCTTTCAAAGAAACACCTCACATTTGATGTTAAGCCCCCAAACTGTTCTGGCTGTCGGAGGACTTGCCGGGGAGATAGAAATGTCTAAAGTTATTACAGCAGTCAGGTAAAGTGTGGGGCAACGCGGTCCTGTAATAGGGGTGGAGAGTTGGCCAGCAGCAGCTAATGAAGGCGTCTCGGGGAGTACTAAAGAGTCTACGTGACACTACTCCTGATTTGCCTGTCTGAGGACACAGATCAATTAATACATTAACAAACGATCGCAAGCACTTCATCTTGCAATATGAAACCGGCGGCCTGGACTCGCTGCCCTCCCGCCCAGAATGGCTGATCAGCTTTGCCTCTATACACCGTCCGCCATGAATTTCAACATCTTCTGCAGCTTAGGCTGCCAACGCCTCCATGTGGGTTTATAATGTCTCACCAGAGGCTGAGACCATATGCACGCATTGTAACCACAACACATGCTGTACATACTGTATATGCACTGTGTGCAATAAGGGCAGATGTAAGAGTGCTTCAGGCTATTCTTCATCTTCTAAGAAAATCTAACTTACTGATACAATTTGCAATATAATGCACCATATAAGACCAAATCACAACAGCTTTGATTGAACGTCTGCCTAAGGGGAATCCACTCTCACTAATGACCACAGCTCCAAAGCCTGAAACTGGCTCCTTCCTGATATTTAAGCTTCTGCTTGTGGACATCTCTGTATTTCTTTTGCAGATAAAAACAATGGATTAATGCAAGCCAAACACACCATGTGAACAGCCTGCGGCACACTTGAGTGCATTGGTTGGGGAAGTCTAACGTAAACCATTGCTCCTTGCCATGCCATATATATCCAGTCTCCCCATTACCACCATCTCTACTCGACAGCGAGGGCCCTGCACTGCTAAATTATTCATCACACTGAAGGGAGGACAGAAGCATGCATGGTTTCTCCACTCCATGCCTCTTCCCTTTTTCTCTCTGTCTCTAATGCAAAGGAACAGCCGGGTGGAGAGAATGATATACAGGCCATCTCTCCATCACTGTGTGGCCATCGCAGGAGATGTCGCCTCCACTTCCTCCAATTACCACAGTGGAGTTGAGGTTGGGTTTGGGTTGTGCTGTGGCAGACCTAAGGGTTGCTGGCTTGCCTGCCATGCATATGGGGGAGAAAGGTGGGTGGCACCCAGGGGCCCCATGCATAACCTGGGACGTCTTTGTACACACATTCATCTATATCAGTGGGCAACAGGGAAATGTAAGCCAAAGGTAATTGCCCTGGATAAGAACATCTGCTTGGTGAATAAATATTCTAATGAGGGGAGCTTGCAGGTTCCCCAGACTGATGCGCGGCTGACAGGCCTCCGGAGGGACCGCAGGTAATGCTCACCACCTGCAATTCAAACAGGAGGCGGTCCCGCCCTCCTCTCGCAGCTAAATGCTGGCCGACTAACACACACACACACACACACACACACTCTGTAGATAACAGGGATGGGTGGTAAATCATTGATCAAGCACTGGCTGTGATGTTACTGTTCTCAGGAATGACATGTGCAGCGCAATACTCAACACAAAATAGTTTCACTTCACATTGCCCAGCAAATGTTCTGCTGCTGAAAAGATGCTGATCGAAGGGTCTGCAGCAAAATCTAAAGACGCCCATAATTCTATAACTGTGCTGCCCGCAGTGTCGTGTGAAGTTCAAACCATAATATTTTCGAAAATTGTATAACTCCTGCCTGTTCTCACTTGTCATTTACTGGCTTAGCAGTCAAAAGGTTATGTCACTGGCTCCATTATTATATTAGGGCACCAGCTAACATTCATTTTCATTCTTTTAGTCTATTTATGAGTTAATTATTCATTTTTTCTAGTCCATTAATCTGTTTTCTGCTTATTTTTCTTTGTGTTCTTTATGTTTAATCGATACATTATTTAGTCTACATGTCACAAAATTGTGAAAAAGGTCCATCATAATTTCCCAAAACACGCTGCTTTGTTTTCAAATTGCTTGTTTTGTTATGACTAAAGAACTTTATTGTCCACAATGTGGAAAATTGTCTTCAGCTTCACCACACAGCGTTAACAATACAGCAGAATTGACAACAAAAGAGAATTGATTAGGACAAAAAGCATTTGTCACACCAACGGTCCAAAACCTAAAGACATTTAATTGAAAGTGATACGAAACAGTGAAACGCACCAAATCCTCACATTTGAAAAATTGGAACCACAGAATATCTAAATTGTTGTCGGTTTATTTTCTATTGATCATTGTAATTGTTTCAGCACATTCACCATCACTGTAATGTTTTTTGTTTTTTTTCATATTAAAGTTTCCCAAACACTGATATCCATCCCCTGAATTTAAACCTATCCAGTCTGACATCACGTTTTAGGACAACTAACAAATATTTTGATTATTTTTCTTATGATTTCATCAATCAATTAGTCAACACAATGTATTTTATTGTCAAAAAGGCCCATAACAATTTCCCACAGCACAAGGTGGCACCTTCAAATCGCTCTTTTTGTTCAAAAAAATGCAAAGATATTAAATTTACAATGATATAAAACTGAGAAAAGGAGCAAATCCTCACGTTTAAGAAGCTGGAGCCAGTAAGTTTTAATTGATAAATGGCATAAACAATTAATATGTTACCTAAATTGATGTCAGTTAACATCTTGTTGATGACATATAGTACATACATATAGTAACTGACTTATCATTTTAGCACTATATCACCTTTTTATTTTTGTTTGAGGTATTCTAAATACTAATTTAGAACTTTAATACTTTTACTTTTTACCTCACATGTAGTCTTCATCTTAGCTGCAGCTAGCCTGGACTCAAAATAGTAAAAACATCCACTTTGTCAAGTATGGAAATATTCACAAATTTTTTCTTTTTTGAGCAAAGCTTTACCATCAACACTGGACATTTTGCCACTGTGATCATTCAGGAATCAGGTATTCTGTTACTTTGAAGCAAAAAGGACATCATTATCCATTTTAGAGTTATAGAGGGAAATGATAAAATAAGGAGTCATGTATTAATTATGGTTACAGCAAATAACAGATATGCTGAGAGAAACAGCCCACTACAGGACAAGAGGCCCACTGTCACACCGATGAGCCTACAGGGCTGTAAACTGTCAGCATTACTGCTTCACTCTATTCGGCCTACATCTGTGTGTGGTCATCGCTCCGACCGGCTGCAGGGCAAATTAATGATCAAACTGAAAGTGGAAAAAGGTGAGCTGCTCAGAGCTCACACCTTCAAAGAGGCAAGAAGACAGTGACGAGCCCCTATCAATAAGCATCAATGCCCAGGATACATCACAAGAGAAGCGCTTTGAGCATCAGGGAGGCCTGTATTGGAGTGAGGCCTCAAAAAACACACAACACCACACGCTGTATTATTTCCCTTTCGTTATGACATAATTTGGAAACCACACACCTTCCTGTCACTTCCAATGTACTTGAAAACAAAAAAGCAAACTTTTCTCGTGGTTCAGATTTGAGCTCATTTCTCCACAGAGTAACTTTGGCCTCAAAACATCCTCTCTCTCCAGACATCTGAGCTTTAAATCAATACCCTGTGCTGTTTCATTCATAGCATACTTAACATGGTTTTGTAATTCATGTTTAGCTCTCACTTCCAAGTAAAAAAAAGTATTAAGTCATAATGGAGTCATCCACGTAATATAACTTTCCCCCCAAAAAAGATGATCTCTTTCCAGAAATATGAACTCACGATCAATAGTCACACACACACACACACACACACACACACACACATACAGTCTGCATGAAACACATCTGTAACTGCATTACTGCTCAAACTGTTTACAGTGGCAATGCTGGAAATATGTGTTGCATCGAAAAATAATTTAATTTACTCTGTATTTCTATGAAGGTACAAAATACAAGTTAGCAAAACAGCGGAGGATTAAAATGATCAGCAATGTGCATCAGTGAAAAATGAGGACAAAAAAAAGTGTGTAAACGCAAAAACAGCGAGCACTGTGCGGTTATTGTTGCGGTGAGAATACAAACCACAGAGGAGACAAAACCAATCTGACTAATCATACATGATCTCAAACTGAATTAATCAGCAGCTCTGGTTAAGAATCTGTAATCATCCTCATTCTGCGCTTAATGCTGCTTAATTTATGAAAAGACAAAAATAGGAGGAATTCTGGCTGACTTAGATGTATGGGCAACAAAAACAACAACATCACAAAAAGCGTTTGAACCACAGCGTAGACGAGGAAATCAAAATGTGTCCCCAGAAGACCCTGAGCAGCTCATTCTCAGACGCCGGCGTTAAATCGGAGATATAGTTTAAATTGGTAGACATGCGGCATGCTGGGTAGTCACGAAGTTGAATAACAATACTTATTATAGGTATTAGTTTAAGTAACAACCGCACTTCAACATCCTCTCTCATTTAAAGGCTGAAGAAATCCGACTCGTACACGCAGGCCTCTATAGCATCTGGCTGCAGCATCCAGCATCAGTAAAACACACGGAAATGGAAAACTATAAGCTCTGTTCATGCATGTGGGAGGTGCAACACCACACACACACACACACACACACACACACACACTGTACATACTCTAGGGGCTGAAACACACTCTGACGCATACGCCACACACAATATACACACCAACTCTCTGCCCATGCCGGAGCAGTGTGAGCGCAAAAGAGATCCACACTTTGTGGTCCGGTACTCACCCAAAAGTACATCATCATGGTGGATGCGGGACAGTTGTGGGCAGGCGGGTGGAGGAGAGAAGGGCCGAGCACTGGGACCAGTCCAGCCAGTGTGGGTGTCAAGAGGAGTCCGAGCGATTGGACAGAGAGCTTTACTGGTCCCTGTTCCACTGAGGCAGCCCTCCCTCTCAACTGTTCAATGGGGCTTGACTTGAGGTTTCCCCCTTCTTCTTCTTTCGCTTCTTTCTCTACAAGCAGCTTGCTCTTCAGTTAATTTTTAAAAGCCCCCTTTTCTTTCTCTTCTTCTTCCTCAGAGCCAACACAAGAAAGAGGGGGGGAAGCAGATGGGAGAAAGGAAAGAGAGCTGGGGAGGTGTTGTAACCTCTTTTTTCTTTTGACACTCTTCCACTCCACTTGCCTCTCCACACCACTCAGTTCGAGACTCTCCCTCTGTCTCTCTGCTCTCTCTCTCTTTCCCCACTGTGCCGTCTCTTATTGGTGAATGTGAAATCAGTCGGTACGGCGCCGAGGCTCAACTAGAGCAGCAGCAGCAGCCTGCGCTTGACAGCTGCCTCCAGCGTTCCTCCACCGGAGCCGTGTTGCTCTGCATAGAGGAGTGCGCCGAACAAACCGGGATCCTGCAGACGGTACTGTAAAATTCAGCGTCCCAGGGAGGTGGGGGTGGGGGGTTGGGAGGGTGAGGGAGGAAGGGGGGAGGCAGGAAGCTGGGAGTCGTGGTGGAGAGCTCTGCGGGGATGAGGGGGGGAAGACGGAGGGGAAGAGGGGGGGAGAAGGAGGGAAGGAGGGGGAGAGGCTTGTGTTGATGATGATGCTGGTGATACTGGAGGACTAACAGATTGCTCCTCTTTCTTCTTTTCACTGTCTGTGACTGAGATGTTGCACTGAAGTTGTGGCAGTTTTAGTTCATTGAAGAGAAGAAGAAGAAGACAATGCTGAAGAGAAAAAAAAGGGGGATCTCAGAGAAAACCTTAAAGTATGCCACAGGCAATTGGGAGGCACAGCCTATTTTTTTTACTTGTTTTCTACTTTTAGCTGCTGATGTTCGCTGCCTTCATGTGTGTGCGCCAGTGCTTTTTCTTTTATTTCCCCAGTGCACACAGCCAAACTCATAGGGTGGTGACCAGGAGTGTGTTTGGTAAAAACCTTTTTAAGACAGATCAGAGGCCAGATGAAGTTGCTGTGAAACACCTTTGTGTGCCAAGCTATATTACATTACATGCTTTAGTGTGTTTTCCATCTGGCGGCTGTAAAGGGGGAGGGGAAAACGGGAGAGGGAGGGGGTAGGCTTGGCTATCTTCTAGACAGCACTGTAACAATGAGCCTGCCTCAGCAATTTTCAAAACATATCATCAATACACGACTGGGAGCTCTCGCTTTTAAATATTAACCCTGTGGCAACCGGGGGAGGCTGCGGAGAGCTCGAGTGTTTTTGCGGCATCCTCTGGTGCCGGATCATCCAATAAAAGACGTCCTGGGGGATGAGCTAATTTGCTGTAGGATCCTAAAGAACATTTGCCAGCTATAGAGAACACTACCGTAATGAACAGAGCAGATATATTCAGGCTATGTTACCCATCAGTAATTGCCACATAAGGAGACTGAGTTAAATTTGCAGCTGGCTTTGAGCGAATTGATACACAAGGGGCCTCATTCATATGGCGTAACTGTCATCTTAAATGTATCACCCATTTTATTTTTCCACCTCCATCAGGAAAGCACAAGTGAACGCTGAAATATGAAACGACATAAAGGCAGTCTAAGAATCGCAATTAGTGATTTTCGCAAATATGATATTTGAGAAGATTGGTTTATTTTAGAAGAGACCTGCACATTTGATAAATCAAGACAGATATTATAAAATGATTTGACCGCTCCTCTGTGTTTACCTATCCGTCACATCACAATCCAGCCTTTGCCTACACATCTCTTATTTGTGGCATTGTCATGCACATACAAGCCCTCCATATCTTTATACATGTCCACCAGAACCCAATGAATTTACATTAGCAATCACAGAGTGGGTAACCGCCCCACTCCTCCATCAATCTCTGATGGGAAATAAAAATGAAATGCACTTCTCAGGCAACTCGGATTAAGGATCACGCTTTTATCAAATACTAAAGTCTATTTCAAGTCGTGTTCATAAATAACTGAGGGGAGAGAGGGAGGAAAGGAAAAAGGGTGGAGGCAAAAAAAAGAGAGAGAGACCGCAGGGAAAGAGGCAGACAGGCGGGGGTGGTGTGGAGGTGGTGTGGATGTAGACAGAGAGCATCAGGGTCTGAAGCTAAGGGCACTTGGGGTTGGAGGGATTAGGAAATAAGGTAGAAAATAAGAATCTGAGGGCATTTCAGCATCATATAATCCCCACAACTCCTTTCCAGGAATCTCCTTCAATTACAGATGAAAAATGGAATTTGGGTTAAGATGGCGCTGCTCAGGGAACAGACCTGGTCTTCCCTGCTTCCTGTCTCCCTCCCAAGCTGCAATTCTCCCATGCTCCACGCTTCTTACCAAGAATGCAAGTGGCTTTCCTAACCATTTAGATTTCACCATAGTCTAGACATTCCCCAGAGACTCTGGCAACCATTATAAAGATAGAGCTTTTCAATGAGAAGAGGAAGTGAAGGCCTCACACAGAGCGCGTTGTGTCTAAAATGTCCGTCTGTCTCCGATCCTCACTGACTCGAGGTCTCTCTTAATATTTTATGATGATCTCACCTCCCCTCTGTAGTGTGCTGCTACTTACAGAGCATCTTCTGTCAAACTACACTCGGATCTCTGTCATTACAAAGACAACAGAGGAGACAATGAGCCTGACTTCCCCCGAGTTCTCACTCTCAACCCCACAGAATCCCACCGGAGTTCTGGGCTATAGTTATGGCGAGCTCGACCTATCGTCCTCATTCATCAAACACTCAGCCCTGTGCTGTCTGGTCTCAGGTGGTGTGAGACCTGGTTGGTTGGCGGAAGACAGGAAGAGACGCTGTTCCATCCTGAGTCTCCCAGGTTACTTTTCTCTAATGACACACTTCACTTTATGGAGTGACCTGTTTTACAACTCGCTGACATGGATCCTCAGCTGTGCTCGTTTTATCTGTCTTCATCAGCTCCACAGGTAAGTATTGACATTTCTATACTAAATACTGCACATCATGAAAGTAAGGCTGTGCAGAGTGATTCTGTTCTGAAATGCTGCACTAAAACAACATGAAAATGTAAGTTTATGGACCTTTTTCTTCTGTCCTTTCTCTCTCCGTCCCTTCTTAAGAATCAAGATTGCAGCATATTAAGATTGTTTTTTGTGGCATTTGAGTACTGTGACAAAGTGTAGCTTACATTAAGCAGTGCGCCTAGTGACTGACATGTTTTCCCCTTGGGGCTCTCCATAGCTGTACAACCCCTGATTTGTTTGCTGCTGAGATTACTGCAAACCTGTATACATGACTGCTGGGGATGCCAACTCCTGTACACACTCGCTGCTCTTGATAATTCCTATACATCCAAAGCTGCTCCCCATGAAGGTACCCTGAAGGATACCAAAGATGCAACATAAGGGCTTTTATTTTTGTTATTTTAAGTTATGGACTTAAGTAAACATTCCACAAGTTCAATGATTCCACTGAAAGTAATTTAAAATTAACAATTTCAAAGGATAATGTTGTGCATTCAACTCAAGACCTGCACATCCTGTTGGTGTGCTGTGCACGCTGGCCTAAACGTTGCACAACGGACTGTAAAAACCCCTAAACTAATGTTTGATATATTTAGAGATCTGGACCTCTGGACTTGATTTTCCTGGCACCGTGTAAATAGTGTAAATGGTTGTCCGTCTATAAATATGTCAGCCCGATGTTAGACTGACAGCTTGTCTGGGGAATACCCTGCTCCCGCACCCCACAACCCTGCACAGGATAAGCAGGTATGGATTATGGGTGTATGGGTTTTAAGCCTCAACCGCACTTTATTTTTGTGTTCATTTTGTGAAATAAAATTGAATGGGTGATAAGTTAGCTTATGGGTGGGCCGTGACGCACTGTAATGGACATATTGTGTTATGCCATCAAGACATCCTGACAGTCAATAAATATGCATAAAATAACAAGGAAATTCATGCTTTTAGTTATTCCTTTAACTCAAGCATTCTGCCATTGCCTGCGTATTTAGCCTTGAAAACTGTAATGTTTTGTTTCCTAGCCCTGGAAGACATCATTAAACATCATTTGTAAGCATACATTACACTATACGCAGCAAATTGCCCATCTGGTGATTTTGGAGCTCACTGTCTGTGAAACAATAAATCTATTGTATGGCTCCACGTAAAGAATCGCACTAAAGTAACGCCTTCATGTAGACATACATCGAGTATATTAAACATAGACCTGTGCACAGACTGTATGTAGTGTTAATAATGCAGTGTTTACACCCTGGCGTTGAGCAGGC
The DNA here is from genome assembly GCF_014851395.1 of Micropterus salmoides. Taxonomy (NCBI): domain Eukaryota; kingdom Metazoa; phylum Chordata; class Actinopteri; order Centrarchiformes; family Centrarchidae; genus Micropterus; species Micropterus salmoides. The sequence goes on along the minus strand of NW_024040041.1, from coordinate 29,754,537 downwards.
AGTACTGGCCCAGGGCTGCAAACTGGCAGGGCTGTGCAGTAATTAGGGGCTGTGTGTTGGGGATGTGAAGGCTTGCTGCGTGTCATGCTGGTACCACTGCCGGGCAGACCTGGTGTGCTGGCAGCAGGCACACAGAGTGCTACACAAGGCCACGCCTTTCTGTCACAGCGGGAAGTTGCACCTTTCACTTAAACCAGCGATCCTGCAGCCTGTGAGCCCTGTCATTTCTTTGCGGTCCAAGAAGGGACACAGAGGTTGTTAACGCCAAGACAGCGGTCGTTCACGACGTGAGCAACATGTCTGATCTGTGTGTTCATGCACACAGAAATATTAGGAGTTTGAAAATAAGCAGTGCATATTAACTTTTAATGCTTTTGTCCGGTGTCATACTTAAAGGTTGTGCATACAACCTTTGTTACATGGCCATTTTTGTTTTCATTGAAATCTATTGTATTTTTATTTTTGTCTTTGCATGTCCATGTTGGATTTATTTATTTTAATCTAAATCAAATCACTTCTGTTGCACTCTAACCGTGGATGTATAGACAATTACGCGGATAACTTTTGATTTAGGAGACAAGGCCTAAACATGATTATAAGGATGAAAAGTTAGTTAGTTTTTTATATATGATTTTATTTATATAATTTTTTCAATTAATGGTCATCTATCCATAGTGAATGCCAGAGATACTGATATATTGAAAACACTGCACTGATTCCAACAGTATGTATAACTTGTGTGTGTACTGGTTTTACTAATTTATGATTTTGAAAGGAAAGGGTGCAATTTTGACACAAATTGCATCATTTGTGTAGAGAAGACTTAAAGGCACACACCAGCAATTTAGTGATGAACTAAACTGAACTCCCATAAAGTGGAGGGACTTGCATGAGACAGATTAAAAATAGAGAAGTTGAAATCAAAACAGCAGAGACTGATATATATTGACTTAACAGTTAAAAAAACTCTCCAAAAACACAGTGTCCTACATTTCCCATAATGCAACCCTGCAGTGTCTTTTCATTAGATCTTTCCTGCTTTGTAAATGCCAACATGTTTTGAACTCCACACCTCCCATTTGTAACAAGGCTTTCTGTTACAAATTTGTTTGCAAGCCCATGCTGCAGTAACTCTGACATTACTGTGACATCATTAGGGTATTTTTCTCAGATTGACAAAGCTCTTAAAGAGCTACATAACATATTATACTTTCATCAAATGAGCAGTACGAAACACCACCATCCATAATAAATGAAATGCTATTCTTTTAAGAAGGTGCCATGATGAGACTTTTGAGCTATGAAAATATTGGTTTTATTATTTTCCTCCTTGATAGACTTTATGACTAATAACTTAAAAACAACTTCTGTTTTAATTGAAACCCAAATCTCTGTCAGCTGTCGTGTCTGATGTCTTTTTCATTTGTTGCATCTTTCAAAGACTTGTTTCCTGGTTACAGTGTGTGCTGTGTGTGTCAGTACATGCATGTTTGAGTTTTCCTTTGAATTCATAACTGTACATGTTATACACAATATTTGTACACATACACTATATAACTATTTTTTCATTGTACAAGCTGCAGGCTCTTGCAGTTGTGAAGAGAGACATTCAGTAGCTTTGCCACTTGAAATACAACTACACCCAACTGGAATCCTAACAGCCTCTTGCATCTCCGTTTGACATTAATTGATAATCATACAAGCCTTCACATTAGACATTTATGAGATCAGCTGAATTATCTATTTAATGTAACCCAATTATATGCAACCCTTGTGCACCAATCAACAGTAATTCCCGACGCATAAATGACAGCTACAACGACAGATTTAATCAATAATAACCATTGATGAAAACTTGGGACCCGCTTCGAAAAGAGGGTAATTAATACGACCAAAATTGCTTGCTGATTTTCTTTTTTTCTTTAGGAAAATTGCTCTGTTATGGTCATGGTTTGTGTCTTTCACAAGAATCTCTTCTGTATGGCAGCTCACATTCCAGCTCCAGTGAGAGTAAGCATAAAACAAACATTAAATTTCCCTTTGATAATTAGGGATAGACAGTAGCATTGCTTCTAAACACAGGCTTCAACTGCTCCAGCTCTTAATTAAAAGCTTTAAGTTGATGTCATAAAACTACTACTACTATGGCCAGAAAAGACATCTTTTTTATGCCTCACATGTGACTTTCCTACATGAAGCGAGAAAGTCTGATATGTTGCTTAGATATGGTGGGGTTTCTTAGTCTTACATCCACAGCAGAGGAATGTCACATCCTGTATGTGGAGTATAACTTCAACTAACACATGTCAACAGAGTAGACATCAAAAGCAGCTCATTAGAGACTTTGGGGAATTCTGCACCTGAAGCCTGTTTGGGTTCAACAGAACCACATGAAACTCTTGTGACAAAATGGAGGTAAGTGTGCACACAGGGGCCTGCTGCTCTTACCAGTCTTGTAAAGAGGGGCACTCCCAAATGCCAGAGGTGATCGTTCAGCAGTCCGCTGTATACCACGTTCCCGAAGACAGCAATGCTTCCTGACTTACACAACGTGTTTCCTACGGGGACACAAAGAAACACAGGTAGGCGTCATTTAAACAGACAGGAAGCAGCCAGGGGCAACTGCATGCACTCTAGCAGAAAGACACTCTTCTCTGAGAAAAGAAAAGGAAAATTCATTGCACAGAAATAATACAGAACACATCATCGATTGTTCTAAATATTGATTTCAGAGGTTTACTGAACATACAGTAGATGTAATGATGAATATAGATAGAAAGCTTGTCCACAATCAATAAAGTTGCACAACTGAGCCAGTCCTATCTAACAACACAGTATAGAAAAAAATATAGTAAATAACCATTTGAGGTGCAACAGAAGATGGCAAAGAGGAGAAAAATATAAAACCTCAAAAAAAGAAAGTGTCAGAGCCTAAACCTTTAAATATTTTATCATCACTTAAAACCTCTCATCAAGCACTCTTTTTCTTGCACAAGCTTAAACATGACACAATATACAATAAAATGGTTACTCTTGATACTCATGATACTGGTTTTGAAAAGGTTGCACTTCAGAGTTTACTATCAAAAAGTCACAATTAGTCTAAGAGATAGTAAACCAATTTTAAAAAGGCACGTGATGCATATGAAAGTTTTTCTCTTTTACTTTAAAATACAATTTTTATGTTCTGCTTTGCTGTTACAAAAAAGCAACTGAGTTTGTACGATATGTACTTTCCTGAGGTTGATGCCATTCAACCAGATGGCATCCAAAAACAAGCCGTATCATGATAAGTTTCCAATATTATATTGTTTAAAACTGATCTTCTGACATTTATTTTATATATTCTGTTTTATGTGTAGTGTGGAACTGATGTTGCTGCTGCTTGTCTTGGTCAGGACACTCTTGAAAAAGAGATTTTTAATCTTAACAGAGAGCTGAAGTCCTGATGTAAATTCAGGACCAACAGTAACTTCTGTCACTGAATGCATCATGAGTTTCTTTCTGTAAAAGTAAAACTCTGTTTCTGTTTACTATCCAAATTCAAAGATAAAGTTTGCATGGATCAGATTAGCATGAGGGGCCAATGTGTGACCACAACACAAATGAAACCCATAATATTCTCAATTTGGAACAAGCACACAGCAAAGAGCTACTTTACGCAAAATAAATAAATAAATAAATAAATAAAACAACAAACAGGAAGTTTGCCAACAATTTCAAAATACAAAACCACCAAAGCAATTGTTCACCTAACGGCAGTTCATAACAGGTCCTTAAAACAAGAATATGAAAATGAGTGACCAGATCGGAAAGAGAGCCTTTATCAAGATTACAGTGCACTGAACTACCTCAGTTTCTTTCATCAAGATACGTTTGAATTCAACAGTATTTTGTTTAGGCAGTTTTGTATAGTAAAATATACATTTAAATATATATTAAAATATTTAAATTTTTTATAACCTGTTGAGGGGGAGAAACCTAGTCTAGCCATCCCATGTTCCTCATGACGCATGTAGGTCATATCAATGATACCCACTATTTCTCTCTTCTGATATTGTCTCCAACATTTTAGCTGTAATTGAAAAAGAAATCTCACTTCTTGTCCGTTCTCATAGCTCTTCACTCAACTGGCCTCGGTATGTCAAACTGCTGACACAAAGGGTTTGGGCTTGTGGGAATTTTGTTTTATAAACCATTCTTGTATAGACAGGTGGGGTGAACGGAATAGTGCTGAATAAGTTTATATTCCAAGGCTTGGTTTTTTAGTTAATTTCATTATTAGGCATTCCCGGTTAATTTTGGCATGAGGCTTTGCTAGTTAAAGGTGAAAAAAAATCTAACAGCATATGACATATGACCTATGACAGATACACAACAACACTGGCATACTGTCAAGCCTTCTGTAAAATACATCAACACTACTATCCATTGTAAGTTGTGTCCACTGCCACTGAGCCTCGGCACACAGTCCACCCTCTCAACGACACTCTTAATTAGCTCAGTGCCAATGAGTGGCCTTCAGAAACAAAAACACACATGCATGCATGCCCACACACGTCCCCAAGAGTGTGATGTACTGCACACCGATGTCCCCATGTATGTGATGAATGCAGCTTATGGAGTAGGCAGCACAGAAAACACAGGTCCCCATTGTAATTTCTGCACAAAGGAATGCTGCAAAGGCTCACCAGGGGTGGAGTGAAGCAGTGCTGACAAGCAGCACATGCATTATTTAAAAACAAAAGTAAAAAATGCCCATTAAAGTGTCAGTGGTGCTTTCGGCAGTGCTGGCTTGGGCGCGGTGTGCGTATTACTGTTATTAATGGGCCAGGCGTGGGGGGCATTTCTTCAGTGTGATTGCTCTGCTGCTGTTGCTATCCACGGTTCAAGCCTCCCCCCCACTTTTTTTCTCCATTTCTTCTGTGTGTGCGTGTTTGCGTGTGTGTGTGGAAGAGGAACAGATAAAGAGCATGATACAGACAGAGACAGAGAGACACAGAGAGACCCCAAGTGCACAGTCAATGAGCTCCTACAGCTAATATCATTTCACATTATTGAATGCATATTAAGGCAGAGAGACCTTGTCAGTTGAATAGGAGCACCAGTGCTTATATCAAATTCTGATCCGCCGTCACGGCCATGTCTAAAAAATGCCGGGAATGTTGTCAGCATATTGAAAATAAGTGCATACCATTCTTCTTTGCAGTTTAAGATCAAGGGCTATACATTACTGCTACTGACACAGCAGAATGAGGTCATTGTGCATGTTGTAATTACAGCTGGGTAAACACTGCTCTCTGCTGCAACACTGGAAACACAGAGAGCTTGCAGTACTAATAAAGAAAAAAGAGGACATTAACTAATGACTTGGATCTCTCTGCAAACAGTATTGGAATTTTTTTAATACATCAATGGGGATAAATACATTGAACAAAATGATTATTGGTGTTTGTTATGATCAATTCCAGAGCAGTGTAATACATTAAAATCAATGCACCGGGTGTTTTTACTGTTAGATAACATGCACAAAAAATAAAGACACCCCCTGACCTATTCTTCTATCACCAGTTTACTATGGTATTATTAATGGTGTTTACATGCAGCGAACAGAGCATATAATCAAATTTTCCATATTTGCATGTAGAAAATGTCACATAGAAGAGACAGCTTCATTTCCCCCCTCACAAACTCTGCAGAGCTGTAGAGCCAGTGGGTTTTTATTTTTGTTTATAAAAAAATTATTAAACTCTGCATGTTTGCGCCACTGGATCATCTGTAGTTTTCTTCCTTTTTATTAAATCTAACCCTAACTGAATACGTGGTGCTTATTGGTTCATGATGAACTGTTGATAATCCTTTTTTTGGTTGTTAATCCTGCTTTTTTAGGGCCTCTCTCAGCAGTTGGATTTTCTCTCATCTGCAGACTCGACAGCATTGAGCCCAACCTCTGATTAATTATTAATTGTGTGATTAAAGTCTGCATTGGTGTGGGTGTATGTGTGTGGCTTGCAAGGAGGGGTAGAGGAATGCAACTTGCAGTCTACTTTGCATTATGTACAACTTTGAAATTCCTTTTTTTAGGCATTTAACTACAGGCAAATCATCGGGCATGTACAATACCTGTAAGAGCCGAAGAAGGGAAGACAGGGTATTGTTTTATTAAGTAAGGAATGCCTGGTTGAGTCTGGCTCAGTTTTCTTTTGGCTGCAAGTCAGATCTTCTCTCTTTTTTTTTTATCTCAGTGCAGACATACATGGAGAGTTTGACCAACATAGATTTCAAGGCTGATGCTGCTACCAATATTTCAGATTGAATCTGCTAATAAATTATTCTACATGCCAATATTTAACCTTAAACTTCACAATTTTTCAAACTTTTCTGAAAATGGATGAAATGGGAAAAACTTGTGAAATTAGAATCAGTTCAAGCGCTCTGCACCGAAAGTTTTGTATTTATCATTTCTGCTTATCCAGAGATGATGCACTGCAAAACTCTTGATCTTATAAAGCCATGTCTGTCTATCTTTGAGTGATTTTCCTAAAACAAATGAATAGCTTAACCAGTTTCACATAGAAATCACATTGTTTCGAGTGTCTGCATCTTGAAACAAGAAAGAAAACGGCAGATTTCTGCTTGATTTCATAAAATAGTTTGAACAATGTGATGCCTTTGAGATAAACAAGATGGCAGATTTGTTTTAGCTGTTTCAAGAAAATTTAAATGTAAGGACTAAACTACAAACAAAAACAACTTGATAAGATGAGACAGAGGTTTCACTAGTACAGCCAGTATCTGTCTTTTAAATAAAAGGCCTATAGCAATCCAAAATTGACTGCAACATGAGTAACCCACACCGCAGTTACAATTCATCTGGGTGAATCTAAAAACAAAACTTACAGTCCATTATTGGTGTTAGAAATGCATTAATGTGAGAAATAATTTATTCATATAAAGTTACACATTGACTGAAAAAGTGTTTTAATAGTTGATTAATTGTTTAAGTCCTTTTTAATGCAAAAATTCCAGCTATTCCCTAGTTTCAGCCACTCCGTTGTGAGGATTTGCTGCATTTGATTGTGTTATTTGATAGTGAAAGGAACATGTTTTGGACTGTTGATCTAGGAAACAACAATTTAATGACTTCACCTTGGGCTTAAGGAAATTGTGATGGGCATTTTTCACCATATTCTGTTGCAAATAATCGTTACTTGAAGCTGTATGTGGTATAATGAAATACAGCATAATATAGTTAGATCCCTTTCACAAAGCTTTCTGTTCAGATCCTGTTTAATATCTGAGAAACGAAATGGAAGAAAACCATCTCGGTGTGGTGTCAACATTATAGGTTATTTAGATACATGTATTTGTGCGTATATGTGGTTCTGCCTGCTCTCTGGCCTCCTCCCCTGGCTCTGCCATTGGAGGTGGGTCACTTTAAGCATTCAAGCCCCAGAATGTGCAGCTCACTTCTAGCAACGAGGCACATTGCTGCAATGCAATAAGGGAAAACAACACTTTTAATAATTCAGGCCCTGAGACCGTGAGGGGGTGAGGTGGAGGGTGCGGAGAGGGGAGGGTGGGGTGGGTGGAGTGAAGACGTCTTAAAGTACCGCAGAATGGCTCATTTAGCTCCTGCTACGCATTATTAAAGTTGTATCGAACCCCCCCTCCCGGGTCTTTCCCAAAGTTCTTCTTCTTTTTTTTTCATTTTCCTTTTCTCTTTCCCCAAAAGCCTGCAAGGTAACCAATAACAGCTACCAACATTTATAAACGACATAGTATCCTGCACCTTAGAGGAGGAGGTAAATAATGGTGTAGCTCTTAATCTCTCTTTCTCCCTGTCCTCCCTGCTCACTAGTCCTCTGGACCGAAATTTGTCAGTGCTTTATCCTGTTTGAACCGTAATACAGAGCCCTCGCTGTCCAGATTATTTTCTGCCTGAGCTAAGCCCACGATGCATAAAAAATGTGGGGAATGAACCTTGTATGGAATCAAATTGAGTAATAAAATTGTGTTCACTGTGGCACTGATGGACGCATGATGGTACCGTTAAGGACGTGTTCAAAGGTACTGTAAATTGCCTCTGAGCCTGATGGCAGTTTCCAGAGTAAAGAGAGTGAATATAAAAAAAAAATACAGGAGGCAGAAGACAAATGGGAACAAGCTCAAATGCAAATGCTTAGCTTTTGTTATCCTGGGAAAACAATATTAATCAAGACACACAACATGTCAATCTGACCTGTAATGTTGTCTTTTATTGGTAAAACAACCAACATAATATTAACTCCTTAACAGCCAGTTTCCCCCATTAATTTCCAAAGAAGTAGATTCAAGGTTGGAAAAACGCACTGTGGATATTTGACAGCGTCATCTAAACAGTATTCTGTATCATCTTGTATCAGCTCCTAATTAAAGCTTTATGATGTTTACGCTGAGTGAAATTTTCTAGCCCAAGACTCTCATGTTGTTTTATGGCTGCATCATTCCATCCAATAGAAACATTCCAGATTTGTTGTGCATCATTTTATGCATGTTTCTAAAAAGTCTGCATGACATTTTTGGTACCTGTGGAAACTCTGGGACCTGTAATCCAATTTGAAATAAAGTAAGTGATTGGTTAATAACGTCTTGCCCTTGAAATCTGCAGTTATTATCTCCTCCATGCATTTGGTTGTCTGTGTGTGCATGTGTGTTTGTGTTTGCAGCTAATCTTGCATACCACTGGACCTATCAGCCTAATATTTTATGCACATTTATGACTTCGTGCTGAAGGACCTATTTTGGTTGCAGTGATTCACAATTTCTGAAAAACCTATTTTATTGCCTGCTGTGTTTTATACAACCATTGATTGCTGACAGCTCAGTCCTCCTAACCAGCCGGTTGGTATGTACGTTAGTTACATCAGATACATTACATAAGTTATTCAATTCAAAGAACTTTATTTATCCGCTTCATTTGTGCAGAGCATCAGTGCATGTACCGTTCACATTAGCAGAACCAGTCACAATATACCACTTACACGTCACCAGCAATCAACGGTGGTAAGTAAAGCTTGCAAAGCACAATAAATGCATGATAAATAGGCATTAAAAAACATTGTGTTAAAAATGTTAAATATGTTACTGACTTATGTTAAAATAAGTCAATGGTGACTAATGGTTCTACATGGGACACAAACAGCGGTCTCCTGCAGGTGAAAGTCCTGTATTTGTTTGACCCATCCATCCTCCCTCAACCTTGTCCCTTTAGGACTTTGTGGCTCCAATAAATACTATGTCAACTGAAATATTTTTCTGTATGACTTTTGTGAGTAAAATGTCATGCCATATCTACACAAAATATGTCAGTAGAGACTAAATGGTTTGAATAGTGACAACACATTAAATGACTTAAGACACTGGAGTGTTATTCATGTCATTTGGTGATAACAGGCCTTGCGGAGATCTGCTCTTTACCGAGTGTACTCTTCTAGTTTGCCAAATTGAGAAAAAACAAAAACCACCATTTGTTAAATCCCTTCAAATCCACACACATGCAGTGATGGTCAACCTCCAAGGCTGTTTCTGTGTGTGAAAACTTGACATTTCAGAGGTACTGTGCAAGGGTTTCAGCCGGCAGCAACAAATTATAATTATTACAATTTATGATTACTGCTTACATTGCACAATACAATGAAAAAAGTAAAAGCCTATTAAAATGTCCACTTAGGATATATACACCATAAACTGCTGCAGAGATCTTAAATCAAAGTCCACTGTGCTGTAGGAGACACAGAGACAGAAGACAGGAGGTCAGGAGAGAGAGGAAGACAGTGGATGTCAGATGTGTTATGATTGGCTGATATATGGGACTTTTATGAGATATCACTCAATGTTGTTCACCTCTGCAATGATGGATATGAAACAGTCTGATTACATATTCATTGTGGTACATGACACTAGTTGTCTGTAAGAAGCCTTTTAATTGATTCTGATGCAGCATGTTGATCAGTTTCCAGACACAGGACTAATCACTGTGGCTAGTAGTAAAAAGGAATCATTTGGATTCTTGGTTAGATGAGAAGATTAATGCCACTGCCATGTCTGTATGGCTATGAAGCTAAAGACAGGAGATGGTTTAGCTTAGCATATTGACTGACACAAGGGGAAACACCTAGCGTTGCTCTGTCCAAAGGTAATCACACCTGCCTACCAGCACCTTTGAAGCTCACTAACACCATACATCTGATTCAGTGAATCTGGTGTTTTATGGTCCCTGTGTTGTTTTTCATCATCATCATCATGATGATGATCATCAGATAATTATACCAATGTTTCCACATACAGGATTGGTAGTGTCTAGTACTTCGCCCAAAATCTTTTGATTTGCTGAATGATTAAGCACATGAATTTATACATGGGGTTTCTTAAGACAGCATTAGGGCAGACCCCGATTAGATTATCGAAGAATCATGCTTTGGTGGGCGGAGCCTTATTCAACTGTCAATCTCACAGTCGAAGCTTCGCAGCAAACGATGATCATGCAATTTTAGCGATGTGGGGGTGCTCAACGTCTGATTTTACATAGAACTGCCAGTTTTCTCCCAATAAGTTAATATACTGCCTATTACAATATACATTTCAACATATAATGCTGTAAATAAACATGTGAAAAGTAAGAAGCTTTTAAAAAATGTTTTTAAAGTGTATGAATAAATCCAAAATGTAACCCTAACCCTTAAGGAAGGGGGCGTCAGTGCGCATGTGTAGACGTAGCGTGTATGTGTGTAGTGGCAGTAGAGGAACACTTGGTTAAGAGACAGAACCCCAGCTTCACTGGTGTTGTGCCGAGTTTGTGTGTGGTTCATCACCATCAATGAACCATACAAAGAATATTATATCATTTTTAAATAGTACTTAAAATAGACCCTCAAGCATTTAAATAGACAAGAGGCTTCTATGGCGAAAGCACTTTGAATAAGTTAGCGGCACACAGATATTTCATTATCAAGTTTTTCAAAAGCCCCACCCTCTGACATTTTAGAGAAGCTTATGCTGCGTTAATGTCAAATAGAAAGGAAACAGCGTTCTGAAATTACCACATTTGGATAATTGTTGGCAGTTACAGGTAAAATTGTCAGGTGAGGAAAACTCACAAAAGAAAGGCACCTGTGTCACACACACAAGCACACACACACACACACACACACACACACACACACATTCAGTTCAGGGAATATCTATGGCGGTGTTTCAAACTAAACTTACCAATGGAAGAGTGACAGTGGTTAGCTTGCCAGCAGCTCACCGGCCAGACTACGAGGAGGTAACTCATCACTAAGCTTGTCTATTAGACGCAAGAGGTGTCACTTGGATTTATTTGGCCAACTTTTGTATTGAAACTCAATGAGTCTCTCACAAGTATTTTTTCTGTTTACTTGCTGGGATCCAGAAGAGGAGGTTCTTGTTGAGATGTGGAGTTTTGAACTGAGATAATAACTAATTTAATGGCGATTGAACTGTGAATATTGTATTAAGCAATGACTATATAATAAACTGTGGTGAAATTCAAAATCTTGTGTGCTTTGTTTCTTGTCTGTTGGTAACTTTGAAATGCCTGGTTGTTGGAGGAGTTAAGTAAGGTGTAGTGGTTGTTATGTACTAAAAGACATGGACCCCTTTTTCTGTAAATGTATTGAACAATATTTACACTGAATGATGTCTAAAGGAGATGAATATTATTCCTTCTTTTCCTGCGACAATGATGACAATGAAAATAGTTTCAGACTCTGTTCACGTCATCAGGACAGTTGTATGATTACAGACTATTTCAAGATTAAAAGCATTGTCAATATAATATACAATATATAACATGTTATGTAGTAAACCATGTAGGGAAACTAAGCTATTTAACCTCAGTGGAGTCGTTTGCCAGGATTGTTGATACTGCTAGTTCGTTAGTGTTCCCTGCTGTTTTAACGTCGTTAGGACTAACCGAGGCCAAGACTGAACGACCATCGTTGGTATCTTCACCTGAGGCCAGTAGGTTACATTTGTTGAGTTTCCTGGGAAGTGATGAAAGGACAGCATTGTAAGTGGGGGATAAGTGGTGGCGTAGACCCCCTCCTCTGTTCAACGACGGTTACTCAACCCGTGTGTAGATGGTTTTCTTGACCCCCCTTTCAAACAATCCATCTTCTCTGTCTAAAATGTGCACCTGGTGGTCCTCAAACGAGTGTCCTCTGTCCTTCAGATGTAAGTAGACTGTAGCGTCTATTTACAGTCGGAAAAGTCATCATAATTATCACCACTGGGTCATGAACTTGGCAAACCTGTTGAACACCAACGCCCCCGGTACCGGGGGCAGTACATGATTTTTTGCGCAAAATGCAAATTGGAAATCAGTGGACAATCACATTATTTTGTCATCCTATGAATGCTTCACACCTCTGTGAAGCTAAGAGGCTCAGCTAGGAGCTCAAATCAACCATTTTTATACACGAAACACCCATCAAACACCAAGCATCTAAATAAACCTATATCACAACAAAAATCGCTCTGTAATCACTGTATGGCTGAAGTTATAAGCATCCAGTTGTGTCTAATCACATCCACATGTCCAACCTCTCAAACCAAAGCTGATCTCCCCCTGACTTCAGCTGCATAGCTCACATCACTTAAATCACCAACATTACAGACTAATTAGCTGGATAAAAGTAAAAACAAACAAGCCAATATAAATATACAATCACAACCGCTGACTTACTTTTGCATTCCTCGCTGTATCCAGTCCAAAAATAGCTAATTTGTTGACGAAAATAATTGCGTCCGCCATTTTGGATATTGTGCAATACCTGGTAGCCTGTGCCTGCCTTCTCTCGCCTTTTTCTGCAGAGAGGAGAAGTCTCCTTTTTCACACTCGTTTTTTTTTTTTGCGATTTCGTAGGCAACTCGTAGGAGGTACGTAGACATGCACGGTATCAAATCAAAGGTCTGCTCAAGCTGGATCGATTGATGCCCCCCCATCACTGCGGGATGTTCCGTCCTTACGCTTCAGGCCTATAAAGCACTGGAGTGCTTTGGTGACAGGAATGTTGATCAATATTCACTGTTTTTATCAATATTTCAATGTTATGTTATTTGGAATTTGGTATGGAAAAGTCAGCATATAAACAGTAAATATTGCCAAAATATGGACATTTGCCTGGTATATTTTACAAATATTGTATAACTGTTTATTTTCATTAAATTTATTTAAAGTTACAATTGCATTCTAGGTGTATTAGAAGTTATTCAGTTGCATTATAATCTTCCTTATGATGGTTCTGATGGTTTATTGCATTTATAGCTTTTTTTTTTACCAGGTGAGGATGAAATTATCGTGTTTTTTTCTTTATTGCATCTCCATGTAGTCTATAATGGTAAAATAAATATGTGAATGTACAATGGATTTATATTCCTTAGCTTCTGACCTTTCAAAGGTCAGAAGCTCATACGCATCTAGGCCTGACTCATTTGTTATTTTAGGCGTTTTTCCTGGAAAAGGGTGCCTGTCCCCAACATGGTACATCTTGGATATCAATTGACTTTGTACACATAGGCCAGGACTACATTAGGACTACTGTTGTTTGTAAATGTAAATGCTCCGTATTTGTATAGTGCCTTTCTAGTCTTTGCGACCACTCAAAGTGATATTACACTACATCGCATTCACCATTCACACACATACATTCATACACACACATACACATTCATACACTGAGCCTAAGTGCTCAAACAGAAACTAACATTCACACATATTCATACACCGGTGGAACAGCCACCAGGGGCAATTCGGGGTTCAGTTTCTTGCTCAAAGACACTTCGACATGCAGCCTAATCTTTCGATTAACAGGCAACCCACCCTACCTCCTCATAGCCGCCCTTCTTTTGCTTCCCTTAGTTGCTAGCTTAGAAACACCTTTCTTACAGAGCCATTGGTCTTCACGTCCATCTATTGGGGCTGAAACTGGGTTCAAAAAGGCAAAGAAAACAACTTTTGAAGAGTAAAAAACAGATATCACAGCTAATATGTTTATACCTGTGCTATATTCAGTAGTTGGAGGGAGCTGACAGAGAGGATAAAATGTGATGCCAAAACAATACCATGAAATGTTAAAAGATGATAATATTGAATTGTTGCCCAGCCCTATATTATATTTTTATTACCTCATCATTTTTAATGGTCTAAAAGCTGTTTGATATTTTTATCCTGACAGGAACAGTTAGCAGCATGGAGACAAGCACTTTTTTTTTAAATTCCCAAAATCTACCAGCTACTGTTTCAGCAAGTTCAACCCCAAAAATATCTCTATGCACCTTCATAAACACAGTTTGATGAGGGGCCTTGCACATCAAAGCAACACCAGTGCAGGCAGCCAGTCATCCATCCAGCCTAAACATCAGACAAACCAGTCAGCCAGCTGCTTCGCCTCCCGCTGAGTGTCAGACTCAGACGTTCTTCCTACTTCTGCCATCTAAGCTGACTAAACATAGACCCCGTTTTCTTCAAAGCTATGCAAATTAGCCACGTTGCTAAGTGGATTCCTCTTTTTTTCCGTTGCAGAGCCGGAGGGCCGATTAGGGCCCATTTCTATCTGCTGAATGTATACACACCTACATACAGTTGAGAGTATTACTCCCCATGGGGAATTCTCTGTGGTCCTTCCTTTCTCATAACACAAGCCTGCTTTAATAGCTCAGTTGTTTAATTTAAAGTAAATATAATGTACATTTCTCTGCTGTAACGAAACCAGGCGAGGGAAAGCTAATAAAGAACAAAACAAAGTTCAGACACACAGAAGCAGTGATCTTTGACCTTGATAAACATGGTTGTTCTGATTGCATTATTTACACTATTCGGCCAAAAGTATGTGGACACCTCTGTCCACTTAATGTGCTTTTGGGCTGAGAGTGTTTTTTATGGTTTGCTTGGCTCCAATGAAGGGAAGGTTTAAAGCTACTCAATACACTAGTTTACAGTGTTCTCCAACCTCAGGGTTGAAGTTAAATCTGAGTGGTTGTAAGATTTTCTACAGGATAGGAAAGCAGAAAAAAAAAGAAAAAAAACATTCTACTGGATCATTTTCAGGCCAAAAATCTAACTATGGCGAAGGAAAAAAAAAAACATTGTCTTTGGTTCACGACATTCTGATGTTTCAAAGACTACAAGGCTGGAAACCATGGTTTGTAGACAATGCCCCTGTTCACAAAGCCAGGTCCAAAGAGAAATGGATGTCCCAGTTCTATATCAGCCTCTCTTCCTTGCTTCACTTCATTTGACACTCTGTCTCTTCAAGAAGTGGCTCCTCATGCTCTTTAATCATTATTCATTAGTGCATAGGCCTGTTGGCTTACAGTGGAGATTAATAAGTCATTGGAACTGGGCACTATTCACCATTCACTGGGAGTTGGTGGTATGTGGGTGTGGCGGGGTTACTGTTAAAATGACTCAAAGTAGTTTTGTGAATCCTACTGTTTCTAATGAGAAGCAGAAAAGATGAAGGTGAAAGAGGATGACAAGAAGGGGTGATTTTGGACTCATCATCATCATTATAATAATTATCATTATTATTGGTGTAAGAAAAGTGTGTTGTTGCTGTTGTGAAATCATACTAAAAACAGCAACCCTATTTGCTACAGTCATTTCCATTCCTTCTTATCATTATCTCTTCATTATCATTATCGCCATTACGATCGGTCACGGCATTATTATCCTAATTGTTCTCAGCATCGTCGCAACATACTGCAGCTAATGACAACCTCAAGATGTGGAGAGAAGGGTGTTTTTAATGCAGAAATAAATAATGCAAATACAAAACGACCAATGAAAAATGTCTGAACTGCCCATCTGGCTTGAAATGTTCTGGAGAAACAAACAAGAGGATAGAAACCAAAAGCTTTTTTGATGTCTCAGTCTGGATGTGCGTTGGCAACAAGCAAGGGCCTCGGGATTCCATCAGACTATTGATTGTTACCAACGCTTGAGTCCTGCTTTACCACCCTTATAAACAATCTCTCTGTCAAGCACAGTATAGGGCAACAAATGATTTTATTTCATAGATTTTTGGATTTGACTGATGAATTATTCATTGATGTTCTACCCTTGGTGCAAGAGAAAGGGGGAGAGGGTGTTGAAAAGGAAAAGACAAAGAGAGTTAAAAATGTATCATACACAAGCCTGTATACATGAACACTTTCTCTTTCAAAAGGTTTTTTGTTTTTTCACTAACCTACATCAGCCCTGCTTTGTCAACATCAGCTGAGTGAGAACTCCCAGGGGCCGACAAATCTCCTGTAATCTGCCAGACCTCCCCACCATGTCTGGCGCTGTTGTTTTCCTGTATCCTTCTGTAAGTGTTATTGAGTCTGCAAACTCTGAAAAATTGTTATCAATTTGGATCCAGTCCAGCACCTGTGAAACACACAGTATGCTTTTTTTTCGCTAGTGTTGCTGAATTACACTGGCTTTACTGCCACACACTTGTAGCCCAGATGTTTGGGATAATGTGTCAGTAAAACTACAAAGAAAGATGGTTACAGGCGGTAAAAAATTTAATAGCTTATATTTTGTGATGGGTTTTATTTTGTATTTGTAAGGTGTTTAACTGTGGGGGTCAATTGCTGGTTGCGTGGAGGTGTGTGTGTGTGTGTGTTTGGGTCTTAGTGTCCTTGGTTAGCTGTTATGACGTTTGTTTTAGATCTCTGGTGGCCACAGGTGGATCACATTAGTACTCCTTCACTGGGAAAACACTGGCCAGCAGCAGTGGCAGCAGTTCATACTGGTGGAAGCTGAGTGAGGTCTATAAAATATCAAAGCAGATCGATCTGTCTGACCTCATAGCATATCCAAGCTTAGCAGCCATGCAGCAGGGGTGGATCTAGAGAAATATTCATGGGGTGTCAAGAGGGTGGCATGGAGACTTTTTAAAAAAAATAAGCACTTATCCTAATATGTGGCCATTCTTTACATTTTATGCATGAAGTTTTTTAACAAGAAAGTTTTAAAATGAACGATCAAAATGAATGCGTTCAATTTGAAAGCCCCTGTATTATATCAATACAAGCTTTCTTTAAGGGCTAAATTGGCTCCTAGGTTGAGAACTACATATAAAGACTATATTAACCAAATGTGTCACTTACTCGGTGAAGCCACAAATTTAGTGTTCCCAACAATTCAAGAGATCCAGTGTTTATCCAGTAATGCTGATTAAATGGCAAAACTTCAACAAAACCACCCCGCCACTACCCATCTGCGGCTCTTCTGTATTTTTACTAGTGGAACTTGGCAACTGTATACACACATTTAGCACGGGGCGAAAAAGCCATCAGCAGTCATCGTGTGCCGCCGGGACACAGAAAGCTGCCAGTATTGGGAAAAAACGGAGCTGCTGTGCCCTCTGTGGGGACGGCTAGTGGCTCCCGGCACCATACTTATTTTATGGGGGAGATCTTTTTTGTCCTTCCTTCTATCCCACATCTTCCTCCTTCATGAATGCACACAAAGTCGCGAAACAGCTTCTGTTGGGAGAAGGGTACAACATAGAAGTCTAAGGGGAGTGTCATCTCTTGCTGCATTTACTTGCACTTGGACACCGGAGTTTCGCGCTTGTAAATTTCCGATGAGCCACAACTTTTCATATATATCTATTTTTGAATTAAATTGCCCAAACCGTGCATGGCAGCTGGGTTGGCAAGGCATTGTTTAGCACCCCGGTAGATCTGCCCCTGCCAAGCAGGGTTAAACCCAGTCAACAGAGGGAAACAAGCAGCACACTTCACAACATTTTTCCAACAGGGCGCCTTTTGCTGAGTCCCCTCTTACAATAAAAATGCATAAAGCAGCTTCTTTTTGCATGCAACAGCACCAGCTGGAGCAATGCTGAAATTAACTTTAATGTCATTCTCTCTTGTCTGAGAGACAGGCTGAATAATGTAGCAGCAGTAGCTCACTTCCTGAAAAATCGCCAAAATCACAGGGGATGATGATTGTTGCATCGCGCCAGGCATTTCTGTTGTATCCAGTATCGGACCAAGGCGCTCTCAATTGCACCCCAGGGGCTAGGGCTTGCTAACTGAAGAGAAACCAGGTCAACTGATAGGGGAATTGTGTTGTTATCTTTATATGTGTACGCTGCAGATACAGTGGCACAGCTCTCGCTAGCAGCTCGCAACATTTTACAAAGCAATCAGTGCCTGTTATCGATGCATGGGTAGCAGGGCTAAACTACAGTAATCCACTTCATGTTTACTAATGAATCGCCATTTAGGGACGCAGCTCAATTCTGCATCAGGCTGAGGGCGGGGCCAACATTTAGGTGAATTCACATCAGAGAAAGGGAGTGTAAGCATGTGGGGCAAGCGACAGCCTCCCAGACTTGACATCCCATCATGAGGGGGGCCGCTGGCTGGGCGGCTTGCTGGCGATGCAGAGTCTGTTTGTTGTGCATCCATCAACCCCGGTGTCCTGCCCAGGAGCCGATCGATAGCCAACACAAAAGCTCATTGATGACAGACAGCTCTTGACAAACATATAGCATTTTTTCTGTCTAGTATAGCAATAATCTCCAAGGTCACTCTGAGTCATTCAACGACAGCAGGAACGTGAGGAGCTCATACCAAGTCTTCTCTGTGTCTTTTCACGAGGGAGAACAAAAAGGTCTGATGCATTTTAAGTCTGCGCTGAAAGCTCTTGGCACATTGTTAGGCAGCTGTACACAAAGAGAATGAAAGCACACATACTTGACAAGTGGTGAAGCTGCCATGACATGTCGCTGACTGACACAAAACCCCCAAGGACACATAACGTAACTCGAAACTTAATGCTGTAATGGGAGGCCAAATTAGTGGCTAGTCTTGGTCAGCATAAGCTCAAATAAAAACACCAGTTAATATTTCAGGACTGTTCATTTTAGAAATCGTAACGTTCTTGAAAAAGTTAGTTTGTGTGACAGCTGAGAAGATGGACAGCCACACATACAAGCACATACACTCAGACTACAGGTGTGTTAGGGCACCGACTTGGAGTTATAATAGGAGGGCCAGGCTCCCCCCCCCAGGCCATCCTGCCAGCTGGCCGGACTGAGTGTGAGTGATGCCCGAGTGAGGCAGCCCCATTAGGGAAGTGCTGGTGGTGAGTGCAGGATAGCTCAGGTAATTAAAGCCAAACCAAAGCAGGCAGGCGAGGCGGGGGCTCCCGGATTTATGTGGCTGAGTAATGCACATACTGAAGTCAGCTCGCCATCCAAAGGCCTCCCTCACTTACAAACAGTCTCAAGAGGCATTAGCTTCCTCACCACTCTGATGCAGCCTATTACTCTCGTTCTCTCCATCTTGTTCTTCGTTTAACGGTTTTGTTTTGGAGCCCTGCTCCACTCCAATCAGATAAAACATCCAGATCTTTGAGGATTAAGACTAAATTTGGATTTTCTCAGATATTATTAGCCAACCATATTCTGCTGAAAAACTATCCAATGGCACACAAGTTGTGATTTGGGACATTTGTTTGAATAGTGAATATGGAACAAACACTGTATACAACCTTTAGTGTATGAAGGACTGTTTACATATACACACTAGGGTAGTTGGGAACCATTGTTTTATAGAAAGTCCTTTCTTTGCAGATTTGGAAAAACTCTCGATTGTACACACAAAATTGTGCATTACGGGTGAAGTGAAAAGTGCAGACACTATTGCTGAGTGTGATGATGCAGTGTTGTGGCTTTGATTTAGAAATGCAGAGAATACCACAAAGTGTTGAGTGTAAATACTGCTAGACAATGAAGTTAGCTCGTTAAAATTTATAAATAAAAAGTGATTTTGTTGGGCTTTATCATTGTCCTAATTTCAAATGATTATACTACCAAAACACCATAAAAATAATAATAATAATAAAAATAATAGCTATTATTATTATTAGTCACTTATTGTCTAATATAGTAACAGAATTTCCAAAGTAACATTTCATACCATTAATGAAAGGTAGGAAAATCTTGCAAAGCCAAAAAACACAAATTCAAACTGCTTATTTAAAATGTTAAAGAGTCTGATTTCAAACTGGACTCAATATGCTTAACCTTCTAATATCCTTTCTAATTAAAACATCCACAAGTGCTAATGGAAATAGACTAAATGTCTCCCTGATAATGTGCTATTATTTGGTCAATGTAACAAATTATTAGACACACTGGTGGGCACTGAACTCTCAACTGATAGGGATCACTTGTCTTTGTCCCTTGTATGAACTTTCACCTCGCAAATTTCAGGGGATTCTGCTTGGTCTTTGCTCTGAATTATGGTGACAGAAAATTAAAGTAGAGCTTTTTGCCACACATTGTTGCATTCTCCTGACACCCATTAACATGATGTTGAACATTTCGGAAAATGCTAACAGCATGTCTGAGTGGTAGATACAGTTCTGAAGTCAAAACTGTCAAGAAACTGTCAGAATAAAATCTAAAAGATGAAGCTCTCAGAGGAAACCGACCACACTCGGCGTTGAGGTTTTTGGTCGATCACACCTGTCAGCCTGTACATCAGTTACTTATGTGGGTCCTGGTTAGCTGACTGATGATGTGAATAGCTTTGAACTACCTGCTGCTGTGGATGAGCTTACTTCTGACCATAACTTAACACAGCCTCGCTGATCAGATATGTTGGAGAATGGATCAGCTCAGATACTCAAACAGAGAGCTGAGATCAGCGGTGACTGAGTGGCTGTATGGTAGCATACAGTAAATCCAACCTCCTGTCAGATCACATTTCATTCCCATCTCTACAGATGGAAAGATAGCCGTAGACACACAGACGTATCAGATGGACAATGCTTAGATTGTCAAACAGAAAAACAGATCAGCGGGAGAGAATGAGAGACGGGCAGCCGAGTCCTCTGGAGAGGGAGCCAATGAGAAAAAAAGCCAGATGGGCAGACAAGCATAGAGTAAATCATGGAAAAGCTTCTCAATGCCAGAGCAGTATGGAGAATGGCAGCGCGGGTTGGGAAGAGTTAGCCGCAGTGTGCACCAGCTAGCATTATCAATGCTGACAGGCAGACAACCCGTTTATAGGGAAAGGAAAAAAAGCATCAAGGAAATCCTGCTCTTGTCTATCCCCAATTGAATTACTGCCTTGATCCAAAGATGGGAGGGGTGAGGGGGGCGGGATAATATTCTTTGACGAGAAGGGCCCCTCCAAATGCGCACAGAAAATGTATATCCGTACAGTGCGTCCCTCAGGGCTCACATCTCACAACTTTGCCCATCTATTTTTATTTGTTCCCCGTGCTTCTAGTTAATGCAGTACTGCAGCCCACAAAATGGAGAAAGGGGAGGGAAGGGGAGAGGAAGAAAGGGGGAGGCGGGGCGGGTGCAACAAGATGCACTGCTGGGAGGGAGCGGGGCGTAGATCGCATGACCCCTGCAATGTTGTTGGAATACTAATGTCACACAAAGTTCCCTGGCAAAAGATACGAAGGAACAAAGTACATAGAGTCTAGTAGGGAAACACACGCCCATACACAACACTCAGGTATATGTGCAAACATGCACGTGCACAGGCACATGCACGACATCCACCCTTTCCCCACATCTCAGGAAGCATGAAGGGAAAAAAAGTCCACCAAAAGAGACACTTTGGGCTGCCATCAAGATGACAGGAATTTGGATTTAGCCAAATATCCTAACTAATCACTTTTTAAAAATGCCCCATCCTTAGCCAATGGACACATTAGCCATGTTTCCATCTAACTGTCATGTGAACTTTAAGCGGACTTTTGAAATGTCGCAAAAAAAAAAGGAAAAAAAAAAAAAGACATAGCGAAATATGTGCGTTTCCATCAGTTGGTTTGGAGCAAATTAACCAGGCAAGCGTAGTCACGTCAGTAGTTGACGTTACACAAGGCTGTAATAAACAAGACGTTTGGGTTCCAAACCAGAAACAAAACCAGCTGCAAGGAACTGATGGAACTGTTCAACAAAGGCAAAATACACCTCAAGCAAGCATAAAAACTTTTATGTGAAATTTTTCTAATGTGATACTTCAAAATGCGCATAAAAATACAATAAAAACGTTGCTGAATTGTACATGACATGATGCAAACATCACTCCCTCATGGGCCTTGCAGGATTATTCTGATTTATTAACACGTAATAATACCACAGTCATATAACAGTCATACAGGACAAGAAACAGTCAGACAATCAAACAGGTTTTGCCATATTATATAAACCACTTTTGGAAGTAAAACCAGAAGTGAGTGCACCCAAAACGTGGGTAATCTCTAACTGCACAGCAAAAAACAGAGTGCATGATACTATGATAAGAATTGTCCAGGAAGTTAAAGTGAAAGCTTGCAGTTGATCTTCAAACTGTGATGGATGTTCAAAATAAAGAGTTTGGGTAATAATTATGCTGTTTACCATTGTTCTCTTTTTCATATCTCGGTTTTCAACTGCTCTGATTGTATGGCTGCTCATATTTCTTGACACATTTAACCTATTTTTAGTGGTGTCACCATTTTCTCAAATCTCAAAAAGTAAGTAAAAGTAACTCAGTCAGTACAATGTCATTAAAACAAACACAGCCATATTGCCAGACAAGAATGTTGAAAGTGGACAAAACTTCTGGTTCATTTACATTGTCGAATCAGAATATCAAGACCTGCCTATAGTCGACTGATAGTGGAATCATGTGTCCGCTTTAATCTTGAGAAGCTGCAGAGCTGCAGTCTCTATTCATTCAACTTACACTGTAAATTTCCAGCTAAACTGAGGCTTTTTGAAGACCCTTTTCTCTCTCTCTCTCTCTCTTTCTCGCCTGTCACCGGGGGCACACCAGTCTTGTGTGAGTTTTGCGTGCATGTCGTGCTGCCGACAACTACATGCACGTCGCGGTTCCTCGTGGGTCTATTTTTTGTTGACGGGTATTTAAAAACAATAAAATATTCTTTGTGTGGTTCATCAACGGTGATAAATTATCCGAAGGTCCCGCGAGGTGCGGACAACTCAGCACAACACCAATGAAGCCGGGGCTCGGTCTCTTCAGCAAGTCTTTCTCTTCCGCCACCACACACACTTTACCCCTACACATGCGCACCGACGACCCCAGGGTTAGGGTTACAATTTTGGATTTATTTACGCACTTTTAAAAACAGTTTTATTCTTTTTACATGTTTATTTACAGCATTAAATGTTGAAATGTATATTGTAATAGGCTGAATATTAACTTACTGGGTAGTTCTATGTAAAATCGACGTTGAGCATTGACAGTCGAATCAGGCTCCGCCCATTGAAGCATCGAATCTTCGACTATTGGGGGTCAGCCCTAGAAATGACTAAAACTACAAAAATGAAAGACAGACGTTATAATAGACAGCATTATTCTTTTTTGTTACCAAAATCAATGGTATTTGCAGTTGGCTTTTTGGAGCTTTGCAGACATATCTGCTCCTAAAAACCAGCATGCCAGTTGTTTAGCTCTCAGAGAGACTGATGCCCCAGCAGAAATTGTTGTATGACTGCTGATACTTTCCCTCAGTCGTCAGTGAGCAAGAAATAGGAAATGATGCATAAGTATCAAGGATTTACTGTCACATATAGTACGGCTGTCATCACACAGAGGTGCATCATGATGATATATGCCTCCAATTAGGGCTGGGCGATATGGCCTAAAAATAAAATCTCCGATTTTATTTACTTTAATTCAATTTACGATTTTTTCCGATTTCCCCCCCTACTTAAGGAAAGCAATAAGGTTTGTTGGTCAGTGCGGCTTTGTTCATCGCGGAGAGATTTTCATATTCGGCTGGATGTCTCTGTTTCAGGTGTTGGAATAGGTTTGTGGTGCTGCTGCCTTTCACTGCGATAGGCTTTAGGCAAATGTTGCAGCGTGGTGTCTGTTGTTCCACATCTGTCGCAGCAAACCCATACCAGTTCCAAACAACAGATGACTTTATTCCTTTCTTGGGAACAAACTTCCCGCTCTCACCGGTAGCCATTTTGTCGCTTGCTGTTGCTGTTTAGTGTATGATGTTGTCGCTATGGGAAACGAACACTACGGAAACCCCGGGGAGCCAAAAATGTGCTATTACACAAAAACTCGATTTACTTATTTTTTAAATCGCCCGCAACAAAAAATTCGAATTAATTCATTCAATCGATTTTTCGCCCAGGCCTACCTCCAATCCTCCATTTCTACTGAATGTCTTTATAACTCTGAATTAACCCAAATCCCCGGCTGGCACTGGGAGGTGTCATTGGGGGTTTGAAGGTGGGGTATTTCCTCAGTCACACCTGCCTATTATGTTTGCTACTCAACTTGATGGCACTTGCAGGCACCCCGGACGTCTTGGTGAAGATAATTTTCTTGACAAAATGCTCAACTCAGGATTCTACTCTGCAATATTTTCAGTACACCTGTACACATAAGTGTGTTTGGATGAAAAAACATTGCCATCAAAAGGAATCTACACAATGGCTCTCATTATTATCCATTTCATCCACCTCAGCTAGTATCAGTGAAATATATAACAATAACTAGGCTGTTTGGGTACCTTGTTGAAACGGGGAAAACAAATTAAAATACAGCTCATTTTCCTATTAATTTATATTTCAGATATTCATAAATTAGATATAAACATGTGACCACTTTGATGATGTGACTATAGCCATTAACACAAGGCAACTAACTCATTAATCAGGACAGAGCATTAGGAATGAGCTAATTGAGCACATGCTGCTTAGCTAATCCCACACATTTCTGTACACCATTGATTTCATTTGACCATTATCGTCCGAGGTTGTGACCAAAATTAGATGCAGCCTGGCTAATTATCTGACAGTCGGCAGCTAATTATCCGGCTGTAGCGAGACAGAGGGACAAGAGAGAGAGAGAGAAACCTCCTACCACCTCTCACAAACTAACAAACTAGTCATCTGCGAGACTTGTGATAGAGACCACAGCGAGGGTGGGGATCAGGTTGGGTGATTCCACTTAAGACCTGAAGCAGGTTCCTTCGAGAGAAACAGAGCGAAATGAAGCCGAATGTAAAACCCAGCCAGACTCCAGAAAACTCTGGCTTCACAATAAGCCAGGAAAAAAGAAAAACATGAGGTGTGATGCTTGGCCTGATTTTCATCTGATGAAAATTATTTCCATCATTCACCTGACGGCAGGAGGACTCGGCAGACAGAGCCAGCAGACCGTAACACACACTGTGTAGTCAGTCAGCCAAACAAATGACTGGAAGATCATGCATAATAGCAAATTAGCACTGGTGCTACTACCCGTGGATCAAATGCTTTTTGGTCTTTTGTTTGGCAAAGATTCATGAGGAGATGACAGCGTTGACGTTGGGGCAAAAGGGGAAAGAAGGGTGGTGGCATAGTGTTGGAAGACAACTATTGAGGTCAGAGGTCAGAAAGACAAACCTGCCTCAGATACGCTAATTACCCAGGAGGCTACGCCCAGCCTGCTGCTCACACACGAGGATGAGCTTCACTGCACAAATGACACACGCATACACTAGGACACAAGTAACATATTTCATATTACTGTCCTAACTGTGATGAGTATCTCTTTGGTCTACTTATTTTGAGCGCTGACATAATCAGGTGATCAAAAGTAAATTGTAAAGTAATTTATTGGCCAAATATACCAAACATTCTCTGGTTGTAGCTTCATAAATATGAAGATTTGATGGGTTTTCTGTCATTATGACTCCATTATCTTTTTGGACTATTGGTCAGACAAAGCAAGGAAATTAAAGGTGTCATCTTAAGCTCCGAAGATTTGTGATGGGCAATTTTTTACGATACCATTAATTGTTTAATCAAGAAAAGTACTTAATAATAAAAAATGATTTAAAATGCTTTTATCAGAGTAAATATTATGTAAACCCCCTATTATGAATTGCATCAAGGCCCAGCCAGTCATATGGCCAGACATGCATGTGGAGAGACATTAAGGCTATGTTCAGACTGCAGGCCAAAGTGACTCAAATCCGATCCGATCTGATCTTTTCCAGTTCGGATTTGGGCCACTTTCAAATGTGGTCCAAATCAGATACATATCGGACTTTTTTAAATGCGACCTGAGTCCAGCCACTCAGATCGGAATTGATGCTACTTTGACATCGCTCTACAGCAGCTATTGTCACAGTTTTGCTGTAGACGGAGATGCGGTGAATGAAAAAGCTCCACAAAAGCCACTCTTTCTTCTCTACCTGTCATATGCTCACAAATTCATTTACTTCCACCTGAAATCCACCGGATCGCGAGCTCTCTTCTGAGTTATGTACATACTACACAGTAGAGAGAGATGAGTTGTACAGCGCTAGAAACCGTAATGAAAATAACAGAAAGTTGTGAACACTTGTCGTAATTCGGGAGAAATGTGACCCATGAGAGGACACTGAAAAACGTGAGTCTTCCGTGAAAACCGGGAGGGTTAAAAAGTATGAGCTAACTGGAGCTAACCTCTGTTGCTCCTTGTTCACTTGTGTACGACAGCGTGCTGCGTGTTACGTTGTGTTATTCTTCTGCACATGCGGGTCACTTTCAGGCCATGGCCAGTTCACATTGAACTGATTTGGGCCGCATAAACAATAATGTGAAATCGAATTTAGGAAAAAAAAGTCGGAAATGAGCATTAAGGCCTGCAGCTTAAGACAACGAGATGTACAATTACGGATGCAATAGGTGGGCTTTCTGACTTTTTAACCAGAATTATAATGTGAGGATGGAAGACCAAACAGGTTTTCAACATCACCGATGGAGATTCAACCTAACTGTCAGCAACTGTATTGGCATACATGTAAAAAAGAATGTGTGTGACTGCTGTTCCGATCCTCTCTACTACTGCACCAATGGAACAAAGTTGGTCTCTTTTATTCATGACCACAATCTTTTCCTAACCCTAACCAAGTATTTGTAGTTGCCTAAACCATAGTGGTGGCAGACAAGAAAATAGTGATATGAATCATTTGTGTGACAGTCATTTGTAACAGTTTTGGATGTCACTTATAAATGATGCTGTCCTCCTGATGGGGGCGTTGGATCAGAAAATGCTCAAATGTGTTGTTTTGGAAAGCAATGACAAATTACCTACTTTGTGATTTAGTATGGAGGAACAACTTAAATGTTACTGAGGGAAGAACTTGTCTCAGACTGTCATTTATGGGGGTCAACAACAGTCAAATGAAGTTTTAAAGTCTCAAATTTGTGTAAGCGAATAAATGCTTCAATACCTGTACAGAGCTGTACACTAATGCATCACTGAATAATCGATGTTGTGCTTCACACTTTACTTTTTTTCATCTACTATTTAATATAGAAATGTCTTTAACACTAGTAATCATACCTCTAGAAAAGTAATCATTTGTCTTTTCACTCTTATTCGTACAGTAAACACACCACGGGTATCCATAAGGTACTGTATCTTTCCCAGATAACCCTTTCCCTTCCTTACCCTCATATGTGACCCCGGAAGTACTTTGACGGGAAGCCCCCAGCAAGCACAGGTTGCCAGCGGACTGGGCCGCCTGGCTCTCAGTAAACAATTGCTGTGTTTGTGTGAGCGATGGGCACGTCGTTTGTTTTGCTAATGGGTGTTTTTCTCCTTCACACTCCGCAGGGAGTGCTGTCTAATGAGCCGCCCACCCGTGCTTTCCCTCCTGCAGCCCCTGTGCCCTCAGTGTGCGGCTTTAACCCCGGTGCAGAGGAGGATGGATCACAGGGGCTGGGGCTACTCACGTACTGAAACACACACATATGCTGAAGCCTAAAAAGAAGAGACAAGCTGTATATTAAACTGAACACATATGCACTGGAAGGAGACTGACCTAAATATATGCTTTATAGAATAAGTTACACATGTTTAAATATTGATAAGCAAATACGGAAAAACCACACCCACGTTACCATGTAACTATTCCCAGGCTAATGCACAGAAATCTTTGCTAACACATGTGAACTGACAAGAACTTGGTAGCTCAGCTGTACTGCTCTCTAATGCACCAGGGAGGACATTAAATATACATGTGAACTTATGAAGCCAGGGCATCAGCTTTTTCGTAACATATCACACAGGGGATGTCACGCAAGGCTGTAGATGATGAAGAAGGGGCAGTGATCAAAGATCGGCCTGTATATAAGCATGCATGTGCATTAATGTTGCCTGGCTGACTTACTGGATAACATGTTCCATCTAGTATGCTGCTGGATATGGTTTGAAGAAGATTATGAGTTTAAAAGAAAGTGTCTTCAGAAGCACTGTCTCTGTCAGTCACCTTTCAAAATCTGTTTCTCGAGATAAGTTGCTGGTTGTTAGTATTTTGTTCTGACAACCTATAACATTTCTCTCTCTCAATTGCAATTCAAAACCTTGTCAAAACCTCATGAGAACAATGCTTCTTAGCAATAAATCTTATACCATTGGAAAGCCTGTTTATGTCCCTTTTAAATGGTGCCACATTTGTAAGGAACATGCGTTTTGGGGATGAGCAGCAGAGCTGAGTATGTGGGTTGCGCCCATAAAAAAATTGCCAAATCTTCTCAGACAATGCCAAACAGCTTTTCTTTGCTGTTAACTCTTGTTTGGTGGATTGGATGATTAAAGTCTGAAGAAACAAGACATATTGGCAATTTAACAATTTATTCATTTAACAAAAAGGAGCATCAGTAGCGTGTGGAAGAACCATACACAGCCACAACAGCCTGGTACCTCCTCCTCATGTTGGTCACCAGTCTGGTCACACACACATGGGATGGCATCCCATTCTTCAACCAGCATTTGTTGCAAGTCAGCCAGTAAATGCAAAATGTAAATGCTCCGTATTTGTACAGCGCCTTTCTAGTCTTTTCGACCACTCAAAGCGCTTTTACACTACATCTGCATTCACAAGTCAAACACATTCATACACTGAGCCTAAGTGCTCAAACGGAAACTAACATTCACACTCATTCATACACTGGCGGAATAGCGATTTGCAAATCAGGGTTCAATATCTTGCCCAAGGACACTTTGACACTTCGACACGACCCTGGCTCGAACCGCCAACCTTCCGATTAACCTTCCGATTAACGGCCAACCCGCTCTACCTCCTGAGCCACAGCCGCCCCAGTGTGGTTGTGTTGGTCACTCTGGCACGAACAGCACGCCCAAGATGATTCCACGTGTTCAGTGGAGTTGAGGTCAGGACGGCTGGCAGGCCATACCATCCTCTCCACTCCCACATTCTGGAGATAGTCTCTGAAAACCCCGCTCTGTGATGGCGAGCATTATCGTCTTGGAGGATAGAGTTTGGTCCTAGACTGTGGAGATATGGGATTGCCACTGGTTGCAGAATCTTGGGCATTGGGCATGGGCTCTATTCAGCCCAATGTGACATGCCAATTCTTGGAGCAGACGCCAAGTGACCACTGTAGCAGGGCCCATGCTCACATGTGCCTGATTGCCAGCACCTGGGGGTACCAGAAGCTCAAAACAAGAGTCAATAGCAACAGCAAACAAAAGCTGTTTAGCATTGTCAGAGAGGATTTGAGAAGATTCTTTCATGGGCGCAACCCACATACTCAGCTCTGCTGCTCATCCCATAAATGCATGTTCCTTACAAATGTGGCACCATTTAAAAATAATCAGGGAAATAATCAGTCTTTCCGATAGTACAAGATTTATTGCCAACAAGCATTGTTCTAGCAAAGAAATAATCTACCAAACACAAATTTCCTTACTTTTTGTTTATATATATATATATATATATATATATATATATACACACACACACACACACACATTACTAAGATGTATTATATACAAAATAAAACATATTACAATAAAATACCTGTAAACATGCTCCATGTATGATGGCATATGGATACCACCGTCACTACCTAAGGCATAGGTTTTGATGTGCACACCATGCTATATTCAGATTAGTGTGACATCATATAAAATGCATTTAGATTTGCTAACCATCTGGAGGCAGGCTGAAACAGGTGTTCCTCCAGAGTGGAGGCGCTCCCTCAACCCAAATCTCTGCATAGATGAGAAAACACATCAATAGTGAATAGCACAGAGAAGACAACAATTCTAAAATCTCATATGCAGAAATAATCCATCCACCGCCTCGTCTTAAATAAGCACTCCTACTGAAATATTATGGAGAGAAAAGCTATTTTTTATTTCTGAATGGGAATATGATGTTTTCTAATTCAGCCACAATAAATTAGCTCCTTCCTCATTTTGAGAATAATTTCACAGAAAAAAGATGTGGCATCAACGCCAAAAGACTCCGGCGTTTGAAATAAATTATAAATTCAAGCCATACAGTTATTTTAGCTGAGTGAAGATGGTTCATCCCGCTCAGTTTGCCTCCCAGGGTGCCTATATTCTTTTGTCAGAAGATGAACACCGCCAAAGCCATCACAGATCAGGCAGCTGAGACAGACAGGGGCGAAGCACTGTGGGTAAGACGAAGGAGGAAGCGCTGAGTGTATATAGGCCTTCTGTAAAACACTGGCACAAAGGAAGGGAGAACAATTTTTTTTAGACCATATGCTCCTGTTCTGCTCAGGAGCTCGCCTGAATGGGATATGAGGTCCAGAGACACGGCTGGTCCAAGCCGAGCAGGTGTGCTGCCGAGGCTTTCAATCACACACACACACACACACACAATATATATATACTGCTGTTTACACTCTGCAGAGTCATAATGCAACAACATTCAATGTAACAGCTGCCCAGATTGGCCATCTTGAGCTAGGACGCTGCATACTCACACTTTTAAGCAATTTTCAGACAGTAAAATTAAAGTTTACAACTATGACCGTATAGGACAACATCACCAGAGAAATATAAGGCGGCTGTCAGTACTGCTGCTTTCAGCTGCAGCGGTAAGCAATATTTCCCACCCAATAACTGCGGGGCCTGACAGTAGTAATGAAGGTTGGTTATTTGGTCCAACACTTCTGAACAACTTTTGTCTTTATAACTCCCAGTCAGATTATTATTTAATTTCACATCATTGCACATACCCGGTATATTGCACATATTTGTTGTTTGTTGGTAAGTGTTAATCATTCTTTCCTTTTATATTTTATATTTTGTCAATCTATTCCATATTTATATATTTCTACATTTATTTATGTCAGCTGTATGTTTGTCTATGTGTAGCACCTTATCTCCAAAGCAAATTCCTCGTACGTGTAAAAACTACTTAATTAAAGCATTTTTTGATTCTGATACTGATTTCTATTTCTGAATTGTCATTACCTTTGCTGTAGATCCCCAGTAAATGCTGATAATAAAGCTCCCGAGAGGATGCATCCTTTCCATTATGGTCAAACCACAGGCTTTCCTGTCGACCAACCTTATCAGAATCAGAATCTTATGTCACTCTTTCAAGGTTGCACTAGATATCTCTAACCTAAATGGACAGAAATGTTTGCATAACATTCGCTGAACACATCCATGATCCTAAAAAGACAATCCTTTAATTTAAAAGAAATGACACCCAAAGACACTGGCGACCTGGCCAGGGTGTACCCTGCGTTTCGCCTGATGTCAGCTGGACCCTGTACGCAGGATAAGCGGTTGACGATGGATGAATGGATGAATGATCCCAAAGACTTGCTTTAGTGCATTTTATTGTTAGTCTCTCTGCTGGTGAAGCTCTACAATATTGTTGTTGTATGATGTTGGTGCCATACAACACTTTTGGACTTTGTACTGTGGAGTGTAGTGAATACTGTAGCCCCACTGTCAATAAAGGATTTAACCTGCAAGTACAGGATATTAATTAGTATTGCCTACTTGGATTACGTTTTATCTACAAACTTGTGTCACTCCTTTTCCATAAATGTATTTTAGAATTGGTAAACAATCTTAAAAGTCTTTGAAGCCCTGGATAACAGTATCAATAAAGAACACATAATAATGCAGTGTTGTTTGTAATCTGATCAAGATGAAAAAAATTTATTAAACTCAATACATGTTAAAGTCTTCATATAAAGAATTGTTGTATTAAGGACAG
The DNA here is from genome assembly GCF_014851395.1 of Micropterus salmoides. Taxonomy (NCBI): domain Eukaryota; kingdom Metazoa; phylum Chordata; class Actinopteri; order Centrarchiformes; family Centrarchidae; genus Micropterus; species Micropterus salmoides. The sequence goes on along the minus strand of NW_024040041.1, from coordinate 29,722,490 downwards.
ATTCTTCAGTGGTTCATTTCTCAGAAGTGGACAACACTCACTGAACTATATCTCGTTTGCTTAATGTCAATCCCAGACCAATATATTGTTGCTCTAACTCACTTTACACCGGATTGAAATTCAAAACTAGTTAAGCACTTTATCAACCCCATTGACTCCCTTTTCAAATAAAACTTGGGTGATACTAAACAGTGAAGACTCATTCCACTGAACACAGCAAGCTGGAGAAGATGAAGCTCTGTTTTTCACAGCCAAGAGTACAATATCCTACTGAAATACATATGCTCAAACACACACATTTAACTTGAACATGCAGTTACACCCAGACACATCCATTAATGCAGCCCCCCTTATTTCTATAGAGGCTCCACTATTAGTGAAACCCCAGTCTGCTGGCAGCCCTATCCATCATCGCACCACACCACACAGACAACAGAGCACAGCCTCACGCAGCCCACAGTCCCACATTTGCATTTGACCACCTTCATTAAATTCAGCAAAGGTAAGACTAATTTAGACTCTTGAAGGCAACTTGATCTATCCATCCAAACTTTTTCAAAGACTGTCCTCTAATACAATTAAAAGTAAAGGTCATGTGTAGTGTATTAGTTTTGGTGATTGAGTTAGTTACTTCACCCCTGTTGTTCTGCAGGATCTTCATAATAAGGAAATAAGATTTTTGTTTGTGTTGTCACTTGAAACAAGTGGCTGGTATGTAAAATACACCAGATAACTTACTTATTCAAGTCTTTCGGAACCATTGGTAACTTCTAAATGATGGTTTCTTACCAGCCACACAAGCTGGTAGCACAGACAAACTAAAAGATAAAAGAAAATAAACTTCAAGGTCCACTTATGACTAAATACAACTTTCTTGACTTGCAAAATTATCTTTTAAAATGACAAACAGCATGTGTGTAATTCAGGGCACAATTCGAGATAAAACATTTTTGTGTCTCAAATAATCAGGTCCCATGGTGCGGAAGCAGAAGGGATGGACTTAGACTCTCTATGAAGGATGGTATGTAGTTGCTGTGCAAAGGGGCAAAAAAATTTGACAACTGAATGCATGTAGGTCCCTGTGGCAATGCAATGCATCCAGTTTCCTGTCATTACACGGCTTTGTTAGGTGGCATTACTAACAGCAAGTTTGCATAACGTATTCTCTCAGCTGAGAATCACACAGAGGGGATATTGATAGAAAAAGAATTAGCAAAGCCCGATTACAGAGGTTTGAAATCCTAAACTCTTAACGGAAAACCCTCTGGAGCAGCTTAGGTGCGCAGCATAAGTTACCATGGTGATCAAAAGAGGTCCTACTTTGTGACAATTCCAATCAAAACTTTGGCTTTAGACTGAACATACCTTGCTAACCCATTAATCTCGCTTCATATTACATAATGACTCCTGATAGACGATACAGCAAATACTCCAATTGTCACATGTTCCAAAACAAACATGGATGGTAACTAGCAGCTTGCACTGTTTAAATGTGATGATATTTGCACTGAAAACGCTGAAGAAGGAGAAGCCAAAAGTTTGGGTGAGATCCCAAATGGAGAGGGTGGGGAACATAGACTGTTTAGCCTACAGAATTGGGAGGTGAGTGAACTTAAAATTAGAATGTTTACATATCAAACACTATATGAGCTTATCTGCTGGCTGTCAACAGCAACTGACCCAGACCTGGTCCAACTTGGTTCAATCATTTGTCACCCCCAAATCATATTCATAATTGGTTCAACCATTGCAATATGTATCCCCACGTTTAGCAAACTCCATCTGTTGATGGAGATTGTGTGAGACAGTTAAAAGCACTAAGTAACTAATAAGTATCACTCAGTACTTTTTTTTTTTATAAATATAACATTCAACTAGGAGATTACCAGATTTGTTTGTCTCATAGTTAAGCAGGTTATCTCCAAAAACTGCAATAGGTTTTTATTGAATTAATTTCAATAGTTAAGCCAAAGGCCAAGCAACAAGTGGTTTGTTGTTCATGCGGATTTAGGAATTGTTTTTGAAAGACATCAACATTAACCAGGTCATAGTTATCCAATGAGGGTTAAATCACGCGCAACTGGCCTTAACTTCAATCAAGTCCAGTTGCCCTCATTTTAACCCTCCTTGACAGTGAATCTTCACAGACAACATTTAAAAAAAAAAAAACACTTGCATGACTTTTCTTATGAACTACTGCACCTGCCTTCGTGGAAATATCTGGCACATGATTGTCTATAAGAATTAGATTTCAACATTTACTCCTATTAAATGGCCTCATTATATGTTGAATAAATGTATTGCTGTTGCTATATTAAAAAGAAATCAATTGAATGTCATTTCAGTGAGTTTGTGCAGTTGAATCTACATTTGCATAAAAACTTTTGGATTGAAACCAAGTGCTGGTCTATTTATAGGAATTTTCTGGAGGAGGACCATAACCTTGTGGCTCCACTCTTAGATGACCTTATGATCTTTTTCTATATTGCACACTACTTCTTCCCTGTTGTTTGTAGTACTAGGTGGTTTACAGTTGCACCAACCTCTCACTGCTTGGGGCGATGTGAATACAGTGCGCCTGAACTTTTCTGCACATACTGTGTGAGAGCATTTTCACTCCTCTCTTGGCCTCTGGCCCACTGACTCCTAACTGCTGCTCTGACCAGGTTCTCTACAAAGAATGTGAAGAGCTGGAACACATGAGATGTCTCCTTTCGCAAAAACTGCTTCGGTCTACTCTGTATGCACACTCTGCAGTGGAATACACAATGTTCATATAATCTCACACATGCTGAGCACAGGGGCTGTTGTTAAAATTTCTCCGATCTCTTCCTCCTGTGTATTACTGACTGCAGATAAAGTAACTACCTCGACCAGTATAACAAAATTGGATCTGTGATCAAGCAAAGTGTGACACGTGGTTGTAATGTGACATACTGTATATCACCACAATGCTGTTACTCATATTAATGTCAGAAACAGGGTGAACTAAATATAATAAAATGTCATTAAAAAAAATAATAAATGAGATAACATAATAATACAAAAGAATGAAATAATAGTGATAAACAATAATAAAAGGAAAAAAGCTTATAAAGCATTTAAGCAACGGGAAACATGTGCATACTGTAGGCTGTCAATCACACACCCTACTGTGCGCAGAAATAATTTCATTTTTAGTCCTCGGGGAAACAGAAATCAAGTTTCTCACTGACAGTGAGCAGTGACTCAAGCTGTTCAATAACTGTGTATAGGCTCGACAAGCTGCAAGGTTTTCACAGCGAGTTCTGTCGACTCCAAAAGCCACTAGAGACAGTTAAAAAATGACAATCAGATAAAGGAAGCCAACGTTCTTTTCTTTTCTTGAAAAAGTTCCCATTACATTGTAGACGTCCTCATCAGGGGTATCTTGGTAAAGTGGTACTCAGGTTCATTCTTTTATTGATTTTGTCGCCATCTTTGGTGATAAGAGGTCATTGCTGTGGTGAACACTGGGACTCGCTTTTTACTTAGATCTTTTTGTTGATTAAATTTGAGTTTCTGCTGGTGTTCATGGATGTTATCACTGATACGGCCAAATTTCCTTCTATTAACTGGGGTGGAAAGGTTATCCTTTTTCACATAAATATTCCATAGCCGCTGCAGTCCGCATTTCAACAAAGACAATTTTTTTAATCCAATAATGTACCAGATCTGTGTCTCACATAAGTCTGAAAGTTGTTTCACATCTGGCGGAAAGCTCAAAACCAGAAGAGTGGATGCTGTTATAGCAGCACATGCCCATGCCAGACAATCGCATATGTAGCTGGGAAACTTGGGTGACTGCATTCTTCTGGCCTTGTAATATAGTAAACCTGGGATTATTGCTCAACGTAAATACTTAATTAATTATCAATGATTTTAATGTATTTTGTCTAGTCAATCAGCAACTCTTTCAGCACTTCAGTCCAGCTGTTATTGTTTATTTTGCTTGTTGAAGCATAACTTATTACAGTTAAAGACATAACTGTGCCCCCGCCCCAGCACAGTGTATATCTCAGATTGAAATGGGCAAGAGGAAGCAAAAGGGAATAAGACATGGTCGCTAGCTGATTTATCACTTGTCTCATTACTTGAAACAGCGACTGTCAGCAACTGCGCATCTTCCTCCTGGTCCAGTACATGCCCATACTCAAGCAAAAAGGAAATAAGTGGAACAGGGAAGCTAACCCATATTGCTCCTGGTTATTCTTTACAGCAGTGATAGGACTTCTGTTGAGCTTAATTACCGATAAGAAATCAGAATGTGGATGACTGCGTCTATGTAAGTATAGAAGGATAGTCGAGAATATTTTAAAAGATTCATAATAGCAATAAAGATATCAGCCTTGAACTAACACAGTGTTTTCGATGATACTAAGGACACACAGTACATTAGCAAGAAGCAACCACCAATGATGAGTTATAAGTGAAAGCCAATTATCTCAGTAGGGTGCATATTACTGTACCGATGAGCTGGTCGGCGTCTGAAAGTTCTGTCAAGGTTAAAAAACAATGTTTCAACCTTTAGCAAGCTGAAAAAATATAACAGAAAACAAAAGGAGTTCAACAGGGAGACACACAGAATGCCAAAGAAGGGAAAAAAATGTGCGTGGAACAAAACAAAATCTGAGAGAAAGAGAAAGATGAGGGAGAGAAAGACAGGCAGAGTGGGAGAGTGAGAAGCAGAAAACACAATAGTGCGGCCCTCCTGGGTTCGATGCTGACACCGGTGAGGGATTACTGAGGGGAGGAGAGCGGCCATATGGCTGCATGGCAAAGTGGAACCCACGGGGAGGCAGCGGGCACATTAGCTTGCACGGGGCCCTCTATCGCTTCCTCTGCACTGCGGTTTGCGGGACGCACAGGAACATTGACAATGACATCAGGCTCTCCCACCTCTGTGATGGCTCCTGGATCCCAGCTGACACAGCTGGCAAAGGGCCAGGAGGAGAAAAATCACCTGCTCCGCCCCGCGAGCACAGAGTTACTTATGCCACTCAATAATGACCCAGGGACTGCCGCAAAAACAACAAGCACGATGGTCATGGGAAGGCTGAGACTGAAGGCGTTCACCCGGCGCTCAGTATCGCTGGCCCCTTTCAAACAACAGAGGAGAGAGTCATAATAGCACCACGTTTCACACCAAAAGCGCCACTGTCGTTAAATCAATAAGTCATTACCTTTAATGGGATAAGCACTTTGAAAACTAATTGAAAACAGCTCCATTTACTCCAGCCAGGCCCTTAATGCAAACAATACTGTTGTTGCAGCGAAAAAAACAAAGAAAAAAACTGAAGAAAAAAAGAGAAACACACACGGAGCAGTTAAGAATCTAGTATCTGATCATTTGGTCAACTGTTTCATTTTGAAATACATTCATTTTTAAAACCACTACAGCCATTTAACCCTCATCACATCTGAAACTGTTAATGCGGAGAATCTGCAGAAGAAGCTGTGTAATGACACTGAACAATAGTAGACACAAACCACCAGGGCAGACAGTGCCATCAGCAGCCATGAGCCTACACAGATTTGACTTGGGGAGACATTTCAGAAGTTTGGGAGGAAGAAGGGATCTGAAACTTCTTACTTAGCAAGGTAATATGATTAAGTCTGAGTGGTTCTTAAGTGATTTGTTTTCCAAGATTTCACAAACAGACTAATCTCACTGCAAAAAAATGTGTCAACCATTTGACCGTTTCACTAGTGTTCCAAACTGCAACTGAGCAATAGTGAGCATCTAAAATGTGTTGTGGCAGGTTTGGGGAGTATTGATTTATATTAGAGAAAATGACTGTGCATTCAATTCCAATCAAAAGCCTCTGTGGCAGACAGCCAGTTCTGTTACTGGGTGAAAGACACTGTATTAAATGTAAAGCAAATTGAATGCGCAAAGCCAAATATAAACCTTGGCAAGTGTCGCTTAATCAGAAATGGATTCTCATCAACACAGTTACTAAGTGGGATACGTCAGTGGTGTTGTTATCATATGATAAAAGGTCACGTACATTGTTTATGTTTATCTTATCAATAACAAAATCTAAATTTTTTAGATCCGGGTCTCTGAAATCAGCCAGAGCTATGGCAGTAGTCAAGCTACTTTTATGTGATCACTATGATAGCCTAAAATATGTAGGAACTTTAGTCGCTTAGTTGAGTATCATCACATTTTTACTGCTGTATAAACAGCTTAATTTCAAATTTGGTGTAACCAAGACTAAGGTATGGTAGGTGGCATATATCCATATCCAACAGACACCCATGAAATTAATTAATTTAAGTGTGCGATCAGTGGTGTGTACAGTTGCCTGATAACTAGGTTAGCCATTAGGCTGTTGGAGGAAGAGATGATCGTGCTGACAAACCAAGCTGACAGATTAGTTAGCAGGTCTGGCGGTACCCAGTTATCCATGACGTCCCTACCCCCACCACATACACCACATGTATGTTTGCACACACACACACGCAAGCAAACACTCATTCCATCTCTTGCTTCTTTTTTTCCCCCCTCACTTGGAAGAATGATATGCCCACATAAATGGGTGAATAAAAGAACGGGGGCACCATCTGGTTGATCCCGGTGCTAATGGAGCAGCTCAATTACGCTTTGACTTTCAGTGGACTGACCGGGACAGCGCACTAATGTTGGTGTGTGCTGTTTTTGTTTAACACCAAACACAAGAGTGGACATGCTGGATTGCTGGAAGGCAAAAAAAAAAAAAAGAAGGAAAAAAAAAAAACTTTCAGAGGTTTCTGCAAGGGTGCCAACAATGTGTCACTTGTGGCCTCCAATCCAGTAACAACTTCCTGTTCTCTTGATGTTCCTCAGGAAATACAACCTCACAAAATGTAGGGAAGGTGGCGTGGTTTGTGGTTGGAGTAGTGGTGGTGGAGGGGCCAGTTTGACACTTGTTGTTCTATCCTTGAACGAGGTGCTCAGGCTAAATTGGCTGTGCAAATGGCTAATGTGTATAATGGAATTGAGAGTTGCCCTGCATAAGGGCGTCTGCTAAGCAAATAAATAATTTAATGCAAATCCCAGCATCGTGCCTCCTGCCAATTAAGCTAACCTGTTTTAGCTGTAAGTGATTTTATTACATTAGCATGCCGTAGCTCTGACTGCATTAGGGAGGGTTTAATCAGTCTGTAATCAAATTAGAGCACAAGACAGAAGGAGGAAGTGCCGCGCTTCCACAAAGCACCTTGCTTGCGCACCTGCAGGTCTCATCTGACAAATCTATATTTAAGATGCTTTTTATATATATATATGTAGTGTGCACCATCATGTGGCATGCATGCATGCATATACATTTTTAAGCGTATAAGCCAACCTGGTTCACTTACCGCAATGCAAGTGCACCTGTGACTGTAAAGTAGGTTTCTATATTTGCTTACATACCACAAAGCAAACTGTGCTTGTTTATGACCAATTCTTTTATTATTCCGGTGACAAACAAAGAGGAATCGATTGAAGGAATGCTCTTTTAGTTTTTCAACACTATGCGTATGGCTAACTACATGTCATCTTGTCCCTGTTGATGTTTGTTGTCACATTCAATAAACCATCCCCAACAGGCAAATTGCATTACCAGTGTGATTAACATAACATGCTCATGCAATCGTCCGTGTTGCTTCATCACGCTGACCGGAGAAAAGGGATTCAGAGATGATCTATGGCTACTTTTCACACAACGTTTCAGAAAATTCACAGCGAGGTAGGTGCTGTGCTTAAGCTGTCAAGGAGCAGCGTGGCAAAGCCTGACAAATCTGCTTCAGTGAGAGTGAGCACTCAGAAGGCGCTGCCAAAACTGATACCCTCATTGCCTTGTTTTCCTGCTTTTGTTTTTCCTTTGCTTATTGGAAAGGGGGGGGGGTTGGAGTGATTGTGGGAGGGGGTGGAGGGGGTAGCAACATGAGAAATGTGTTTGCCCCGAAGGCAAAGTGCAGAGAAGAGTCTTTAAAGAGTCTCTGTGCTGACAGATGGTAGTGATGGCTGACAGACAATATCTCACATGAAGAAGATCTGCTGGAGATGAGTTCAATCGTGATCTCCTTCCTTCATATCAGTCTCCGATCAAGATACATAAATAAATAAATTCAAAGACCGCTAATTGCCAGTCAATTAATTGCGCAAAAAACATACATCGACCATACGAGCACAGATATTCACTCAAGTGTTTTTCCATACTGTAAAAAAAGAGCATAAAATAGCACTGAGCGCACAGAAAGGAAACAAGCTTCAAGCGGCCTTTCTCCACTCCTCACAGGCGGGAAGTCTCACATCTTGATGTGGTTATCATCTGGTGCCAGGGATGTGTGTGTAAAGTTCATCCTTTTGGTCTAATTAACTGATGCCTCCTCTCTCACTAATGAGGAGCCTTACAGGTGGGAAAATAGAAGGATTTCCTCTCACTGACATACCTTGTGACATCTCCTATACCAACATAAATGTAAGTAATGAAGACGAGTTGATAGGAAGAATACAGAAATAAAGAGGTGGGTTACAGTGAAACGGACACTAATGTCAAAGAATAGCTAAAATGTCTTTCCAGGAATGAGATTATCATCTCTCACGGCCTGACAAAGTCAACACCACTGTTGAGCCACACATGTACAGTACTGCAGGCAGGCAGTAACGTGCTGTCATACATTTTTACATGCACTTACCTATGCACTCAGTCCAGTCCTTTCTCCACCCCTGCAGCCCTCTCTCATGAATTATGGCCTCACAGTTTGAGAAGTCATTGATAGGAAGGCCGAGCAGGAGAAGAGGAGGAGGAGGGAAGTGTGGGGAGGAAAAAAAAAAAGAAAAGAAAATCAATCGGAAGCGTCTCAATTAATCTGGCGAGTGGCGGATTGATTGCAGCCCTAAACTGGGTAAACAGGATTGTCTATTTAAGGGCCATGATCCCTTAATCATCACTTTAGCTCAAATAGACCAGGATCGCCACATCTGCTGGCCTGGCCTGATGCAGATGCCAGGGCCTTGCCTTTCAACTTCAGCCTGTCCCCCTCCTCCCCTTTGCACGGCTCCCTCTTGTCCTCCCCTACTCCTCTTCACCTGTGATGGACGAACAAGGCGCATGTGGCCTGGAGCGCTCTCCCCCCAAATTACCGACGTGGGACTGCTCCGAATGGTCCAACCTGAACCCTGACCAACGCACAAGCTGGGGCCCATGGTTTGTGGCTTTGCTGAAATGGCTGCTATCGGGTCTGAATACAAAACATGAGATTATGAGGACCGTACGATAAGTCTGCAAGCTAGAGAAGGAGGAGAAGGAAGGGTGGGGGGGTACATGCGAACCTGTACCAAAATCCCAGGCTCTCGCTGTATAACATGAATTACAATGGGAAATGTTTTACGGTGGGATGCAGAGGGTAGAGGACCTGAGGGTGCAGAGATGCAGCTCTGAGAAGATGGCTGAGGCCAGATGAATGGTATACCTCACTCTGAGTGTAGTCATCACCATACGGGAATATCACTGTATCTCCTCCTCCCTCCCTCCCTCTCTCTCTCTTATTGTCTGGAGTGCCAGAGTTGCCCAGGCTCCATTCTCTAGAGCCTGATTGAAGAGGCTCTCCTCTCCTCCTCACCGGTTTGATTTACTTAGGCTATCTGTGGGAATTGGGCTGGAAGCTTCCTTATTAAGAGGAGACTGTCTGAAGGGTCCACTGACTGATTGGGCAATTGAAGGCAAGGCACGTGAGCAGAGATACAACAGCTATCGCTATCTCCCACAACACACACACACACAAATGCATACAAACACCCCAGTGGTTTATGTATGAGGTCTAGCAGGCACATGTCTGTCACAATTCTTGGTAGCCAGCTTCAGCCCAGTAAACCGGATGGATCTATCTCTATAAAAGGCCCTTAAATCGCTCCCCGGTGGTGACTAGCTTGCATTCAGTGGCTGCTCCCACGCATCCTGTACACGCACCAACACACTTGTGAGGAAAAAGAAAAACAAAGCTAAGATCAGATCCTGTGGCTGAAGACAGAAACAGCTGAAGACAAAACCTGGCTTGTCTGTGTGATGCGGACTGTAATGACAGCTCATCATTTACATTTTAGACACAGCCACACACTTCCTGCTTGAGGGAGGCTGAACAGAGCGATTCCGTTTTTTTTCCGAAGTCACCCGGCCCTGCGGTCACACAGACGAGCTGGCATGAATACAAAATGTAGCAAATTCCACCACTCTCACTTCATCTGAGGGACGAAAATAAAGCCCGAGAACAAGAAATCTGGTTATGAAGGGGTGGGGAGCAGAGGACACATTCATCAAATTATCCCTACCCATTGATGGCTGTCTGTGCCCAGAGGCCCATCCTCCCATATGCGTTGAATACATTTGCGCCAAAGACACCTCTTTAAATAAAACTCCTTCCTTCCTGCTTTACACCGACACGCGATGACTTGAACGCACGATTCACAAGACCTGCTCGATGACCTCAATTTGCTTCAGTCTCTGTATCTGTAATAGCCCATCTGTTTCTTCCTACTCATAAGCAAACCAGCGTCGTCGCAATCTAATATCATAGCACTTATTTTAGACACAACAGATATGGATTGCAGCAGTAACTGTGATTGTGTTTTCGATCATTCTAAGAAAGCAATGGAGCTATAAATAAAAATTCAAAGCAGTTCAGACTTGATACTCTCGGCATCTAATGAAGAAATGAAGGTGACATATTGCAGAATGCATGAGCGGGAGCAGTGTTCATGGACAGCGCCTCAGACTTCCTGACTTCCTCTGATGTTTCCATGATGCGTCGCTGAAAGACAAACGCCAGCTTATCATCCATCTACCACATGACAGAGCAAGGCTCGGGTGCATTCATATTCCGATATATATGCCTCGTAAAGATTAGCCTTCTTCTTCTTAATCAATTCTGTGAATTATTTCATCATTCAGGGGAAGTGACATCAATATAGCCTGGATATATATTTTTCTGCAGGTTGCTTGCTATTCTGTATACATAATGTGTGCATGTCATGAATATTTATAATTTTTGCTGATGAATAATGTTGTCTGTTTATCCCAATGAAAAGGATTGTAATGATCAAACAAAATTACCATTTATGACAGTTATGTTTCCCTCCTAGACTGTGTGAATAATTAATGAGCGTCATTGATTCCTTGGTCTAAAGAAGGTGAACTGAGTAATTCCATAAGTGCCATAGTGTAGATTGGTCTGCTTGCACTGGCTCTGGTTCTGTCTCTCCTCCTCACTCTATCTCCTCCTCCATTTGTACCTTTCGCCAGTGCGACCAGGGCAGGGTCTTTCCTGTAATTCCATTACTGCTGCTACTATGGCATCCCATCATCCCGCAGGACAACTTAGGGACCACTTAGAGACTTGTGCACGTTTAGCTGCGTTACAGTAATGCTGCCAACTGGGCAACAAGCACTATCTATCACTATCTAACAAACAGCAGCTCCGGCTCCAGAGTGTGGATGGATCAGTTTAAAAGACTCTAGTGGGACAAAATAGAATGGAAAATACATCAAGACAGAAAAGAACAAAACAGAACGGGATAAAATAGAATATAACTTAAGATTAACAATCAGGATTACCTTGTCATGTTAGCAACGCATAAAAGACAAAATGACAGAGAAAACATAGCAGATAGCATATGGGATGAACACATGAAACACAACATAATGAACACACAAGACAAATAATGATGCACAATAACATAACTACATTCAACCTTACATAATGGCGCATATTTAAATACGGAAGCCCTAAGGGGCAAGTGAGGAAAAAACATGTGGGTTTTCCATTTTGTAGGTCTGATCTAAACTATTTTCTCTCCTGTGCTTATGACGTAAGAAAAGGTGAAAAATGGTTTTGCCAGGATAATCTATGTTACTTAATTTCTTTTTTTAACTGTAAAAGACATTTATTTATGATTTTTTATTATTTTTTTGTCAGGATCATGTTCTGTGTTTGTTGTTGTAATACTCATTTCAGCCACAAGAGGCTGAAGCATCCCACTACTCCATGTTCTAAGAAAAGGACTAAAAGCTTTCATGTTTTCTTCCAGGTGAATTAAAATGCAATTCTACCCAAAATGACATGACAAAAGCTGTAATAACTTGCTAACACAAACAAACTTCACATAATGACACAAAGACATAACAGACGATGATTCATAACACAACACATACAGACAAATGTAACAAAATTAGAACACATGGCATTTGACACCAAATATAATCTTAACATAAACATAATAAACATAAAATATAAATGTCACCTTTCAGATAAACTTAACATAATGACAGAGCAAAACAACACATAAAAACACATGACCATATATAACACATTACATCACGACTCGTTAAAAAAATAATAAGATAATGTTTACTAGCTTCAACTATGTGTTTTTTTTATTGGAAAAGGATTTGTCTTAAAAACAACCAACATCTGCTTGCTCTTTTCACTTTTAATTACATTTTACAATAAATCGGTTGCAGTAAGTTATTAGGATTTATGTTGATTCATAACAGCATAGTACCACAGACAGCACCTATCAGAATATAATGGGTTATTTTAGAGCTGTGATGGCTCAGTGGATTAGAGTGTGACCACAGTGGACTCTGTGATGGGCTGAGGAAGTGCTTTTCCCCCCACACTGGGCTCACTGCTGTACTCAACAGATTAGCAGCCTTTGTTACACAAGTGGTGTTTTCTGAGAAAGGACAGGGTGTCTGAGAGGCTGGCTGAGGGCTGAGAAGAGTGTGCGTGAACAGCAGAAAAAACACACACATACACAACAAAGCTCAACGGATCAAGTCCAGATCTCATCACCAGCCCACTTTAGAGCACTCGTTTCTTCTTCCATCTTGCAGGCTCGAACCAAGTCCTCCTATGCCAGTCTGCTTTGGCATATCACCTCACTCATCTTCACCTACGCCAGCGAGTGTAAACCGTGCTGGAGGAGGGGTCAAGCAAGGCTCATCCAATAAACCCGCCTCCCCCTAATCACCCTTCTTTCACTCCTCCCTTCTATCCCTCCATCTCCAAGCCAGAGTGCATAAATCTGCCCTTCTTGACAGCTGCAATCAACAAGGGCCGTAGTGAACCATGCGTAATGGGCGGTTAAGACAGGGGCGTAGGGGAGCCACAGAATTTACAGCAACAATTATAGCCCCCATACAGCGAGATGCCTGGGGGCGGGGAGCAGTTCAGGAAGGGGCTGGGGCTGTGGGGTGGTGGTTTTAAGTGAGACACAGGTACATCCCCACACAGCCAGCCACTCACAGAGAGCAATTGCCTTGCAGCAAAGCCAGAATCTGGTAGGAGAGGGCCAGAGCAGCGCAAAAATAATGTGTAGGAGATAAATTATGACAAGTGTGAGGAGAATACATGGATAATCCTTTTCAGCGGGTGCTAATGCTACACGTCTCTCTTTCTCTTCTTGTACTGTATCTCTGGTTTTGACCATAATAGTAAAAAATTCCTCGCATGCATGCTCGCTGTACCAAGTGACACGAGAAAAAAAATGTGACAAGTGTGGCGCTTCTCATATATTTGCCTGACCTACTCCAATAATTCATGTATCTGTGGCCCTCTCTGCATCCATCCATAACAAATGGCACTATACACCGTTGGACATGACCTGCAGATATACTGTATGTGTGCATGTGTGTGTGCGAGCGTGTGCACTCGTTACCAATGAATGCTTTTAACGATCAGTCATTTTAATCAACACGTGACCTTTTAAAAGCCATTATGACAAACAGATCAGCAATGAAAGCCGGTGACCTGGAGTGTGGCCCCAGGGCGTCAGGCCGCTGCTTCCCAATATGACCCCTCCCCCCTGCCATCTCACACACACACACACACACACACGCACACACAAATAAAAACAAATACCCAGGTAGTCCCAGAGCAGACCCATGACACGAAGGGGAGTCAGTGAAACCATAATATGTCAATCTCATGACAATACTGAAGACGGGTACGGCTGAAAACATACATCATGCGAATAGAACCTGCTCACGTATTACTAAATGTATTTACAAGGAATAATAATTGAACTTACCTTTTTAATATATTTTACTGCACAGGCATCAATGTGAGATAAAGTGAAATAAAACACCTTCTAATTAGTGATTCAATGTGCAAATTAATTTAGTTCCAACGTGTGAAGAAACTAACAATATGAGCGTTCAATTTCAAATCTAATTTTTTGGAACCACATATTGAATTACTGAAGTGCATGGGGAGGGATTTGGGGGTGGTGGAGTGGGGAGATAAACACTTGGTCATTAGTTCTAAACAAGGACTGAGATTCATTAGGATTCACAGAGAAAAAAAAAAGTTTAGATAAACTTTAGGGGAGAAAAGAGAAATTGTAATTAGACATGAAAAATATTCCCAATAATCAAATCACATTTTGTACTCGGGGCTTAGAAATTAAATTAACTGAGTTCATATACTGGTATATCTCTCAGCCACTTTCTTCACTCTAAAATGTGTTGCCGGAACACCAGTCCCCAGAGACTAGATAGGAATCTAATTAACTAAGATCAATATTACTCAGAATTTTCTCTCTGTCTTTCCAGCTCTCCAGCTACTAGTGTCTCCTTTGTCTGCCAGTCTGAGGCTCAGATGAGTTTTATTTTTGCAAATGTGTTTGGTATGAGGAGGTCAACAGATGAGCCAGTCCCTCCTTCTGTGACAAATGGAACATCTATGTTTTTGGGATCACATCTTTCCAAATGTATGGGTAAACAGACATATATGCTAAAGACTGGATGGTGGCTTGGATGACTGGAATCTGGTAGAGCACCCTTGCACAGGGAAGCCAAATGTGCTGATTCAGGTGAAAGAAGTGAGATTTGGTGCAGGGAGAATAAGATCCCACAGCCATATGCCGTGTACAGATCAGTGGTTGGCCTTTTCCTCTCACGACGGTTCAGATTAATTACGATCATCACGTCTTGAGTCTGGGCCCCATAAATCACACTGACTTTAAAATAATGTAGTAAAATAATATTCTATATATGGCATCGCTAAGAATTCAACACCATTATCGCCCATCTTCAGAGACGAGGAAAAATTAGATAAAATGTGAGACTCCTTATGAAATATTGTCTCTACGGCGGAACATAAATAATTACATTTCTAGTAAATGGCTGGAGGTTGAGAGCCACTCAGAGCAGGGCGACACAGCTGTGTGGACATGTAAAGTTCAAATAAAGTGTATAATGGGCAAATGTGAGGTACAGAGCTTGCAGCCACAGAACCTATATCCCCTCTGAGGAAATCTACAAGGCTGTCTATAAGCAAGACAAGTTGGACTGGACACAAATCCTCTCAGTCATAAATCTGCAAAGGGAGAGAGGGACAGCCCCTCAATCAAGAGTCAGCTCCCATCAACATGCTCCCCCCAGGTTGCAGCGCTTACATGTGTGTACGGATATTACCGCCTCTGCAAATAGTCGCAACAACCACTCTGTAATACCCTACAGCCAGTGTCCCTGCAGGTAACTCCACTGTGATCTGTTTTGCTGAGGGTTGGATATGAACGTTGACACTTTATTCACCACATGTTGTTGTTACAGAACCCCGAAAGTCCCAAAAGATAATGTGGCTCCAAACCAAATGCAAGTCTTAAACCTACTCTTCTTTTTAGTGCTGCACAGGTTAGATCCCTCATTAATATATTAAAATGTTTGTAGATACTGTTAAAGTTTTGACCAATACTATAACATATTGTAAAATTTGTAGATCACACATCACACAAGCCAACATGACCAGATTAATTCATTTTGTCACACACTACATATTTATTTCTACGCGCCATGTAACTTTGTCAGCAGTGGCAATGCACAGTGTTGGGCAAGCTACTTGGAAAATGTAGTGAGCTAAGCTACTCTACATTAAATGAAGCTTCACTACACAGAAGCTACCCCCCAGTGAAATGTAGCAAGCTAAGCGTACAGGGTCGCGGGGGGCTGGAGCCAATCCCAGCTTACATCCGGCGAAAGGCGGGGTACACTCTGGACAGGTCGCCAGTCCATCGCAGGGCCACACATAGACAAACAACCTGGACAACCACTCACACTTATATCCACACCTAAGGACAATTTTGGAGACACCAATTAATTAAGAAAGGCTAAAAACCTGCTCCAAACAGAGTGTGTGTGTGTGCGAGAGAGAGCTAAAACACAAACTTTCCTACTTTAGTGCCATATCATTACAGCTAAATGTATTTCCTCATGCAACAAACTGAGAACCATTGTTGTTTATAAAGTAACTTAATTATCAAATTAATTATATGTTTTTATTGTTTATATGTGAATTTGTGCTCTGGCACCACTGCAACCTAAACATTCATAGCAATGGAAAGAGAGAGAGAGAGAGAGAGAGAGAGAGAGAGAGAGAGAGCGCTCTCTCATCTCATGGAAACAAGTTTCTGCCACTACATATCAAAGTTTCCTCCTCACTAGAGGAAGAGGTGTCCAGGCTGGACCCTGATCCTTCTCACAAGAGATGTTACAATAACTATCACAATAGAAAGTAAACTCAATCGCGCGTGTCTTTATTCCCCTGCAGCAAAGTCGCAGACATCAGCCCAAGGATCGGTACGTGATGTCACCATCAGCTACCGCGCTACTCGGCCAATAAAAGAGCTTCGTTACTGAAAAGCTATTTGATTAATTTGATTCAGAATAGCGACGCTACCACAAAGCTACTGAGAAATGTACATAGTTAAACTAGTAACGGTGCTACTTGTAGCGACGCTACTGCCCAACACTGGCAATGCAACACTGTATTGTTCTCAATCCTGGTGTTCTTTCAAAAAAACCTCTTTTCTGTGTCTTTATCATCTTGATTTAATTTCTTGTTTTGTTCTTTAACTTTTATTTTCAGGATCAGCAGCAAGTTATTTGTTAAACTTTGCTAGTTTGAGTAAATCTTTTTACATGCACAGACTGAGTATGACAGTATTTTGGCTTTATGAACAGGACGAAAAAGTAATGAACAGAACACTCAACCCAACATAAAGAACGCAGGATGGGCTCAGAAGAGAGGTTTACATGACACATTTTGCTGCTTTTTTAAGATTGTATTTGCATGTATGTACCAGTTCTTACAATTTTAGGTATTGTGTTTAGTCATCAAGTTGCCACAGGTGTGATAACGATCGGGTTTGCAGTCAATATGTGGTAGTCATGCCAACTTTAAGAAAAATGTATGCCTTGAATTTGAGATTAGGTGATACAATTCCTCTTCTGTGGACATGCACAAATGAGCCTTTTATCAAATTACCTTCACTCAACTAATGGAATGAACATGGGGCCTTTGAGGCACTTGAAGGTCTGGGGCACCATCCAGAAGTTCCCTGTATTACTTGATTGGCTGGTAACTCAGCCTCAGCCAGACACACAGTAGCAAAGGGCAAAAGTCATTGTCTTACCTGCTCTATTTCCTGCCACCTCCATCTGACGTGAGATCCAAATACAAGTCAGACTCAGGTAACAATAATGTTGAAATCGAATGCTTTTCCACATATTAAATTACATTTTTTTCCATTTATCTGACGCTTTTATCCAAATCGACTTACAATTGCTATGTATGTCAGAGGCTGCACGTCTCTGGAGCAACAAGGGGTTAAGTGTCTTGCTCAGGGACACATTGGTGGATATGTCACAGTGGGGAATTGCACCCAGGTCTCTCACACAAAAGGCATGCGTCTTATCCACTGCTCCATCACCACCCCACATATTCCACAGCACTTCTCTAGATTGGTCTAGAAACATTCTGTCCACACTTATTACAGAACTTAAAACTGAATTGTGTGAGAGACATTCATTAGGCTTTGAGTGCTCATTACGTGCAGCAGTGTGTCATTTTCAGCCTCTAACAACGGTTCAGGCATCTTCTCCAGTAGAGACGGCATAATACCTACAATGTAACAAACAGGAAATGTTTGCTGTCGGCATTATTTCAGAAACACTGATGCCGCCTGGGGAGAACAAAATGCAAGCAATGTCTGTTTGTGTTTGCGTATATAGTGTGCACAGGTCTAACACAATATTGCATAATGTCTTCCTTGCAAATAACCTAAATATTTGAAATGTAATCCACCGCATTGCACATGTCATGGCGTGCATAAAAATCAAATTGATTTAGGGTGACTGAAGGGAGGTGTTTTACATCTCTGTCCATTGTAAAATGGTGCAGTGGCTTGCAAAGTTGTAATTCCTCTGTGTCGAGTTATTTTTAGGAGCAAAAGGATAAAAAGCAACAGGAGGACACTGTTTACTGATTCTTGCCTCTGGATTACTCATTCAAGCTTTATTTATAATTGTGATTTTGTTTTTGCCATTTTCAACAGCACACCAACTCATGCATTTGTTAAGTACAAGTAAAATTAGAGGCTTTCCCTTGTCCTGGGATGTTGCACCAGGGGGACTGTAAAAATTGATTAGTCATCGTTTCATTCCTGATGAGATTCCAACACTTCATTTGATGGTAGAAAAAGAAGGAGGCGAGAAAAAAGGGGGGAATAAAAACAAGCGATGTAGATTCCTGCCTTCCTTCCCCAGAGCTCTTCATCTTATTTTTCCATCCCCCTGGGATCGTAGTTTGGACTCCCAGTTTTAAATAGGGAAAAATGTAAAATGTAATTCTGGCTTAACATAACACCCACATGTTCTCACTGTCTGTAATTCTCCTAAGCATCTCAAACAACAGATAAAAGCACGGAGGCATCAAGCAAGTAGCATCCCGTCAAAGAGCCTGTGGCCATCCAGGGTTTGTTTCAGGCCATTGTTCTGAGAGAGGAACTCTTTATTTCTGGAGTATAATCCTCACCCCTCCCACCGTCACCAACAGCCCCCCACCAAGCACCACCATCACTCCCTAACCAACTCTCCCTCTTCACGGGGAGTCTGAGCAGTTCTGTGCGTTCAGCACATTTCAGCACAGTGGATATTTGAAATGTCAGGACATTTACTCTGCTTATGTGGTAGATCTGAACTTCTATACCGCTAGGCACATTCCTGAACCGGCCACATGTATTATTCATCCTGGGATGTATACAGGGGCCAGTGCACTTGACTTTGTCAACGTTCTGTAAACACATGCACTAAATTATTGAGGTGTCTAAAGGAGGGCCTGTTGCTCAGGTTGGTGGGGCCGGTGCCATGACAGGTTGGATGGGCAGTAACGAGGAGCTGCCTAAGCACCTCCAAACAACCATTAAAAATGTATGAATCGTCATCTCCCTCTGGCCGGGCAGAAGATCATCCCACCACCCACAACTTCAGCTCACCCCCCAAACAACTGCAACAAGATACACCTGCCAATTTCCTAGTGTCACCTGTCTGTGCCACATCACTGTCACCTCCATCAGCTGGGGATGAAAAAAGGCGACTGTCACTCGTTCACCATCAGCTGTTAGATTCTGATACTGCCGGGTCATTACACAGACACTGATGTTCACAGCAAACACCCTGTGCAACTGGCAATCACTGTAACTGGGGCGCTGTAAAGAAATAAAGATGATATCCACAAGTATAAAATCGCCTGGCCTCATGTGAATCACCTAGATCATGTTTTCCTGACAAGTATTTGTTGAAAAGATCCTCAATATGATTTTTCTAATGGTACACAATCCAATAGATAGTAATTTCCTGATGGTGTAATTGGCCCCAGGGGGAGTTTTGTCTTCATCTATTATGAGGAGACCCCCAGGACCTTAGCTTTATTGGATTTATGACAGCAGAGAGAGAAAAGATACTAAAGGTATAATTTATTAACAGTTGTTTTTAATTGAGCTGTGTTCTTCAGTTGCGTCCTGCTTGAGGTTTCTTATTTCTGCTGAGAGGAGAAGAGAGCCATTCGGGTGGGGCTCTCAACTAACAGTAGCAATGGCTAAACATTTAAATTTAAAATAATGAAAAATGTATTGAGACCGATTGGAGGCCCATGGATTAGATATTTCTATATTTTGGTATCTTGTAGATTCTAGGGATTCTGATTCAAATTCTGCCTATTGATCTGATTCTTACTGAATCCTGGTTCTGATTCTTGGCATATGAGTAAAAGAGAGAAAACACCATTTATATTATTCTGTTTTTAATTACATTAAAACGTTATTAATGTAAAAATTGTTTTTTTTTAAAAAAAAAAGAACAAAGTTGGTCCATAGTTTTCTTTTAGGGATCAATAAGTAGAATCAAAAAACCTAATTCTTAACAAACAACGAATATAAGTTTGAAACTGGCTTCACTTCATAGCTGGTCATCAATTCCTAACCCTGACCAGAAGAGAAATTTGAAGTACAACTTGTATACTTTATTCCCACCATGAATCTCAGGCTTGTGTTAACCCTCATAAATAAAACACAAGCACAATCACAGACTCCACCTTAACCTCTCCCATTGACAATATTTGCAACAGTTGCCTAACTCATCTCCCAGAAGGCCGTCTCTTCCCAGCCTCTCATCGGCCCCCGGTATGGATGCCTCGGGACCAAAAGGCAAAAGCAAAAGCAATTAGAAATGCATCTCCTCCCCTAAAGAGCAAGGTTGATCTGCAGCACCACAAAGGGTCCCTGAGGTGCGCCATTTAAATCTGAAACACCGTAAGCTCCGACACAGTTAGACACTGCCATTAAGGCAATCTGTTTTGTAAAAGGATGGTCATCATAATTTATCTGTTTTTAAGCTGCAGTTGAGTACTTTTCCACATCCATCTTGGCGCGCATTAGAATTTCAAAAGCATCTGTGAATCAGGGCTGGAGACTGGCTGAGATGATTGCAGTGGTTTTCTATAGTCTCCTGTGGCGCTCCTCCTGACCCCGAGTCTGTAATCTATATTTTCAGAATAATACAGAGAACCGGAGATGTTCAAGGGCATAACCCTCTAATCTACTCTACTTGCCATGTACTTGGAATGTCCACTACCACTCTTGAGCTTGGAGAAATAAAAGCTGCCTATCATATCTGGCTTCAATTTACTTTAACACTTCGTGTACCAAATCAAAATATTATAACCGCAAGAAAAATGGCATGTGCTACGTTCACTAGTTACATCATGCAATTAATACCTCACACACATATGCGAGAAGAAAAACACACATGCTCACACGCACACATTGCATGTGACAGGAGCAAACACAAGCTGAGAGACAGACAAACACAGAGCATATGCTCCTTCCACAATGATCAGTGACCTCCCAGACTCGCAACACAGTGCTAAATGAGCAACTTTCCTCTGTGGAGTAGTCAATAACCACACAGCCACAACGATCGTGTCAGCGTCCAGCCTGGCCAACATCCCCCGTAATTAATTAGTTCATGTCTCCTCCGCTCAGAGAGAGGGAGACAGCACAAGGCATATGTACTCATCCATTACATGTGCTATCCAGGGGTCAGTGGCCCTGGCAGAAGCAGTCGGCAAGAACGCCTGCACACTTCAACCCAGGCCCATTTTAGAAAATTGCCTTTTGGGTTAAAAAAATCGTGCCTCTTGGCTACTGTGTCAGTCAAAGACAATTTGATTAATATCAATCAGCATTATAAGACAGCAGATCTATACGCTGGAGGACAACTTGTCCAGAAGCAACACCAACTGGCCTGACTGGCGTCTCTGGGCTCAGGATGGTTGGAATGAAACAGTAGGCCAATCCCTTAAGTCTCAGGAGGCAGGGCTCTGCTTTTCCATCTCTGTCTCAGTTTTTCACTTCTTTCTCAACTCCAATCAGTCCTGCCTATCCCCACATCACCATCCTGTCATCTCCACCAATA
Organism: Micropterus salmoides; assembly: GCF_014851395.1. Classification (NCBI taxonomy): domain Eukaryota; kingdom Metazoa; phylum Chordata; class Actinopteri; order Centrarchiformes; family Centrarchidae; genus Micropterus; species Micropterus salmoides. The sequence continues at coordinate 29,700,687 of NW_024040041.1, read as the reverse complement.
CCAATCCCACTGCCCCTGCACAATACACCCAAACCCCCCACGCCAGACCCTCTCTGAAAGTCTCATATCATCCTATGTGAAAAACAAGCCCTATCTCTGGGTGGGGGGAGAATCAATCTGCTCGCTCTGTGGAATCCCTGACCGTCAGATAACCAGAGGAGGGGGGCGGAAAGGAGGCGGGTGGGGGGTATTCGGCACATCAGTCTTCCCTTCGGTCACATGCTGCCTTTTGGACTTTGTGCTGAGTCAGGATAAACACTAAAGACAAAAGCCGACCCCCCCAATCACAGAGCATTCCCTTTATCGATTCCCACTGCAGCCACCCTCTGCGTCCGGACAAGGTAGAGGAGCACAGCACATCTGTATCAATCTGTATATCCCTATAAGTCTGCGATTTGAGCATCTGCGTTGTCTGTGTGGGGTAGCATTTTAATCAAGGCCTGCACATCAGATTAATGGAGAAATTTGATAAACGTCTCCTATTCGCAAGCAGAATTTTGCCAACTCAGGACTTCAGCTCCGAGCAATGGGAAATGAAGAATTAGAGCGGAGATGAGAGAAGTGAGATGTTTGAGGTCATCTCTTTAAAAAATGACTTTTAATCAGAATTAAAACCGTCTGCAATAACCCAGTGATGATTTCATTACCGGGGAATCAAGATGTCATCCATTTTGAGGACAGGACGTCAGAAGTTTAGTGACTGGATCACGAGTGGCTTTGCAAAATTTGGAGCAGCTGCTAGCAGAACTAGTCACAGTCATCAAGGCAGACAAGACAGGTCTCGTAAAAAATTCATGTTTAAATTTTCTCTCTGCAAAGTGAGCCTTCACACATTAAATGTTTTAATGAGCATTAAATATCCCCAACAAAAACTAATTGACATCCCTGTCAACTCTCAGGGTTGAGATTATGTACAGTAATTGAGTTCAGCAACCGTATCTGTATCAACCTGTAAAAATATGTGCATCTGCATGTGCCAAATAATAATACTTCACCGTGACCAAAAGTATCATAAGTCAAATGTGAGGAAAACACAGCAGAGGATTTTTACAGCAAAATTCAGAAGCTAAGCAATGAAAGCACATGAAATCAGTAACAAACCTCTGTGTACAAAAACATACCTACATTGTTCATTATGGTTTAAATGGCTGCACACATTACCGGGAGGATGGCAAAGATTCATAACAAATATAGATTGGTTGTTTTCTTGCTCTCTTTTGACATTGTCACAAAGCTGGGATAATATTGATGGTGAAATTATTCTATTTATTAAGTAATCTTTGTGAGGCAGGATCTCAATCGTAAGCTGGTTCCACAGGCAACCAAAGTGGCACTTTGCGGGCACATTGAACCGTGTCACTGCTAAGCGAGGCTGACACATCGGGAGATGAAAGTCTTGTCATTCATTTACCCGTGACAACCTGTGTATGCTAATGTCCAAGCATCTTTAGCTCAAAAGGGAGGACAGTTCTGCCCGTGTCGGCACACAGTTGGCCTGAAGGAAAATCGGGACGTACAGTGCAGCCATGGAACAATGGAAGTCCGTGATACAGCATGTGGGTCATAGTCATTACTAAACTGCACTTCTGATCTGGACTTTTAGAAACTGACCACTTAATATGTGGTAAAAGATCCTTCTTAACGTTTTAACTTTATATTATTATTATCTTTGTCAAGGAAGTAATGCGTATATTTTGTTAGTTAGAAGGGTATCAGAAAAGAGAAAGGTAACAAAAAAATGGCAAAGTTAAGCCATTAGTGGTATGTTTTCTGTGTACAGCCATACCTCTGGATTTGATTTTTCAAACACAAGGACTGTGGATTTCTTAAAATTCACTGTTTCGTGCTCTAAACTAATTTGCTTTTTATATCATGGTGTTACACAACACTACAGAGCAATGTAGTGTCAGTGAATTAATGCTTCATTAATGCAAATGAATGTGTAATTATTTATTAATGCTAAAATGCATATGCTGTAATGGTTATAGATCACACCATTTCATCATCTGAAAATAAACATGGTAATGCCTAGTCTAGATGATGAGAAACATTCAATACAGCCACATCCAGCCAAGGCCTAGTGCCCGTCACCTGGCAACCGAGCCAAATACTAAATTCTTAAAATGCTGCATGTCAATAGAATTCACCTTTGAGCTGTATTGACATACAATTAGCTTTTCAAGTATTCACAGGGGATATTTAGAGGGGAATAATTGCATAGTATGGATCTCTGTTTGTTCAATGAATTCATCGAGTGGATTGATACATTCTATACGTGGGTAATGTATTTAGAGAGGAATGCAAAATCTATCTCATATGCTATCCAGGAGTCAGTGGACTTTTCTTACTGAGCAATAATAGACTTTGGTTTCATGTGTTTGTAATTTGTCTACTTCACCTTTGCATCGTAAGTCCAGTTATCCAAACGTCCAAATTTCTAACCATCCAGCATGTTCAACTGGCAGACTGAGAAAAAGAAAATGTGGAGCATACATTATTATATTGATTATATTGACATCTGTTGTCCATGGCAATGACTTTGAGCCAACGCAGGTAACTCATTTTGCTGAAAATGATGGCCATCAGTGTTTTTCTCATTGCCATTATCCAACCATGTAATCTATGTTGATTTTTGTACCCTCTTCTTTCTGAAGCCAATGTTTTGCAATTCAGTGAAACCCTAGTCATTACTAATATATCGGTACATTACCTGGGGAAGCTGTGGCTCAGAAGGTATAGCCGGTCATCCACTAATCAGAAGTGGTTGGTTCAATCCTCGCCTGTATAAGCCTGAACCCCAAATAGCTGTGAGTAAATGTTAGCCGCTTAATTGTGGCATGTAGTTGTGTAAAGCGCTTTAACCGGTCCGAGTGCAGTTCATTTACCATATCATGGCCATACGCTTTCCTGTGTGTACTTGCAGGGAAACGGTTGGGGTGAAACACTGGGGTGAATTTCAAGATATGAGATTCTTTCTTTTGAACAAATCAAGACTACATTTCTCTAACTGTAACCGTTCTCCAATTACCAGCTTAGATCGACCCGGTTAATAAAACAGTCCATTTGATCCGCTGAACCCGTTCATGTTTTGGCTCTGAGCTACAGTGTGTGTTGATGTCGTGATCAGATGTATGCAGGCAGACACCTGACATGATGGTGTTACTTTCACAGCAGCTGTCACTGCGGCCTGTCAGTGATTGACTCGCACCAGATCTGTTTTCAGATTAATATTTCATCTCTCACTTAATAGAAAAACAGATGTTCTGCAGCCATGTACACTGGGAAATAAGCTGGTGGTAATGTATGCATTACTTACAGCCAGCTAACTAAATTTAGAATGAAATATGCATCTGACAGATGCCTCACAATCAAGTTCCAAAAGCCTATAATGGGATATCGACAGATTTCATTTATGCAGGGCAGACTGACCTCATTGGGGGAACTAATAAAACTTTTGGTACATTCAACCGGAAAGATGCCCTGGCTGTATTTCAGTCTTAGGCAGCTCTCTGGGTGCCCTTTAAAGCATTGACCTCTTCACAGAGTGAGGGCTCCTATGTGATTAATACTGCTAGGCATTTATTGGCACGCAAGGCACTTTTACCAATAGGTCACCTGCTTGACCTCAGCGCAAGCACGGGGATCGAAACCGAGTGGACAGGAAACTATATGGCTTAGGGTGGTAACAACAGGCAAAATACTAAAAAGGCATCTCAAACTCATAACCATCCCACTCATATAAAGCTATTTAGGCACACACACACACACACACACACACACAGATCCTTAGTCTCTATCACATTCACCAAGACCCACCCACACAACACACACAGCCCAGGGCATAAAAGGTTTCTGCGGCCAGAACACAAACAAACTCATTTGTAACCTGCCATGACACACTCCCAACACACACACGCACAAGAGAAAAGCCAAGTAACATTATCCCTCTGCTAGATGGATCAGACTGTTTATCAGAGGCTCTCCACCAGCACACTGTAAAAAGAATCATAATGTCACCGATCGATTCTGTGCCAATCTATAGAGATACCTATTCAGATATCTATTGATGCAATTTAACAGGGATATTAGTCCGAGCTCAGGTAAATGTCAAGAGTTCTGCTAAACAGTGTTTGTAGGTCGTAATTGGACTGAAGGGTGTCTAGATGGCATTGGACTGTTACATAATGTTAACTTAAGAGAGCTAAAATGGTGCTCGATGATAGAAAAAAAAAATGTTAACATTTTGGAAACAGTTTTCTCTATCAGGTCAACAAGCTTCTTAAAATAGGATACAATTTGTCTTACATAAAGCAGGATAGATGGAGCATCTGAATAACAATAACAAGCAACCAAGAAATGGCAATGCAACACAACACCACATACACACTCTGGTTTATCAGCAGTAAATAGCCGGTGCCATGTTCTTATGCTCCTTAATCATACTGATGCATGTACACAAACACACATAAATGTACAGGCGCACACACACACACACACACACACACACACACACACACACACACACACACCCCTAGACACACACAATTTCTCTATCTTCCACAAGCAGTTGAAAACACGCACGCTCAACGTACACGCACTCATTCGCACATATTTTCCGAGACCAAAGGAAGAGCTGACTGCAACATTTTTCTCCACTTCAAAAAAGTAGCCAGTGTCAAAATGATAAATGAGGGATCATGAGGGAGAGCGTGCATACTTACATTAGACTGCACAAGAGCTTCAAGAGCTGCAACAGCATGGGTGAACGCTGGTTTCAGATGGTTTCAGCACCGCTTTAAGGCTGTTGTTATTACACAGAAGGAGCCGACATGCAAATTACATGCCACGACAGTGATTAGCAATGTGAAATTACTATCAAAGTAACAATAACATTTTCAACACAACAGGCGTGCAGAATGTGTGACCTGACATTACGAGCGGCTGGATGGGGGAAATGTTGTGTTCCTTATACAGGTGTTGGCTGGTAAAAGGTTGATTGCTAATTTCCCGGAGGTGAATACAGCTCACAGATGTGTGCGGAGAACATCTGATAGGCCTTCAGACTGCTGATGCAGGGCGGCGTGGGGATATTTTCAAACATCATTTATAACATCATTTCAGCATCAGTTACAAAATGGCGGCAGGAAGATTGATGGGTGGCGAGGGCTGGTTAATATGCATGATTGGAATGATACACAAACCGTGCTGTTTGTTGTTGTGAGAGTGATGGCACACATACTGAAAAGACACGCTCTCAGATTTACAGGATCAACATTTATTCCAATAAAGCAGATATTGACATGTAAGCATTTCTGTCGGTGTGAGTCGTTTTTTTTCAATGATTACAAATGTGCATATAGAAACAAAGCAACATTTGTTTTGTTTGCGTTCTTCTGCACGTCCATGTTATGACTTTTGCTAAGCATATATTCCTGGTTCGGTGTCTTTTTAGTTTCATTTTGTGCGCCAGGTAATCACTTTTTTATCTTTTGCTTTTTACTTTTATGGGAAGATTTGGTCCAACAACAAAAGGTTGTAAAAAAAAAAAAACATCATAAGGTTTGCTTACAATGATACTGTAGCACATCTCTAGATAAAAAGAAAAAAGAAAGCCCTTGTAAAGTTACTGCATGGGCACTGCCTAGCACACCCTCGGATCAATTACAATGTAATTACAATAGCAGACAGAAATACAACCTGGGTCTGTGCTCTGTCTGCACTGATAACTGATAGATAAGCACCTGAGGGATGGCTGAGAGAAGCACCTGGCCAGAAACACATCTCAATGCTGTCAATAAATTACTCTGCTGGGGCTGTTCTTTCCTGGGTAAGGCTACACGATCGGCGGCCACTAGCCACATCCCAACCTCCTGTGCAGTCCATCTAGCTGTCCGCTGGGAAAGACAAGTGCGGAAAAAAAGCAGCAGTTTCGGATACTGCGGTAGAAAAAGGTCTGGCTTTCTACCATTGCCCCCACCACACTCTTCACATTCTGTGAGCCCTTAGGTAGCCCGCAAGTCAGTGCAATTTTAAAACTCTGATCAACCCTTTACTTATCAAGAAGCACTCAGAGCTAAAATGTGTGACACTGATGCAGATGTGCCAGCAATCGGCGGTCAAAAGGATGAGTGGAAGAGCAAATTTCACTGCAGAGAGTGCACAAAGACAAAGAGATCAGCGATAAGACAGAGAAGTGCACCCATATCGACTGCTGTCAGTTAGGAGCATGTTAAGGAGTGTATTAAGGATTAGAGGGGATTAGTCATATCAGATCACTAGAGGGTTATCAGTGGTCGCAGCTCCACAAAGAAGAGCTCCCGGCCGCTACGAAACAAGCAACCCACCATCCTCATATAAGTCTTAATATTAACCTATTAAGTTGGACGATTTATGAGTTTGGAAAAACAATTAAGCCTGTGATTTTTATTAGGAGCTTGATTGAGTGCCTCCTCCCTGGTGTCTCGACACTACCAAACTTTACCCCCTCCAGAGAGGGGGGGGCCCCGCTCCAAATATTACCGTGATTTAAGATGCAAAACCAACACACATTAAAACAGCTCAGAGCTTATTCCATGCGCGCTTCCACACAAAACCAATTTAGTTTCCATTGATCGCTTTTCAAGCAATTAGATTTCCATTGATGGAAAAAGTAGAGGCTGCTTGTATGAGATGGGGAGGGTCAGTGGTTGGGCGCTGTGATTTGCACGTTTATTCAGGCCGTTTGACCACCTCCTCTAACCCCTGACAGATCCCTGGCTCCTTCCCTCCTTCTCCTCTACCCCTTCCACGTCCCCACCTTCCGGACAACAAATAATTCACCCAGCATGAAAAAATGCCTGGCGTCAGATTATATATCCGTCTTTATTTCCGATATTGCCTCTTTGTTTCTGCAAACTTGGCTGATTTTCTAAATTGTGGAGTATTGACTGTTTCAGAGCCTGACCAAGCGAGTCTGATGTAACACATTGGAGGTAATGATATCCCAGCGACGGGAGAGGCAGTGGCTGGGGCAGCACTGGACGATGGCCAGGCCCTGTAACCATTAGTCTCCTCAGGAGCCGGAGTCAGTTCTGTTCCAGCACGGCAGGGCTTGCCATCAGGACAAACGGTAACCCAAATCAACCAGTGAAACCACCAGAACCCCTCCCATGTGCCCACCACAGACAGAGATGCCATCAGGAATCACTTCCTTTCATACAGCCAAGGTCATTCCTCGCCTTTCTGGAAATATCTACAACATGCTTAATCCTAAACTGTCACATAGCTAACGGTTTTAAAAGTGAAATATATATATACATATTCAAACTATGTCGTAAAGGTGAAAGGCTGAAAAGTAGATTCAAGCTTTAAAATAGGAACACTAGAATGCCATTAATGTGAAAGTAGGGAGTAATTCCCAGCATGCTCCCAGAGGAAATCCACCTTTTCGCCAAAGCCTGGGGATTTTGACAAATGCTTTTCTCAACACCAGCAAAGGAGACAAATGTTACATTTAAACAGAAATACTTAATTTCCGCTTTTGGTGACTTGCAGCAGATATCATTAATCAACAGAGGCCTACCACGCTCAGTGAGCCTGCTAAGAACCAGATGATCGCCCTCTTCCACTCAATCCATCAAGTATGATTGGAGAAAGAAAAGGTTCAAAAATTTTGAGTTGCACCCACGCAGGAAGAGTAATTACCCTTGTGCCAGTCGCTGAGGTGTTCCTGTGACACCTCGACCCTCTGTTTATCATGCACCAGATTACTCATGAGGTTGTCAGCGCGGCGTGACAGAACCAGCACCTCCACCTATGTTCCCCTCACTCACTACACCAGAAGGAGACAAATATGACGTACGAGTGTCCTGAACTTTTAACGAGCAAACTTACCTCAGAATCCAGAAAACATAATGCTCTTCATGTATTGAGAAAATCTGAAAACACTGAAGTGCAGATTTTTAAGGATGGTATCAATGCTCCATCTTTAAAGACCAATTTGTTGATTTTTGTCATTATCTTGCACTGTCACATCAGCCAATTGTTGTGCCTTAGGGATATTACTCACTGTCTACTTTACAATAATATGCATTGAAATCATTTTTTAAAGGTGCTATGTGCAGCATTTTGAACATTAATGCATCATTGTCAAATTAATTGTGATACATTTGTTTACCTCACTTGTAAACAAATGATACCATTATAGCCTCTAGCTCATGCCACTGAAAGTGTGTGTGGTAGTGGTTCTAAAAGTTGGCGCCACACTACTTCCTGGTGTTGTTAGCTTCTTTAGAGAATTTCTTTCCCTTATTGAAGACGAGAAATTAGTAAAAAGTAATTAATTAATCTGTGGGAAGGACTTTAAGATTTGCCTCTCTACTTGCAGTGACAAACCAGTGCCGTCTCCCTGTATAATGCTGTAAAACAACTGCTGTAACTGATCAAATTTACAGACAAATTATGGCCAGTCTGTAGTAAAAGCAAGATAAAAACAATAAGGTTGAATGGAAGTACCTGTACTATAACAGCTCACATGGTGAAATTAGCAGTTTGCATTAAGCGTAAAACAGGGGCAATTAGGAATAAAACGCTGTCTCAAAAGGCCTAGTACTCTCTGCTTGGGGTGAATAAAGGAAACTATTATGAGAGTGTATGGTAAGCAGTCTTCCCACCAAATCAAGCCCAGTAAAACAAAGTTAAGGCTCATCATTTAAGGTTTTTTTGTTTTGTTTTTTTGCAGAGTTTCACCAAAATATTCACACATTTTTATGAAAGGAGAACATTGCTTAAAGCTGAACATGATTTAATGACCCCAATGCAAATTTGGTTTGTTTCCTGCTGCAAGAAGACACTGTTGACTCTACAGTAAGTCTTTGCAATATCAGGACGGCTTAGAATATGCTTTTGTTAATAGAAAGTGAAAATAAAAATGGGGACAAAACACTAATGAGCTGCTGATTATGCAGCAGAGTCCCTTTAAGTGGAAAACAATACATGGTTAAACTACAATTTTCACCAAAACTTGAGCCTTTTCATAAAAGACCCCCCACAACTTTGACCCGTTTTCTTATAGTTGAAATAAACACCAATACTTTTTGGGGAAAATAGAAATAAAAAATTATGAGGTCTTCACACAGTGTGAAATGATCAGGCCACCAGTTTTCTCAGCGATGGTTTTGTGTGTTTCTGATAATTTCTTAATGTGGTAATATTTCATTGATGTTAAAATGCCACACGCAGCTATGTTAATGGGGTTGAAAAAAAAACAAAGAGGAATGATGTTCTTTAAAACATGAAAGCTGATTTCTGAACATCAAAGATGATGAAACTTAAGAGTTGCATTTAAAATGTCTGAACATGAGGAGAGTCAGATGAGGACGGCCGTGCAGAGGCAATAACAGTAAAGCAAACAGGCTGCTGCCTTTGCACCACTGCTTCTTGCCTCCCTAGTGATACATGCCAGAGATAACAGCTTAATTTCAACCTCAGCACTTTTACTGCACTGTCCGAGGCATTCACTGCATCAATGTATCAATGTACCGCCATGCTAGTCACTCTCCACTGCGACAACTAACAATTTTTCCATGATGGAAGCTTTCAGAAAGGTGCCGCGATTTAGCTCGCACACAAGCCGCCCTCCTCTGATGGCTTTGGTCTTTGGAGACTCTGCTGGCTGTTTGTTTCTCAGAGAACAGGTCACAGGGCAGACTTTTGATTGAATCCCCCACACTGTGACGAGTGAAGGGGGCGGAATCGTTCTTGATTTTGCTGCAGAGGCTCTTCCCTCTGCAAAACATTTCCTCCTTCACTTTGAAAAGCAGCTGCTGGAGCTTCAACTGCCCCTAGAAAAAAATTGCAACATAAAAAAACTAAACAAGGAGCCCGAGATATTTGAAGAGCTCCAGTGACTCATGCCAGAGGAAGAGGAGAAGGCATCAGTTGTTTTTCACATTTAATGAGCAAGATCAGATCTACAAAATAATATATAATGTACTTCAATCTACAAGTAATGAGTAATATACTTCAAAAATGTATTATATACACTTCAGATCAGAAAATGCAGCAGTTCACTTTGAATGCAGCATCATTTAAAATCTGAAATAATCAATGACTTCAATGTTTATCTTTAAAGTTTTTCTCTAATTTTAATCAATATTTCCAAAAAGAAACTACCTAAAACTAAGTAATACTGTTTAATGGCCACACTGGTGCTATTCATTCGGAGCTCGTCACAGTCATAAGAGAGGATTTGTAAAGAGATGATACTGAAATGACTCCGCTGAGATTTGACATGTCAGGTCCCAAAACAGAAGTTTCATAAACATATGTGTTTTTGCTAAATTTAATTGCTATATTGTTTCTCTCGTAAGCTGTAGCTTGACAAACAAACAGTGCTTGAACCAAGACTATTCTCAAAGCAATTAAGCTGTTAAATTTAAAATGTGCTAAGATAGATTACATTCATTGCAAATCCTTTGTCAATTCGCATTCATTCTCATGCTCCCAGTGTAGCAGGAGACTCTGCAACACACTGGCTGGGATTTTCTCAGAAAGCCCAGATCTGTGGAGCGTTGACCCTGCGTTGCACTGAAAGTGTGGTGAGCATGCTGGACTGTTATTAACACTGACGTAAAGTAGGACGGACCGTGACTGCCCGGGGTGCTAAGGCCACAGAGGGATCTGGGCACTGGAGGAGATCCACCTTGTTGCGGTGTCATGGTGAGAAATCGGCCACATCACACATCACTTCCATCTGTAGGGGGTCGCAGAGAGCAGCGTTTAAAAGGGCAAACATGAGTTGAATAAAGAATATGCTTTGCAGCATAATATACATATTTTATATATATATATATGCTTACAGCTGCCTGGATTGTTGAACTGCCATTCCACACAGCTTTATTTCAAACTCAGAAATACCTTGTTCATGGAATGGAACTCCCCATGCTCACCGTCCTCTGTTATGATAGCAGATCCCCTCTCTTAGCTCATGCATCTCACACATGAGTAATGATCTCACAACTTAAAAATAACACTGCTATCCTACCTTTCACATAGGGGAGAGCCGTGGCAGCTCTATGCAGGCATGTTCCCCATTATCCATAGGGAAGCAAAAATGAAATGTGCTTTTTATCATGTGTCATGAACGCTCTTCATGCCTCCCCTCCCCCCTTTACTCATATCCACATTGAAACTCCTGTCAAAAAATATTGGCAAATGTTGTAATTACGTGCAGAGTATCTGTGCCTTACATGGCTCGAGGCTTGGAGCAGTCCCGGGCCTGATATTTCAGCTTTATCATATTTTAGTTTTATTTGAGGATGGTGGCAGCACCATGCCTCCAGTCAGCCATAATTGAAATGAGGGAAGGAAGATGTAGAGGCTGTGTGCCCCACTCCTTGTAATCAAGCCTTTAGTCCTGTGTGCTTTGCCATTTTTCAAAGTGAAATATCCTCACAATCTTTATAGTAATACGAAGCGAGTCCTCTTCATGCCTTAGCCCGTGGGTAATTAGGCATGAGAAAGTGTACTTTTTACATGCAGAAGAGAGCCATGCATTAAGAATGTTGAGGCCATTGACCGGGCTTCAAAGTCCACTGGAAGCGTTCAATTAAATTCATCATCACATACATAATAACATAAGGCTGGTTTACAACTAATTTATTATTCTTTTTGTAGCATGCGTGACTGTATTCAACAAGCGATGCTATCCGTTTTCCACATCAGCCTTATGGGTTGTATGTGAGAGTCGTGCGTTGGGAGGCGAATAGTAAAAAAGTGAAGCTGGGGGACTGAGAAGGGAGAAGTTGATGTATGATCCCTGGTGGCTGAGCTTGTTTGAAGCGTGGAGCTGGGCAGGTGATTCTGAGGTGCCGGCTCTTTAAACAGCGTAATGAGCCAGAGAGGACGCTGCCCCCCCCCCCCCCCCCACGTCAACGTTTCATGCTTAAATGATATAAACAGATTTTGTTACAGATTTTTTTGTTCTACAAGTTTGAATTCCACATAAATAATTCCAGGCTAACTGTAATTAGCCTAACAAAAGGACTTGACTGTTTAAAACAAGCAAAATATGTCGTTCACAATGGTAAACCCACAGACATGAATTTAGCCTCTTTTAGCTAATTGTTTTACTTTTAAGGCACATTTAGTTTGTGGTTCAGTCTCAGTGCTTTCATCATACCCGCTTTTTCAGCAAAGAAGCTCTGATAAATCCAATGTACAATAACTGTCCAGCACCAAATGGCTGATAGAAAAAGTCAGCTGGTGGAACATGTAGCCGCAAAAGAGCCACATATTTCTCACAGGAGTTGCTGGACATTAATGTCACTGCATGGCAGGGTTTAATGTAGACTGGCAATCCAACAGTGTAATAAATACATGACGACGTACAATCCAAATTCATCAAGTTCAAGAGTCTAATCATCAAAAATAGTCCCTTTGTCTTAATTTCAGTAGACCTAGGTGTCATTATTGCGTATTATTTTGTGATCAGGATTCTACATACTTATTAATATGCCCTTCCCTCACACTATATTCCAATTGCATTGCAGAGTTAAGACAGCGTAGGGGTCCTCAGCCCGGTCCTTTTGTCTTTTGTAACACTGCTCTCTGCAGTGCTGTACAAAGGGAGCACAGCACTCACACCACCACCACCACAACCTCTGAAGACACTCCAACAGGTACGTACACAGAGGGATGTCAAAGCGTGGGTATAAAGTGTGACAAACAGAAAGTTAGCACAGATACTAAATGTGTTTACATAAAAAAAGTATGACCGCCTGAAACTGGTCCTCATGCACAATTTACTGTGTGTCTGTTTGCAGACATATTTTTTGCGATGCTGAACATAACACGGTGGCTGCGACTCGAGGAAGAAACAAAGACGAGGGGGCACATGGGGGAGAAAGATGGGCTACAAGCCTCCTATGCAGCATTTCATTGCTGCTGATAATATATAAATGCATGCACACATGGATGCTGCTCGTAAATGAATAAACACATACATCAATTTCAAAATCCAACACATTTGAATTTCAAATGCAGCTGGGCCTTATTTTCTCTTTTTTTTTTACGATATGTCTCATTTCTCTTGTGGAGATATAAAAGGAGAGGGCTGAGAGGAAAAATTAGAGGGGTGGGAGAGAACAAATGCTGTATGGAATTTGAGATTATGTATTTGGTTTGTGTGTTTCCCTCCTGTTTAAATCAAATGCGTGGGGGCCATGTAGCCCTGGGCTTGTTGCTGGTGACAGTTTCAGTGTTTCGAGACTTCTCTCCTCCCCCTTTTCAGCGACAGTCCTGAATTGAGAAGCGGGGTGGAACGGGGTGTGGGCTTCTGGCGGAGGGTGAATTAAATAGTCACTCTCTCTCTCTCTCTCTCTCTCTCTCTCTCTCTCTCTCTCTCTCTCTCTCGCACTTTCTCTTTTTTTCAGTGGCGTTTAAAATCAATTCATTCAGTGGACTGCTGACACAGCCCGGCCCAGAGAGCCCAGGATTTATGGCTCCCTCTAATGGGCATGCTCTGAACCAAAGCCCTGCCGTCAGCACAATCCTGCCAGCCACCCGTCCGCCCCACTCCCTCACTCCATCTCGCTTTTAAAGACGCAGGCACCCCTCCTCTTCCTCCCTCTGCTCCTCCTCCTCCTCCCTCTTTCCTCATCACCCCTGTGGTGGTAGCAGAGGCGCCTTGAGTGAAATGTAGATATCTGTAGAATATAATATAACACAATACAACAAAAAGTGGCTACATGCGATACTTACCTGTTAACATTGTTGGTGTTAAATGCGTTCTATGCTCTTACTGATTTTTCTTTGGCCTTGTTCACAGGAAGCTTTTCTAATAAGTGCTGCTTCTCAAAGCAATGAATAATGTTTATCTATTCATTTATTGACATCTGCACTATTTACCATAAAAGCATATGATTTTTAGAAAGAATAGGAACTGTATGACACTGTTCACTTGCTGTTAACTCAAATCTAGTGTAAGATATTTTCTAGTGTTGTTATCACTGAAATCCTGGCATAGATTGCCTTACAGTAGTGCTTCCCAGAACAGTACATAATATCTCTCTCTGATTATTTACCATAATTTCAACTTCTTAGTGTTGACATTTTGTTTTAAATGTTTTCTTATGATTATTAAAATCTGGGCAATGCTTTGCTAACACGTGTTGCTGCCCGGAGCAGTATTTTTTAATCTCTCTCTATCCATTACTTTGTCTGACTAGTAGAGCTTCATAAGGTCTTAGGAGTGTATATATATTCATATATGCATAACCAAGTCTAGTGTCACAGGATCTAAAACAATTTATGGCGCAAGAGAGAAAAAAAAAGTGATTGAAAACACTCGCCTATGAACCCAGTCAGTGTAAAGATACATAAAAAGGATCATGGCCTGAATTGCAATGACAACATGAAGTCACTCCTGTGTGACACTTCGAGCGAGTCAGCGAGTCTTTCCGTCTCAGTGAGTGTGTTTCTGTATTGTATTTATGTCTGTGACACTGTCTGTATCCATGTCTGTGAAAATGTGCTACACTGCTGTTGACCCTGTTATATCCTTAGGAAACCCGGCAATTGCAGACAAATACAGACCTTTGAGTCAGCCCAAAAGCATCTAACCTACATCCATATTCCAGCTCTGCAGCCTGTCAAGGCGTTATGGGCCCTGAATTAGCCTCCCATTACAGCAAGGCTCCAGCTCCCCCTAAAGTTAACCATAACTGACCATTTGGCGTGGCTTCATTATAAAGCCATGCATGTAAAATCAAGTCATGGTCCTCGGCAGTCACATCCAATTTCAAGATACAATCCCCAACCTCCCAGAATCTCCATCTTTCTCTCTTACTTAAGTTCAACCTTCTCCTTGTTTCATAAAATATGATCTGATTAAAATAGATTACACACCTTGTTAGCAGAGCGTTTCATATTTGATACAGTGGTGCTTTAAGACGGGCAACCTCCTTCATGATTCAAAGCGATTGTGGCCTTGTTCTCTGGCCTATTTGTTTAATAAGCTCTTCTACATCAGTGGGCCTTTTAAGTGAACACACTCCCCTGCAGCAAAGGCAAAGATCAATACCCACACCTGTAAAAAAAAAAATTAAAAAAAATAAACAGGAATCACGGCCAAGGATTTTTTCTCCTTCTAAGGAATCAGAGGCAAGATAATCAGTAACAATCCCGCTGTATGAGGGGAAATCCAACACAGGAAGCAGCTTTTATGTGCAGACCTGTAGGAAGAGCTACAGGTCAGCTGTGAAATATGCAGCACCGATTAGTCCACTGCAGCTTAAACTAAAGCTTTTCCAATGTCTCGATCATGAGAGACTACACTATGCAAATGGGATATTATAAACAGAAAGAAGAAAGGCAGAGTCGTTGAGGGTAAATGAATCATTATAATCCTCACCTCATCTGCTGACTGATGGAAGACTTCTTGTGTAATAGCTGATGGGGGGACCTTCTAGTGTATTGAGGGAGCTCAGATGTGGGAATAATACTGGGTCATATCGCCTTAAAATTAAAATAATACTCCCCCATTTAGCGTGAACAAAGTCCATGTAAGAGGGTAAAATGTAATACTGTGCTTGAGGAATGTAATTATCATTTAGCGAGTCCGTGAGCTGTGTTTGACAGGGCCTGAACTGCGTGGAAAACTCATTTTCATTTTTCTTATTATATCATGATTATATAAACATTCTTAACCAGTGGCCACAGCAGCAGCAAATTATTGCAAATTAGCCCCATATTGCCAGTTTTTAGTGGAGGCAAATGAACAAGCACTAGAATTCCAGTGTTTATTTCATAAATCAGCCAAATGCTGCACCTGTTGAGAATGTAAATAGCTGAGGCTATTTGATTAAACTCTTACATCAAAACATTTGAACAGCTCTCTCTCTCTTTTTTGGTTGTTTATTCTCCTGTTTTCTTTTCGGTGTTAAGTCCGTTTTCTCCTCCTACATCCGCTCCAAGTGGAGTTGCAATGGTCGGTGACGAGGGAGACATAACACCCACCATCTATACTTGGGGGCACGGGAGGTCCATCATTACCAAGCCACAGTGGTGATCACGGCAATAATATAGAACTATAACCGAGCAATTAGACTAATGGAAAACGTCCCCATTTCTCCCGGTGTGCTGCAGCTAGATGCACCGCTTGCCCCGCGGGCCCCCCCTGGAGATGAGGCTGGAGATGCGAAGTGGAGAGGAGGTAATGGCGGAGGCCTATTGATCCTCACTGCCACCTGCTATATGGCTCCATAGAGGATGGGCAGGGAGGCTGAGGACTCCATCTGGGGAGAGATCATGTCGGCTCTTGGGCTCTCAGGCATATGGATAAGAGTCTTTCTCTAGTCTTCCGCTACTTAACCGGCACACATTAGCACAATATGGCCGGATAGGGGAGAGTAAGGCGTGCATACATACAGGCTATATTACAGTAAGGGCACATCCACAGCGAGACGGCGTGAAGTCATTTTCTTAAACTCTGGAGCGTTTGGCTTCTCGTGTGAGACCAGGTGAGAACAGGACCGCTCAAATAACCATACTGAAAATGTGAATTTCACTTCCAAATGAACCATGCGTGGGAGTGGATATGAAATTCAAAATATCTACAGAAAGCAATTGCAAAACCAGAATGTCCTTCTAAGAAAAATGGTTCCATCAGTTGTTATGCCATACGCCCAAAAACAACCAATATTTACCTTTAACTGACAAAGACCTCTAGACGCTGTGTGTATTATGACCTTTGGCTGTTCAGAGCATGATGGTGGATTTAAAGAAAGACTTAATACCAAGCTGAAAAGCAGCTTTTCACTGCCCTGCCTGGCTGTAGGTTTCAAGTGTGTTGCACCTCTAGTGCACCACATACTATCTGCTGGGTGTACTGACATACCCTGAAGTACACGTCTGCATCACTGCAGCATGTCAAGATGTTTAACCACTGGAGGTCAGCAAAAATAATACGCTTAAGTATGGGAGATAACTGTTCGCTTCATGTTTACTACTAACAGTAAACAAGTTTCTTTATATCATCTTGCCCATAATACTTTCTAAACCCAAACCACGGCCTTTCCCTAACCCTAATTCAGCCATTTGTGTGGCTAAACATAACTAAACATTAACCATAGTGGTTATAGATCAGAAAAAAGCTAATCAGTTTCATTTTGTAATAGTTTTTATGTCCTGCCAATAGGAGCATTGTATCAACAGTTACATGAGTAATTTTAAAAGGCAATAAAAAAATACACAACTTGCTGGGCTGTCACTAGTTTTTTTTTCCCCCAAACTCCACCATTGGAAACTTGAAAAACTGAAATTTTCATAGTCGATGCACTAAAATTGATTGTTGAGTAAAGAAAGTATGCCATACAGTTGCAGATCATGCTTTATCTTTCATCTATATCTATTTTTTTACAGTTATTAAAAGATTTTGGAGTCTTGAGAAGCAGGGAGTTAGAAAAATACAACATATAAGCAAGCTGAATAGATTCTCAACTAGATATTTTCTGAAATCTCATAGCAAATTGAACATTTTGATTCCAAGCTTGTGTTCGGGAAGTGCATTCAGAAGTTAAATAAACTTTTCCACCATGGCTAAGTCCAATGAAAGCAAACCTGAAGTAGGCGTGGTTTTAACTTAAGACACAGACAACACACAGGAACTACAGTGAACAATGCCAGGACATGAGGGGCTAAATTTTTTTGGGTTTTAAGAGACTGACCTGCCCAGCTGGGGGTCTCCATGTACAGGTAAAGCCGGTCGGGCTGAAGCTGGGTCACTCGACTCGCTGCTGTTGCCACAGGTGCTGAAGGGAAAAAATAAAGCTCCTGTTAAAATACAACCTACAGAAGAAAGAGGTCAAGTGTGTGTGTTTATGAATTAGTTCATTATGCAGCTGATGAAAGCTGATTTCATTGTTTCATTGTATAAATTACGAAGCCTTGTCACAGATTAATCTGCCCAACTGCATATAAAGTAGATATCAATGTGTAAAGTCTGACCACCAACATAATACTGCTTGCTCATTAATACAACTGCTACATTAACCATCAAATAACATTTAATGTATATCATAATGTAACACAGTGAAGTGGCAATGTGTGACATAATGGTAAACAAATACATCTTGCTGATAGTACTGTGAATAGCAGAATTTGTAGCAGTATTTTTATTTGTGGAATTTCAACTTTTGCTTAAAGCGATAGTTCAACATAACTTTCATTTGCATTCTTTCCGAGAGTTATATGAGAAGATCAATATCAATCTCATAAGGCACGATGAGGTTAGCCTAGCTTAGCATAAAGGCTGAACGCTTTGGGAACAGCAAGCCTGGCTCTGTCTAAGGTCAATAAAATGCACCAATACTAATAAACGTGATCTATTTCTTGATAAACAACAGATTATCCATTCTTTTTTGTTTTGGCCTCTGTATGCGGACAATGGCAACAGATGTCTCTGAATTTAGTGATGGAAAAAGTAATGATGGTAGGGCTTCTTGTAATTACATTTGGTACCTGTACACCAGGTTTTATTTCATGTTCAACAAATTTAAAGAGGGGTTCTCACATGTATCTAATAACATTATCTGACAGTGATTTAGAGACTAAATGGGTGCAAGATGTGTCTAAATGCGCATCCGTGTCACTGTCTACAAGCATTTAATCTCGTGAGTGAACATTAAAAGCCACATATACAGTGTGTCTGTTACCCAGCTCATACATACAGCAACTATATGTAAGTGTTACAGCATGTTTATGCCTCAGTGTGTGACTGTTCTCATACAGCGGGTTGTTTTCTGCTGACTTGTGTATCTTCACAGGCCTCAGGTTGGCTGTTGCCCAGAAGCCCAGCCGGTGAACCGCGGAGAAAGCGCATTGATTTCATCCCAGCAGAAATCCCTTCTCCTGGTACCCGCCTCCCTACCCCGCCCTGCACCTGATTAAGCATTTGCAGGGAGCCATGCCAACACAATTTGTCATTTATCAAAAGTAATTAAAAGCAATTTCTTTTCTCTTGTTGATTGGGAATTGACTAATTGTTGAGTCTGTGAAAACGGGGGAATTAATAAAACAGGGAAGGATGAATTTTACATAAACTCGGAGGAAAACATAAACGCTGTAAAACGAGGGCCAGACATCTGGCTCTGTGATTTCTCTCAACATGATTATGACTGCAAAACTGAAACAGTTGTTTAGTGCATTCTGATATACAGCCCATAGGCAGTAAATAATATATTAGAAACAGCATATTGACTAGCCGACTTAAAAGGGTGTTTTCACTTCATGTTGTGTGAACACAAGAGTGGGAGGAAAATACAAACACTGGTTGGTTACTTGTTAACAGGAAATGAAAAACACTGCTCCCACTTGTGCCAAAAGAGATATTTGAGCCGGTAAATACCAACGTCTCAGTCTGAGTGGAAAAACAACAAGATAGAAGGTACAGTGAGAGAGAAGAGCTGGAACCAGTAGAGGTTACAGTACGTCTATCCAATGAAACCAAGCAATACCATTTCAACATTATCGGTAACAACCTCTGAATGCACCATTACCTTCTATAAGGGCAGAATGAAATGTCAGAATTGATTCGAGAGGGGAGGGTTGAGATATAAGTGGGCAGCTACGGTGGCCATTTTGTTTCAGCGGCCCTTTATTTGGTGTCCCTGGATCATTAGCAGACGGCAAAAAAGAGCTGGAAGAACATGAAGGAGGTGTGGGTGGCCATCACGCGTGTCTCCGGTGACAGCATGTGAAATGAAAACAAAACAACAAAAAAACAAACACACACACACACAAACAGAAAAAAGGCAAAAATCAAAGAAAAAAAAAAAAAAGAGGCATGCGGAAACGCCAGAGGAGTCGTTTAAATTTCCCACCACTTTGTAAATAACTTTAGCTGCACAAATACCTGGCTTTGCTCTGAGCGGATAAAAAAATTTCTAGCCAACAATTTATTCTCTGCCAACAAATGGAGCCGTTGCTTCAATGAGACGATTTGAATATCCCTTTGAAGGCTGCAGATGGACAAGCAATACTATCATTGCCTGGGAACACAAAAATAATTGGGCAACAGTGGGAGAAGCCTACATTCACGTCTCTGCTGAGACAGAGCCCTGCTTGGAATATCTAATTAAGCCTCTCACTCTCCTGCCTTTTGTTTACATTCCCATTCATCATAAAAAACTCAATTACTTATGTTCCCTAACATGTATAGTTATTAATGTTCTAATTATGCTTCTCCCCTCTAATCTTTTGCCTTGCAATTTTGGTGATATATGTCTGAACAACACGGCGAGTCCCCTGGAAGTGAAAGCTGAATTAGGAATCCATGTGCAATAACACTCCTTCTCCTGGGAGCCATCTGACGAAGAGAGAAAGCTTGTCATAGTTTGTCTATACATGAGGATTTATGTCAGCTCAGTGAGCATGTGTTATTATATACTGTCTTTGTTCGACATGCATTTCGAAGCAGAAAGTTGACTAATCAGCTCTCTCTAGCAACACAGCAGATGTAGCTGGGGAAGCTGACAAGAACACACTCACATACAAAAAAAAAATAAAATAAATAAAATGGCCAAAAAACAAAGCAAACTACCTCTGGCCAGCTCTTCTTATTCTTCTTGTGAAAGGCTATAGGTATGACAGCTTTAGAGGTATGAAATAATGTCGGAGAGAGCCTTGAGGAGCCCCTGCAGAGAGGCTGAGAGGGTCCTGTACTGCCTCAAGCAATGAGTGTTCTTCAAGGCTTTTCCTCAGAGCACTTTTACAAGAGCACAAATTAGGTGTAAGGAATGCCTGTGTCGGCGGGCGCACCCAGCCAGCACACAGAGAAAAGAGGGGGGAAAAATGGAAAAAGGGCCAGAAACTTGGATGACAGTGAAGAAACGGAGGGCGTCATAAAGTGCGGAAAATAAGCTCTCACTTTCAAACGTTTACGGCGGCTCAAATATCTGATGATACCTCTCATAGCTTTTAATCTTTAATGTGAAAAATTAATCATCCCATTCATTATTTTAATAGCTGTCATTTTTCTCTCCCCAAAGTGATGATTTATAACCATTAAGCCCTGCGTAGGCTTGTGTGAGAGGGATTTATCGTAATGTTTGCACCAGGTAGCCTCCAACCATATTTCATTACTCTGACAAGCCATTAAAATGCCCTGGTGATTAAACAACAGCTCTGAGGTCAGTGTGTATGGCTGTTTCTTTACCCATGCAGGAGTGCAGCAGCGCAGTCATGCAGGCGGGGACCCGTAGCCTAACAAAGCCCTTTTCCCCCCCGGTTCCCTCCAGACTGGTGATCGTAGCTATAGATCTCTATCTGTTGTGCTGTGCGAGGGCGACAGCGGCGGATGAGAATAATGTACATGCACAGAAGCTACAATGAAATAAAGTTAAGAATGGGGCTATTATGGCTTTTTCCTCAGAGATTTGACACCGTGATAACTGTGCAGTTAGAGGAAAAACTCTAGCCTCAGATACTCTTATATCCATCCATCTGTGGTCTTCAGTATGTTCCAGGAGTTATTTTGTGATCGTGTATTGCCATTGGTCTACCCACTTGTCTGTTCTACTTTTATTTCAGTTATTGATTTCCTACTGATCCTAACAGGCAGGGGGATGTTGAGAACATCTGGAGGTAGTGGGGCAGTCCCATCACTGGCTGACTGAGACCCACCTCTACTTCTTGGCTGTTCAAATAATGAGCAGAAATCTGTTACTAAAAAAATGCCTGTACAGTGCTCCAAACCGCACATTTCATTTTAAATGCAGTTAGATCTTTGTCAGTACAATGTTTCAATTTCAATATTTTTTAAATGCCAGATCAGTGTATTTTATCTACATGGAGTCCCATCAATGACTACAAGGACACCCATTGCTAAAAACAGCTGTCTCAACCCAGTACTAACATACTAAATCTATGGCTTTGAGCATGCAGTGCATTCAAACAAAGTGACAAAATTCAAAAATGCCACATTTTATAAGTAGGCACAGATGTCCTACAATGCACAACTGAAAAAATGTGGATGGTGATGAGGCACCAGTGTTTGTACTGTATAGTGGGGGGAAGCCAGAGTAAGGAGTTGGTTGGCGTGGATGGAGGGTCAGAGTCCGGACTTTGAACCAGGAGTCCGGGGTTTGTGTCCTGTGTGAATCAAAAAGTCAACATTAAATATTTTTATTGAAGTTAAGTGAGTTACGTAAAATGTGCAAGTTACGCAAGTGACATAGGTAGTTATTTTAACCCAAACCATGATCTTTTCCTAACCTTAACCAAGTAGTTTTTGTGCCTAAACCCAACCAAGTAGTTTTTGTGCCTAAACCTAACCAAATTACACAATAATGTACGTGCTGATTATGGTGATGTTTCGAAATGCTAGCGTTTTATTTTGGACGTTGTTTATATTTATTGTTTACTGGACGTTGCATATTTGTTGTTGCTATGCATTGATAACTGGCCTTAAACGTCTAAAAGTGATGCTAAAGGGTACCCAGGGTGTTAAGCATCAATATGTGACAAGTCAGGAATGAGAATGTGTTGCTGCAATACACCCTGGTCAGTTTTTTTTCCCTCTTCCACCCTGGAAATCTTCCTGTATTGCTGTTCAAATCCAGTGAAACATGGCAGTTATTGAAAGAAGTCCTTACTGTTTCATTCTGAGGGACTGATACCAACACACGACATTACTCTTTGATGTTTTGGACAGTTGGAATGAGAAATATTTTTTTTAACCCATTTTTTGCAGGAAGGTGTCATTACTGCATTTGGCCAGTTATC
This sequence comes from Micropterus salmoides, assembly GCF_014851395.1. Lineage (NCBI taxonomy): Eukaryota > Metazoa > Chordata > Actinopteri > Centrarchiformes > Centrarchidae > Micropterus > Micropterus salmoides. The sequence continues at coordinate 29,677,926 of NW_024040041.1, read as the reverse complement.
TAACAGAATAAGGTTGATACAGGAAAAACAACAAACAAGGACGGCCAGAAAAACAAGGTACATTGTCAAACGCTGTTGTGATAGCAGTAAAAAAAAAACTGTTAAAGCTGGGTTTTTATGTATGTAGTTGGAATTTTGTGGGTTGAAATAGACAGATGTCGCTTGATAAGTAGCAGCAGAAACAGCAGCCTGCAACACAAAATGGATTCCTATTCAATCCCAGCGGAGGAAGCTGATTGAACAGCAGGCCGGGGAGCTGGGGGAGGATTTTACTCCCCTGCATGTATGTTCATGTCTAATGTCCTGAGTCCAATGGGCTGGATTGATCACCGATGCCACACTTGACAGTGACTGACAGTGCCTGTAATTGCTATGTTAGCTTTGGGAGAAGAGGAAACTACCATGCTGGGACCATGTGGATGAAACGTTTAGGCATTTCTCAATCACCTACAAGTCTGGCTCTGGATATTACATATAGTACACAATGGTCATGGTCTGCCTGAATGCCTGAGTGTTGTGAGCTACTTGATTAATGGATGTGATCAGTGCCATTTGTGGCATGATGGTGTCCTGAAAAAAAAAAAAACACCTGCTGTGATTCCCAATTGTAGTTCAAGCTCAAACCACAAGTCAGCACATGTAACTGTTATTCACCATTCATTCAAACTGTGTCTCACTCAACATCACCATCACACTTATCCAGCAGATTATCTCACATCTCAAAAGAGGAAAATAAAACAAAAGAGAAAAAAAGAAAGAAAGAAAGAAAGAAGTTGGATTCATTTAAATAAGTGACAAAGTGTCAGGCTGAACAGTAAAATGGCTACTACTTGTGGGTATTACACCTCAGTAAGTATTGACAGCTTGTATTGGGTGCATGGTCAAATTCTTGTTTACTATTCCTTCATCAGATATTTCCTGATCTAAAGCTTTTCTAAGGTAGGTAGGAAAAAAAGGACTGTTTTGGTACCAACAACTAAACTTATGTATGGTATTGGCACTAACATTGAACGTTTTAAAATGATACCCAGCCCTAATGGACAGGGGGGGTGGAAAAATTTGATTGTCTGCTTGAGTAAAAGTAGCAATGCTGCACTACTAAAATACTACATAATAAGTGTTGGTCTTGCTTACAAAATTTTGTATGAGAAAATTATTAATTTCTAAACTGTCAGATGACTGTATTGGAGTAAAAATATAAAGTAAAATGGAAATAATACCTCAAATTTGTACTTAAATACAGTGCAGAAGTAAATGCATTGAGTTACTTTCCATGACTGCCAGTGACGATGGGTTAAAGCATATTAAACAGCAGAAAGATATATTGGCAGAGAGATGGGATTTCAGCCTGTGCCAGATTCTAAAAACTCTGTGTTAACATTTACAGCTCCTGTTCCTGAGGGAGAGAAGTGATCATCAGTAACATCACTCTCATAGATTTGAAAGCCCAAAATGAAAATTGGGACATATACTGTAGGCCATGATTTCTACCATTTTATTCCTTCTCACCACTTATGCTTGGATCTTGTGGGGATGAATGTTAGAACATCCGGTTTGGCTGCTTCAGCTTGCTCCACCAATCCAACAGTTGTTACTGCAACGGAACAAAAGCTGCAGAGGGAAATTTGCATTCTAATGTGTCTAATGTCTCGTGTTTGTTGTGTCCCCGAAGAGAAGCACAAAAAGAATAGCGCTAATTTGTAATAGATATCAAAATTCCCAGCATTAAAAAGTTAATTACCTCTGCAAAAACAACAGTGATAAATGGGAGATAATACAATTTCTGCAGATGATTGTCATTTCCACCAACCAGAAAAATGATATTTAGTATCCAGCTGTACTTCTGCATGCAAGAGGAGGAGGAGGGGAAAGGTACTTGTAATTCAGAATATTTTTTTCTGCAACTTAGCAAGTTTTTCATCTATCAGCAAGGCACATTAAATCCCAGCTGGTCAGATGCTAGACTCCTGATGCTCAGCTTTAGACATGAAACAAACTACTGCTGAAATGAAAGCAGTTCTCAGAGCTGTGGAAATTCGACTCCTACATGAGTCTATTAAAAATACATGTTTAAATGAATTTTGGTGGTGATGACAAGTTTTACCATATTCTTCTTGAACTTTTAATGTACCCAGCCACGACTTCAAAGGGGAAATTAAATATTAAGGCTATTATCTAAGCTGTTCTCAATATTATCCAAGCTTAGGTTATTTATATAGTACAGTAATAATTACGGGATATAAGCCAGTTTTCATTTTTGAGCCAACATAATGATCAAGAAGTTGCTGGTTTATAGTTTTGTAACCTAAAATGAGTAACCTAATTTATATATTTGCTGCAGTAAACCCAACAAGATTATGGAGAGTTATTATAGCAGTCCTTAGTGGATATTGTAAATGTAAATAGATCATTTTTAATACATTGAATATGAGGAGCAGTTGAAATTTTGGCAGAGGCCAGCGCATACTCAACATAATTTTGTGCATCTGTATAAAAAAACAAACAATGAATTATTATCTTCTCAGATTGAGGAGAATCACAATAAATCTGGTGCTACCTAACCCGGCTCACCACTGTTTACCCACCGGTAAGACGGTAAATACTCTGGCTGACATTTGAGGGAGGTTAGTGTGCTCAGAGAGCGAAGTGGAAGTGGAGGCTCAGATGAATTTGTCTGACAAATGCTCCTGGAGTATGTGTTGTCGACTGTGCTTCGGCGAGGCCCTGGACTGGGATTTGAGTCTGACTGAAGCCAAGCAAAGCATGCCAGATCACTAATTGCACAATTTAAAACCAAAGTCCCTGGCAGCTTGTCATTTGAAATGGAGAGAAGAGCCATTGCTTAATCAGTGAGCTCAACATAGATCTGCGAGGCTCTCCACCGAGGAACCCCAGACGCACGTGGCTGAAGCTCAGTGTCAACAGCCAAAGCAAAGACAAAGTGATTGGCTGGCTGCTGTCACCGCTGTAAATGAAACGTTTGATGATCTGACGCATGCATGTGATTGGATGATTGAATCACTGTGCATCAAATGTTGGTACACTGACAATGATTTTATTTCCATTTAATTGTTCATATATGAGCAGTCAACTGTTGCTCACAGTTGGCGGTGATGAAGTTCACAGCAGCTATTTGATGGCTCTGAAAGGCATCCGACAACTGCCTGGTCATTATGCAAATTCAGCTGTAATTCATTTTTTTTTCCTCATTCATTTGGCACTTGACACTTTTGTTTAAAGTAACAAAGTCACTTTTTTATTTTTCTCCTATAGTAGATACCCACATCGGGAACAATCGTAGGTTCAGAATCATGCTCAGGGACACAACAACATATGGAGCGGACGAGCCATGAATTGAACCACTAGCCTTGTCATTAATGGCCAACACACTCTTGAGCTACAGTGGCCCCCACATGACATCAAACATCAAGTCCCTGAGATAGAATTTTCTATAGAATCATTCACTAAAATTGACAGATAAAATAAATTCAGACCCTTGCAGTCTACAAAACAAAACTGACTTCATATGCATATTCTAATTGTGCTCCATGTATTTTACATGACTTATCTCAAGGTTTTCCGAATGCATCACCGTGTTTATTTCCCTTGGTAATGTGGTTTTTATGAACAATTTACAAAATGTTTGGTTTCGTGTACAGACTGGGCTGAAAAAACCTCTTATCCAATGAATGTTTGAAGCAAGCTGCAACATCCAGTGACCTATTTAAAATAAACTCATGAGAGAATTCAGGCTCCTCTTGACTGGATCTCTTTATTACATGATAGTCCACACATTCCAAATCTCTACAAAATCTCTTAATCCTCTCGCTAACAGCCTGGTGAACTCTTCAAAAAACAGCCACAATAAGAAAGACAGCCTTTCAGTCTTCATAATATATAATAAAATATATATTTTACTGCTGGTACGACGTAACTCTACGGGGCATTAAATTCTCTATTTCCTGTTATAGCTATGTTACAGGTTCAGGCAATTTTCCACTGGCTATTGGGAGGAGCTGTAAACATTATTACTATTGAGGGCGGAATGTATTTTGGTGAGAACATTAGCAAAGAGGCAAGTTACTCATCGCCCCAGCGACATGAAACTGAAGTGGAGGGTTTTTTTGTGTTTTTTTTTTTTCTTTTTGGCTCAGGCCTAATGAGAGAACACACACACCATCAGGAAGATTCACAGAGAAAGGGGTGGAGCTGGGGACACACACTCACACAGATGCACAAAACAGGAAAAAAAAAAAATAAAGAAAAAGAATATAAAAAACACTGCCCTGAAGTCAATTCCACACTCAAGCAACATCCGTCTCTGATCTGGGAGCATTCTTGCAGCAGCGGCACAACAAGAGTGATGCAGCACTGAGGGCCATGAATTAAAAAGTCAATATGTAAAACCATAGAGGGATGCCATTTTGAAAAAGCGTTCCATCAATGGAAATCATATTAACATGATAAAGGGCAGATTGGGAGGCGAGGGCATTGATTCAGATGCCGCTCTGTGGCCCGCTATGTCCACCTCAAACATGTTAATGAATCGCGCAGCAAAAACAGAGGTAGGGTGGGTTGACAGAGGTCACATGAAGGGAGAGGAGTTGACTTTGAAGCAACAGGAGGTGGTTTGGGAGCAGGTCGGTGGCACCCTGGTGAGCTGCTCCTCTGGGTGTCACATCAGTCGGGTGTCTCAACATTACTTCTGGATTGTTTTTCTGAAGATGACGTTTCGGCGGGGGGATACGATAGGTGGCTGATTTGCAGAGATCTTTTTTCTTTGGTAAGTCGGGAGTGGATCTAATTAGAATGAAGCCTAGGAGAGAAAGATGAAGTACTAGAATGCCACCCAGAGACCAAGAGTGCGAGAGCAGAGAGAGCAGAGGATTCACCCCCTGTTGACCATGACTACAGACACATAGCCTGGGGGAGGGAGCATCCAAAGCTTCACACACACACACACACACACAGGGGGGGAGAGAGAGTGAAAGAGAGCGTGTGACATGAAAGCAACAAGGCAGCGCTGCGAGGCCAAACAGATGAATTACTTATCAAAGACGCGCACAGCAGACCGGCTATGAGGCTGCAACACACAGACAGCTGGGGCATTATCAATTCACCTTCAATTAGCTGTCCTTGGCACTGCCTGCCAACGGGACCTGGAGTATGAGTACATTCACAACGCATAAACTCATTCAACCAAAAAAAAAAAATATGCAGAGGATCTGGTTGATACTTTTGAGGAATTCAATTAAAACGCCGTCGAAATTAAAAATAAAAACACACAGACACAATTTCTATAGAAGGATGAAAGCAAGGGGATTATTTTCAATGCCATAGGAGGCAAAAGAGAAAGGGGGGGAAAGAAAAGAAAGAAAAGAAAAAGCGCTCTTTCCTTGGAGTCTGATGGCACAGCACCTTTGTTAAATATGAACTAATTAAGTGGAAAAATGAAAGTGTTTCATCTTCATTAGTATCAGACAATAGGACTATGAAACATAATTGAGAGTAGTTCCACTTTAATAGAATGAACAGAAGTCATTTGGTATTGAAATGTGCAGGGTGATTTAGCCAAAAGAAAGTGTATTATTAGATTTAATAGAATACCTACACATGATCAATGCTCAGAGCACAGGTGGTAGTTTGTCTCTGGTTCTTCAAATGATTAGGCCAACAGAATAATGGCCAGCCGGATTCACGTTGCTCCTGCATTGATTACAAGGAACAGCCCATTTTTCATGAAGTGGAGCCCCACACACCATTTATTAAGCATTTACATAACAACTGGCGGCCACCACGCAGACTGAATTTGCTGAAATCAAGACACAGTAGTGAGGCCTGCTGATGATGATGACAATGATGATGAGTTACACTAAAGGGCACAGACAACATGGCCAAAAGTATGTGGACATGTAAACATTAGTGATGTTGGCCACTGATGGACGATAAGGCCTGGCTCACAGAGGGCATTCCAGTTGATCCCAAAAGGTGTTGAATGCAAGGCCCATGTGTCAAAATCTAGTATCTAAATTAAAACAAAATTAAATTAATACACACAGCGAAAACTTGCAAACTGACAGATATGATGGTAATTCAGAGGCGACAGTGTACACTCAGTGCACCGAGGGTGGGAGATGGGTGGGGGTCCTGGTGAGTTGGGGGATCAACAGCAGATTTGTGCTGCAGGGTCATCCAACAGGTTAATCTGGCTATGGTAGGATGGGGTTGAAGTCATGTCCTCCATATAAAACTCAGAAAACCAGTTCTTAATGGACCCAGCTTTGTGCACAAGGGCATTGTTGTGTTGAAATCGGAAAGGGTCTTTCCCAAACCTGGAAAATCACAGCCCCAGACACCAGGTTGTCCTCAAACTTATGGCCATAGAGTGTACACCACAAGCACAGTAGAATACAAATACCACAAAAATTGTGAATAGTTTTACTCATGCAGCATGTGACCCCACCAAAGAAAGGCGCAGTGCACAAAAGCAACACGGTCATTTTTAAAAAACATGAGCGCATCACAGAGCTCGGCCATATTGAAATGGCTGTCTTGAGGAACAGTGGGTCTTTATCACTTCAAAGGCTGACATCCCTCCGGCGTCTCGGGGAAGCCGTGACTGGCACTCGTACAGACCTCTTTCTGCTGCATTTGTCCAATCTTAGAAAGCCCAGAGTCAGGAAACACAAGGTCTTTTCAAAGTTAGTCAACAGGCCTTTGAAGCGCAGCCAACGGAGTCAGCAACCCAGCGACAAGGTGCCGAGCCATTATCATTCAATAGACAGCCGGGATTTTGCATATTTAACAGGAAATTTCACTTTGCTTTTTTGACACGGGGCATTATGCATCCTCTGTACATAAAATCCATCAGCACCTTGCCAATTTTATTTGTGCTTTTCCCATTTCGCAGGGGAAATGTGTTTCTCTTGCAATGCACATTACATTCAAATTAAATTATGTGTTTGTTTGGACAAACAAATTGGACGACAAGTTCAAGGTAAACTGTTTTACTCATTTATTTATTTATTTTGTTAGCTTGTTTGTTTTAGTGTTGAGTGATATAACCTAGTTGGTACAAAAGCCTTAAATTGTGACATGTGTTATATTTGCTTTTCTGAACGAATATAGGTACACATGTTATGCTCAGATCTGTTTCCTCAAAAGAAGAAGCCAAAACAGCTGGGGGAAAAAGTCCACCCTAAAATAATGTCATGTTTGCCATATAGATATTAATGTGGGATTTAAAGGGTTTAAAGAAGCTGCGTGTTTCATTAGATATGCAGATCCCAATGATTATATTATGCCTCTTGACTTCATGTCACATGCAAAGATTTCCTGTGTTTGTACCGTAAAAAGGGATTGATTCTGTAATACATACATACATTAACCATGAACAGGTGTCAGTCCTTTTGTAATCAAAGAGCATAAGCTTATTTCGAGACTTACCTTTTATCACCATTGCAATCCAGACCACAGATGACCTAGTTGGGCAGTTAGCGACTTCTTTTATTTTGTTTTTTAAGCAGGCAAAAATCTCAATGAAATCAAAATCTCTTCTTCAATGGAGTAATTGTCACATCCAGCTACATGTCACAGCCATATTGATTGAAAGGAAAAAGTTGGTACCTCTCCTTTGGGATTTGTATGAAATGAGTAAGAAAAGGCTTGAAATGGACTAAACACCACAGACTGATGATGTCTAACAGCATCTGTTTAACAGTGAAGAATCTCCTTTTATGCGCAATTCATTATTTTAAACTCTTCAGTATAAACCCAACAGCAAATCCATCCACAAAAACACCCTGTTGGCATTTATTATTTGGAATTGAGGGCACCATCTTGTCTCTCTGGTGTCTTCATGAGCTTCGGTGTCCCTCAGCAGTCTAACAGTTACAGAATTAGCCAAGCTCTCGCCGTTGGGATTTGCTCTGACGACCCAACTCGAGTGCATCCATTCCTAATGAGTGCTCGTCTTTTACTGTGGGCTGTCAGCTGTCTGTCCCCTGGTAGAAAGGAGGAGAGGGAGCACCCAGCAACCCCTCAGCCCCCCTGGCAGGGCAACTTCAGACTACGGGGTCCCACGGCGAACTGCTAATGATCCATATGATGGCCTGGGCCAGCTATTGTTTGGGCTACATTACCCAAAGTGGGACAAACAATCGTTTGCAGTGTCACTTGATAATGGCCCAAAAAGCAAATCTCACAGACCTTCATTCTTCACAAGGGTAATTAATTTGCGGCGGTTCTGGGATGCTTCGCCTCTTCCAGCTTCCCTCACCATGCCCCCACTATACTCTCCCAAAGATTTCCAATTGTTTTGCAGACAATGGTTTCAGAAGGCAGTAAAAGACCATTGATCTGAGGGCTATTTGCAAATACCCGTCTCCATACAGAGAAATGCATCTTACTGTGTTGCGTTAAGCAATTCCACATTTTAATGGGTGGACTATTGATGGTTAATGCCAAAAGAGTATGGTATTGACGTGCTCAAACACATTCACAATGAGGTCCGGAGGGGATAGCACCAGCTCAGCACAATAAATAAAGGAAGGGGCATCAAACTGAAGAGGAGGGATTGCATAACATTGCAGAGCCCACATAAAAAAGTTACTATAATGTGTGTCATGATTGACTTTTATGATCAATGCAGCTGTACATCTAAAAGGCTGCAGCAGCAAGGCTCCCAATAATAAAATCGGATCTATACTTATCAGGTTGGACTATGTAGTAATTACAATTGCAGATTAGCTACATATGCATTATTGGATGTAATTAGTTGTTGATTAAAATTGGAACATTACTTCCAACAGGTCAGATGAGAGTAATAATAGCAAGGCCAAAGATTCGACTTTTATCTCCATCATTTGAAAAAATACACGGTACATAACAAAAAGCATTTGCTCGCCCTGTGTTTCTGTATTACCAATAACTCCTACGCACTGAGGAATGAATGATCTTTCGACAAAACAGAGACAGCACGAGACAAGACAAATGTCTGTGCTTACATCAAATGTTCCCAGATACGAAACAATCCAACCACACCAATAAAGCAATCAATGCTAACCTAATCTCTGCAGCCTCAGCGGCACTTGCTTGCCATTTCTTAGCCCCAAAATGAAGAGGAAAGAAGAGCCCGAAAGGCATAAATAAATAAACCTCAAACCACTCATGTTCTATTGCTGCCACTAAGGACGGGGGAGCACAAACAGCCATCACACATCTACAGTATATAAAGCTCATTTCGGATAGGAGCGCAGCTTTATTCAAGCGCAGAGGTGAATTACAAACACAGTCACTTTCAAATTTGGTTAAAGGAGAGACAGATAGAGAAGGGAGAGACGAGGCTAGGGATGCTGAGGATGAGTCATCTCTGCCGGTCTGGTTGCCCTCACTCCTTGTGCATAGGGCTACAGGGTGGGGTGAGCACTTTTTTTCTAAGGGGAGGGGGGACAAAGTGAGGCTGGCCTAGTCAAAGGTGCTTTGGGGGGGATAAGCTGGGCACTGTGTCTCAAATGGGGACACTCGAGTGGGTAAAGCCTGCCTTAAAGAGAGCTGCGCCTTTTCCCCCCACTGTGACTCTTCATACCTCCATCCAAGCAGAACTAAGGGCGCTGCTCGCCGAGATACAAAAGGGACAAAATCACTCTTTCACACTTCCACACTCCCATCTCTGCATACCCTGTGTGTGCACGAGTGTACGTACTGTACAGCACAGACAGAGACTCACAAACACACACCAAAAACACACACCCAGGCACAAGACTGCTCCCTTCTGGTCGCGCCGCGTGGCTACATCGTCTCCCCCAGCCCATCATCACACAGGGAGCAAAACGTGGATGGATATTGTCCAGATGCAGTTATAATTTCACTAATGCTCACTCAAATGTCAATGGGGTCCAGCGACAAAGGATTCTTAATCCCTCATATGAATTTAGCGCCCAAAGGCAGAAGAAGAAGAGGCGGTGTGTGTGGTAAGTATGAGGGAGCTGCATGAGGGGGCATACATTACACAAGACTTGTCTCTGGCCTTAATAGGAGTATTCTGTGAATTCAGCTGATATTTAAATCAGCGGGCAAAATGAGGGGATGCAACGATGAGAATTATGAGCATGTCGAACTATTGAACTTTCCTTTATTCACCTGCCCCTGCATGAAAACATCCTCCGCAAGTAAACGCAGATGAGTTGCAGTTGAGCAAAAGCTGCACCACACAAACACACCCATCCCATCAGCCTAAATCACTTAAGTGGGGCAGAAACAGAGAAGCGCTTCCCCCTCGTCCCCTAAGTGAGATGCTGTAGTTTCACTCTATTTGCCCAAATTATACTCTGCTGTCGGTAGGGCCGCCTCGTCCTCAGGAAGTGATGAATCAAAAGTGAAAGGCTAAAACTGCTGCAATTTCACTTTTTTCTCTCTTACTGCCGTTAAAACCTGGGGAAAGTCGAAACCTGACGATGTATTTCAGAAACTGCACGGCAGTCTGTTCGGCTGCAGGTTTGCTTCTGTGCCCATTGCTCTCAAAAATCCATTAAAAAAACAGCTTGCCGAGCCATACTGCTGCCTTCACAAATGTAATATACACTGGTCTGAGCAGCACTGTAGTTTTATTGTTTTATCTATTTGTACTGCAGTTTTTTACAAACATAATTTTATCTCACAGCTGATGATCAGTCTAATGGGGACCATTTTACATCACTTCTCACTCTTGTTTCTGGTGGCAGTCAGTTCATGTTGAATTTTGGAGTACAAGAGTACATTTGATATGATCAGTGCAATGACCAAAGTTTCGGAGAGTCCTGTTAACAAAAAAATTACAAGATCATCAGTTCAAATCCTTTTTGCATTTTGTAGGACAGCAGTAAACGTGAGCATGCTGCTTATAGTTTAGTGACATCCCATTGCAGGATTTCTGGGTAGTGGAGTTCAGATTTGTCAATTAGTTTCCTTCTTGCTGTCTTTTGAAGCTGAGAGTGTGAAATTCTCATATAATTTCAGCAGTAATTGGATCAACACGTTATTTCTTATCACATGTGAAGGGATCAGTTTTTTAAATGTGGTAAGATTAAAGAACTGTTATAAGTGACATTTGGTGATTTTGTTTTTCTTTAATTTCTTCTGAACATGAATTACCTTCATGCCTACTCTTGTCACTAACCCTGCACACACACAGGGACCATTGTTTCCCTCTAGCAGTGGCCCTCATCAGAAGGGACAGCTCCTGCAGTTTCGGCACCAATAATTACTTGACTTCATGTCATAATCAAATCCCTTTAATAATGGGAACAATTCAGCGATTGCCTGGCGTAATCAAATTAGCCCAAGTCTTTTTGGATTTTCAATTATCTCCAGTCGACGGAGCACTTTATCCGGGGCTCTGGCTCCGGCTCTGACTCTGAGCTCTGTGCTGCACCGGGGCTGACAGCAGCAGCCTCACAATTACAATGAGGCCGGACTAATGTGATGACAAGATCGCCTGCCTGCCTTACTTAGCCTTTCATTTGTACTGGGTCTCCTCGGCGTCCCCGGTCTTATCATCGTGTCCCTGTACCTGCTCTGCAGCGCTCAGTGCCAAAACACACTGCTACTTCTGTTTACTGACTCCGCATATGGAGGGCAACCTGCATTAAAGCTGTGGGTCCAACATTTAGTTTTTTACAGTTTGTAAATAAAAGGCTTGTTGAACAGGTTCACACCGTCTTCTTATTCATACAGTTCTACAAATGCACACTTAGAGGCTGCTCGGTACAACTACAGGCTTCTACTGTTTGCCACTAGCTTTGAAGCAAAGTTAAGTCTTTGACACTGGCAGCCACAAGCGGGGAAAACAGTACTGTACCAATGGGGGAACTGGAAACTTAGCATGCACTGCTGGCAGCAATATGGCAGCTGGGTTGAGCTTAGCTGTTTGGTTAGGAGGGAAAAAGAGGATGAAATGAAATCTGTTCGGGTTAAAAATGTGCTTGTGCCTTTAGAGGAGTTTTACCTAAGCCAACATGCATTCATATAGTATGTATTTGTGTTGTTATGATTGCTCTACCCAGAATTAAGTCTCATGATCATGATGGTTAGGCTATAAATTTGTTAGTGGTTTTCTGTGTGTTGAACTACTGTAATGAAAGAAATTCTACATTTACTCTTTGGCAGATGCTTTATCCAAAGCAACTTACATTTGAGGAACAACATACAAGCATCAGATACATTTTAGAATCAGAATTTTATTTTTGTGGTCAGGCCTTTTTCAACATCAAACTGGATGTTGGTATGGACCTAAAGGTAGGACATTTTAGGGAAACTAATGCCAACAGGCGTTTTTCCATTCAGTAGGGTATGAAGGTAGGGGGGCAGTGATAATAAGAATGAAAGTAGTTTAAAGTTCCCATCTAAGCAATACAATTTCTTCAAATCTACCAAAACATGTAAATCAGACCTTGCTAACATCCAACCCTAGTAGCTTACAAATGTAATTTCTAGGAGACAAGGTTGCAAAATTGTGTTTTCTCTATAATGTCCTGCTGATGGACTCTGGCAAACAGAGTGAACCGAGAAGTGTAAGAATGTACAATAATACAGATCTTACAAAAAATTAAACAGATAAATGTTCTTATTTAAAAAATTAATTAATACATGCTCTCTGGTCTTGATTGCCATAATGTAGAGGAGAAACTGGCTCATACACTCTGAGTACTGAGATCAACTTAATTAGCTAGCTGTGCATACGATGTCATGTTTGATGTAACCTCTGACTCCTTTACTGATTTATCATTAACTGCTGGACTAAAGTAGTGCAGGGCAAAACTAAAATCTGCCAGATTTCAGAGGCAATCCAACAGACCGTGTCTGTTCCTGTGGTGCCTCTCTGCACTTAGCGTTGCATTAAAATTCCACTTTCTTGTGTCACACATTCCTTGTACAATACATTTTACCTTGAATGATGAACTGGAAATTTATATATATATATAACATTGATGCAGATAAATGAAATCTGCTCACTTGTCTCAGAGCTTTTGGCATGATATGCAAGACAAACAACTGACATCACATCCTGGTGAATCCAGAAGTTTATTTCGCTGAAAATTGTCAAATGTTCTCCAGCTAAATGCAAAGTAAGACAGTTATTTTCATAGTTATTGTGGACTTGTTGAAAACTGAAACATTGCAATGCCTTATCAACTTTTTAATTGAGTCAGTAGTGTCCTGAGGACAGGTGACATCTGTGTTGGATTTGAAAAGTGAGAGTAACAGATTATGAAAAGTGAGAGAAAATCTTTGAAATGAAAAACCAGAATACAAAGCATTCTCCTCATACAGCCTGACGCCCAGGAAAAACTGCACACCCGTAGTACACATTAAAAAAGTAGAAAATATATGTTATTAAACTTTGTGGCAGCAATAGATAAGCAGCAATAGGCTCATCATCAAAAGGATTTATTTAGGATACAGCGTGGGGCATTTTGGACCAGATCAGATTACTAAGCAAAGTGTCATGAATTTTTCTCAATGGAAGGACAGTTTTTATTTGAAGAAAGAAATAGACAAAAAAATGCACCATACAAACAGAACCACAAAATGCTGTGCGATCTGCATATCAAGATGACTAAAATCCAACTTGCAAATGACTGTTAATGGCCAACAAATCCAAATAAATGACCAAAACCGTTTCAATACTCTGTCTCTCAATACTTGGTGACTTCCCTAATGTGTCTGTGGCTCTTAGTCCTGAGCCATTGGCTCCAACTGACGATGTAAATCCTTAAAAACGGTCGTAGTTAATTTCTAAAAAAAAGCCTCAGTAATTTCCAAAAACAGCTGGTCACAGTAGTTTTTGTCAAACAGAAAGGAGTGCATTTGTTGGGATCTACTGTTAGCAGGAGATGAATCTACATTTCGTGGTCTGATGTGCATTTGCAGCAGTAGGACGATGTATGTGGATTTGAGCCTAAATAAACTGCGTTTCAGGTTAATGATGAAGCTCATTAATGTGTTTTTAATAGTTTTTGCACAGAAATGGAGCTCTACAGCACAGAGGAATACGATAATAGTACAAAACAGTCCAAAGTATAGAACATGATCAGACTTATCCTTTAAACTACAGTCTCTTGTCGCCGTTTTCAAGGAGTCTGAATGATGTTTTTCTAAAATAAAGTGCCTTGCCTAAAGGCATGTCAAAGGTAGTATAACTCATTCTCTTTTAGTACCTGCCTGTTTGAAACTCAAAGCAGCTGCTTCCAGACACATGCCTCCACCCCCACAAAAAAAATTTAACAATGCACGATCAAACATTTCCATAATTTAAACATTACATTTTAATCATGTCTTGTGGAAGGACAAATGTACAGTCATCTCACTATTTACTGTAAATGTTCCTCCTCTACTTTTTACTCATTGACAGTTTCACTGAAGTGATTATTCGCCCCATTGCGGATTTTCTTTCCTCTTGAATATTCTCTATTTGAATATTATTCCATAATCAACCCAACATGTTGCTGCTTGTCTGTGTTTACATCACTGATTTGCATTCAAATCATATTTCCTCTTCCTTTCCCAGCATTCTCAGGTTCAGATGCTCCAGCAGTAACTGGGAAAAGGTTGTGTGTGCCAAATATACTGTAGGAATAAATAAACACTTTATTGGGCCATGGAAAAGAGGAAAACCTATGTACGGGGGAGGAGCGGGACTGAAAAAGGAGGGGAAAAGACTCCATTGTCGTCTTTCGAAAGACTAGTGTGAGAAATGATAATTAACCGGTAATTAATTTGGTGGTCTTTATCTCAGAGCAATGTGTGCTCTGCAAAAGATTAGGAGAGCTTTTTAATAAGCGGCATAGAGTTTGATTCTGCCTATTTCCGCCTGCAACAAATAAGCTTGTGTTTGTTTATTCCAGACCGGCAGCTGGCAGAGAGCTGTTGATACATTCACAGGAAGGCTTTCCCAGTTTATTCTCAGTCTGCTGCTGTTGGTAGAGGCCTGGAACCCTGCATGTGCTGCACATATGACATCAGAACACCACTGATAATTACAGATAATTGAATTTTCTCCCTTTCTTCTACAGCATTGTATTTACGGTACAGCAACACATTCAACACTTTTTTGTAAAAGCGTTCTTATAAACACAATTTATATGCACCGAAGAGCTGAAATGATTAGTCAACTGAAAGGAAATTAATCTGCAACAATTTTGATAATTAATTAATTTTTAAATAAATGTTTTAAGTAACAATGCCAAACATTTGTAGACTTCCATTGTAGTAAATTGAATTTATCTGGGTTTTGGACTCTTAATGAGACAAAACACGCCCACCTTCAGGCTCTGGGAGATTGTGGTGGGCCCTCACAGTTTTCTGACATTTTATCAAATAAAAGAATGGGCGGAATCATTTATAATCAAAATAACTGTTAACACCCTTGTGAGCCTTTTTTATGTTTGTGGAAAAGATGACGATGAAAAATACAGCGAGAAATGTGATTTTTATTTATTTTGTAACAATCTAGAGAGGAATGGACCACATCTATGTATTGTGTCCAACCAGTGCTGTTTTTTAATTGAATCTTTTTTTTTGTTAATTGAAAAAAGTTTTGTTATGACCCAACTCTGTACTGCATATGTAAACCTTTCTGAGTAATTTCCTGCTAAAAATTTATTTTGTTTATGCTGACCATTTACTGTATAAGGAAGGGAGATAAATAAGGGAGGATATGAGATAATCTCATTAAGAGCATTATTTCCTTTACAATATGAAATATGTGTTTATCATGCTCAATGAATTAAAGAAAATACTTAATTCCTTCACATACAAGAGGTGTTCAGGGAGTTTGTTGTTTTACAGTAAAGCAAATCCAGAGCGCTGCTGCCATCTACTGGCCAACACTGACAACAGAAGAGCACAGTGATGGGAGGCCACACAGTCAGAGCATCATACAGTATATACTGTATAGGTAACTGCAAATATGAGGTTTATATCCACAAACATCCTAATTTAAATCATCTGAACATGACATTGGTGAGAATATTTTACATATCTGGTAAGTGCTTCACGGGTAAGTTTATATGTCAATGTATTAGTTACAGGAGCAAACAATTCCATCATTCTCTTAACACTGACAACTCCACCTGCTGTGAAAACCTGCTGCTGACCAACCATTCATAGGGGGGAAAAAATGTCCAGGTATTTGTTTCAACATCACACTGCAGTCCCGCCTATGTCCACCAGATGTCCCTGTGCAGACAGAAATGCCACGGGCGCGCACCACTGCTCTGTCCTCAGCCGACCCCTTCCAAAACTGCAGCAACCACCCAGCATGTCCTCTTCAAAGCCCCCACCTACTCAACCCACCCCCTGCCTGCCTATACCCATCAGCCCCTGCACTCTCAATGGAGGAAAGTCATCCTGTCACCTCTCTGAAGCATGCAGAGAAAACAGATTCAGCCGGTTAAAGAGGAGTTAAATCCTCCTGAGAAGCAGAAAACTGTCTCCTGGTTTATATTTAGCGCACACACACTCATAGGAGGCAGACTCTGTGAGAAGCCATGTCCAAAATGTCACATAAACCCACACTACTTCCTACTGTACGTCCTTCACGGGATGACTTAAATCAATTGTCAGCCTAAACGACGGGGTGAGTGCCCCCTACTGGAGCTTGACCTTAACACTCCTGTCTCTTGTTCAAAAGGCCTGGAAAAAATAAAAAGATTAAATTAGACCGCTCGCAAACACAACCGGCTTGTGAATAATGAACATGGGATCAACACCATTCTAAACAATAGAGGCCCCGGTGGCCGTTCTGCAGCTGTTCGGATGGCCCCCAGCATGCATTTCACTCCTGGGCAGTCCGTTCCTTTATACCCACTAATACAGTAGCACACTGAGGCTGCACCTGCTGTCCCTGTGACTGCCCCAGGCCCTCCGACAGAAACACCACACAGCCAATAAAAGAAATATGAGCAGGATGTAGCGGGAGGGCAAACACACACACACACACACACACATACAGAGTGCTCCTGCTCTCTCTATGAAGAATGAGAATATACGAGCGCACAAAATCCAACTCTATTTGTCTGTACTACCCCCCTCCCTCCATCTCCATCCTTTCCCTCTGCACTCTCTCTTCATCTCCCCACGGCAGAACTGACTAAAAGTAATTATACATGTTTAATAACTTCAAGGACTATAAAAACCGCTGTCGGGGGGCGAGGAGGTCCAGTTTAACGACGGTGATAAAAATGAGGGTAAGGAAGAGGGGACTGGGGGGGGGGGGGGGGGGGGGGGGGGGGGCGCGGTGACAGTAAGAGAATGAGCTTGTGAGAGGAATTGAGGCCTCAGAAAATGTCCAGGGAATTACACCGCATGAAAAGTAGTTCAGGCCCATTTCAACGGTGAGTGCAAAGTCTGGCATTAGATGAGCTGAGTGGCTCCCAGTCAGAGGCCGGTGTCTACTGTGTTACCCACAATCCGCCTCTTTTCTGTCTACCAGTAATGCCTGGAATATGCCATGCCCATATTCCTCTGGAGTATCGTCTTTAAAAGTCAAACAGACAATGGCGATGAGGGAAAACCTGTTTCAAAGGCGCTGAAGTGAAGCAAATCTCTTGTAGCTTGCATCCTGACGGAGACAGACACTCGTGGGCCGGGCTTGTATTAGTTTGAATTCTGGGAGTGTGGGATTGACGAGACAAAGCTACGCTGTCTGCTGTGTGAGAACACAGGGCGGTGAAGGAGAGATCTGGCTTTTTTGCTATAGACACTGAGTGATCCCGGGGTTAGTTCTGAATTTCTCTGCCTGCTTTGACTGACTGTGGTTCTGCCTATTTGGTGTGCAGCACAGCATGAAAATCCCCCGAATAACCCCCAGTTCACTCATTCCCACAGCAGCCTGAACAAAAAGAAGACTTGCCGTGTTTTGGGTAAAGGAAACACGTATCGGAACACGCAGCTCATCTACTTTTACTGACCTTGGTTGAGTTAGATTTTTGCTTTCGTTTTGTTTTCACTGTAACCTCCTGATCATTGAATTATTGGAAAAAGTGTAGATTTTTCTCAGCCTGGTCTAACTGTATAGTGGAATTCCTTTTCAGTTCATTTCGAAAGGGAACAGAAGGTCTGCTGGGTTCATGCTGCCTCTGCTCTTCACTGCCCCAGGCCTGAGCATTTTGCGGTTATGTATTCTTTCCCAACTTCCTGACCTTGTCCAGGTCCAGGTGAGTGCAGAAGGGTTTAGTCGACCCAGATGCCCGGCAGGTCTGCTTGGCCCGGGCTGTGCGGAGGCGCCCGCTGCCCCGCTGAGGGTGTGGGCGTGGAGTGTGAGGGACGCTGGGAGGAGGAGGAGGAAGAGAGGACATTCCTTGGCCTCAGGTGAAGCCGGGCGCAGTGCCGCAGTGCCGGACGCACACTGAGAGCAGGAATATATAAACACACTGAGCTGCAAGCTGCACCCGCTGGCACGCACACACACACACACACACACACAGTCAGGAAAAACATGCACAGGCATGCATACGCACAAAGACCTACTTGGATGTACACATACAAATCATATCCATAACAAGGTTGAACGTAAACAAACAAAATGAGTAATGTGCTCACATCTGGCATAAACAACAACCACGGTTTGAGTCCACAGGTATTTATTTTCTGTATTTATATCACAAATACAACACACTGTTGGGTATTACAGCGCACTGCCATCCTCCTGCTGCTACTTCCGGTAATGACAGCCAAGGCCCGAGCTCTAAAGAAAGAGTGAAGCCATGGATCAGGCCTGCATGCCTGCCAACACAAACCACCACCACCACCCCCCCTCCCTACAGGACCATACTGCCCCTCACATAAACCCACTCAGCTCCAGCAGCAAAGCACAAAAGGATGTGGGAAGACTGTGGCAGGTGTCCCAAAACGGAGTGGACACACATGCACGACAATATATTTTGCTGATACAAACACAAAGCAGAGAAAGAAGATGTAGGTGCAAAGTTGCACATCGACAACCAACACTAAAAAGATTTCCAAGAACAGTATTCAATACTTCCTCCAGATTTTTTATTTTTGTCAGGGTGGAAAAGCCTCTGAAACAGAAGTTGGACCATCTCGGGGCACAGAAAATCCTTACTCAGTGATAAAGGAGCTAACATAGAAGTTTCACTTTTGATAAGTGGAGCTTCACTATTATTTCCTTTTTATATTTACAATGAATCAAAGCACTGCTTGCGGGGCCTTGCAAGGACAAACCCACAGAGAATTATCACTCTGGTGCTCTATCAAGCTTTTTAGCCTCTTCTAGCTCATAGTTTTAGTTTCACAGCGCACGTACTGCCTGCTTCAGTCTCACCGCTCTCATCTAGCCAATTGTCCAAACCCACTGTATGCTACCTGCCCAGCACCGCAGCAGACTAGTTAATATCTAGCAGTTAGAGACAGATATTTTTCTCAGGAGTTGGTGAAGGCCAAAACGGAGCTTAAAGGAGAGTGAATTTGGACACAACCATTTCTCCAATGGGATGAAGATGTTGCTTTGTGTCTGCTGGATGTGAATATAGACAACCGTTTGCTACCATGTTAGTCATTACAAATTTTAAAGGTGAAAATATGTTTGGGCTGTGCTTGCTTGTTGTTGAGTTCTCGCTTAGTCAGAGTCCCAGTGGGTTAAAAACAAAAAAATACTGCAGCTTTAACAATATTGTTACTACTACTGCTGATACATTTTCATGCATAAAACCCCCATCAACCTTGTTTCCCCAGTGGTGTAGTTTTTAAGATTCGGCACCTTCACTGTTGTGGTCCATATTTGATTACTAGTCAAGGAACACATTATTTATCCACAGTGTAGTGGTTATCATGTCTGCTTTACATGCAAAAGGCTAGGGGGTTGAAGACTGAGTGGAATTAACTTTTACCTTAATGCCCTGGCAGGAGATCACTTTATCTTGTCTTACAACCCACTGCAGTATTAATCAATTCTAAACATACTTGCAACTGACTTTTAGTTTAGGTAACTTTTAGGTCATTTTATGCTAAAACAGCATATTCTTTGTTGGGAGTTGTGCATGTGCAGTATGTAGTTAAGAACTACTAGCCAGTCAGAAGCAGAGTAGGGCGGGTCCTGACAAGCCAGTAACCACTGTATTCTCTTGGAGATGGTGACTCCCTTTGGGGTGGGCTTTTTCACTTTGCAAACTTATTACATGCACAAAAAGATATATACCACAATAAAGGAAAGGGAAAAATATTCATCACATTCCCTAAGCCTAAGGTGACATCTTCACATCACTTGCTTGAAACGACAATCCAGAACCCCTCAAAAAATTCAATTTAGAACGATATGAAAAAGAGAGCGTTTTGAGAAACTGGGATTTTTGTTTAAAAAATACTTAAATGAGGAGTAATTATATAAATTGTTGCAAATAATCAACTATCAATTAATCCACTAACTATTTCACTAATTCTGACAAACTGCGTTTTCACTACTTCATCTCATTATACAACCCTGTGCTGTTAAACGACACAAAATATACCATGTATATTTCTTTATCATATTAGGTGTGGACCACACTGCATGAATCAGGTCTGGCTTTGAGTTAAAGGCCAGCACTGAGTCAATACAGACATATAGGAAGACGAACACACTCTGACACAAACAACGTCGCGCCTGCAGAGTGACAGAGGAGATGGATCTGTTGAGGAGACGTTGTCTTGGCCTCAGAAGATGGCTTCCCCTCCAGAGCCACAGGAGACAGGAGACTCAGCGCTGGCTGGCTTCGGGTTAGCTCCATTTGGCAACCAGCAGGCCGAGCTGGCCTCGGTGTGTTCACAAATGAGCGTGGAAGAGAAAGGTGATGATGTGTGTGTGGCAGCGAAGCCAGTGGAGTCATTATGAGAATCCATCATGACTTATTATCACCATAACTGATCATATCGTACACACGCATGGTTGTACTGTTCTTGGATGACAGCCTCTTATTTTCTCAGTACAAACGCTGATAGAAATGAGAGGACTGTTGTTGCCGCCGCCCCCGCAGCACCCAGCTAAAGCCCGATCATGAGATACATGCAGTAAAACTGCACGCCTGCTCGTTTGATGACAATGACCTCCCCAACTCCGCCGCCTATTTTCAAGGAGCTTTCAGGAAGTGTCTTTTTGACAGGCTGACACGCCACTGTGCCTCATCGTGAAAGACAATTCCAATCAGAGCTTCATTCAGATAGCGCCATTCAGAAAACAGGAACAATGGAATAACTGAAGTCTATCATGTTCTGCCATGTAAAACAACCTTTGGGCTAATTGTTCCCAATTAGGTGGCTGACACAAAGGGAGGCTGACAAGCATACAGGTGCCTGTCTGGCTGACTGTGTCTCAGAGGGGTATATCCTAGCTACTTTAGCTTTGTTAGCACCACACGGCTCTCAATGCATCTCTGCACATCAAACCAGAGCCTCAGAAAGAAATGGGAAAAAAAGAAGAAGTGGTGTGATTTATAATGAAATAAAAAGAGAGGAGGCAGGAGAGGCAGCAAGGACTTTTTTCAAAACATGTTGATAGAGCAAAGTGAATTATTCAGGTTGTCAGCCCGACTCACTGGGATGCCGTTCTAATGTACATTTGCTCAGGGCTCTGTAAAAGTTTGTGGTGATTCGGACAACTGAACTAACCCAGATAAAACACTGCACTGCACTGCACTGTATACTGTAGAGTGAGAGTGATGTAGACTGATCAGTTTGTAGGTTTTTATTTTAATTAGTGCTGGTTAAAAAATTTTAGCGCGATTACTTAAATTAAATTCTAAAGTAGTGTATTTACTATTCACTTTTAATTTAAACGTACTGCTATATACACAAAAGGGCAATAACATGTGGTTTGCAAACACTTTAAACAAATAAGGTGCTTTTTACCAGCAGTATTCCCTTTACACAGTAGCAATAAAATATTTCTTGTAGATCTCAACTTAAACATTTATGTAATCAAATCAAATATAAAACTTAAGCTATTTGCCACTGCCAGGGCATTACCTTTTATCTAGCTTGTTAAAACAAGTTAGAGTCCAGAGCCACGATCGCAACATCAGCCTACAATTTTAACTTGAATTTTAAATAGGCTACGGCTGTGTAACGCACAGAAGCCGTTGCCATGGTTACTATCAATAGAGCGCCAGCCGTTTACTCGCGGAGAGCTGTGTCCCTGTCTGTTCACCGGAGCAAAGAGCAACCCCGCCAAGCGACTACGTTCTGATTTTAAGAACGTTCCTAAGACCGACATCTTCCCCAATACTAATCAGCATGCAGTGTGTAGCTCTCCACTTCTCTAAGGAATTTGTTCGCTTGTCTTGCTTTTGTTTATCTACTTCTCCCACACGCTGCATCCAGCGTAGTCTGCCGAAGCCTCCCTCCACCGCTTGTTTGGGTGGGTGATTTGCAGGCTGATCAACATCCCACCCCTCCTGTGACCCATGGTTTGACTCTATGTGTTTTCAGAACCAGTGGGAAACAGACTTTCATAATAATTGAAATGGCGTTAACGATAAAATAATTGTCGGCATTACCTTATGCGTTCACGCGATAATAACGCGCCCAACCCTAATTTTAATATCATATACCATGTGGAAAACATGCTTGCTAGTCAAATTTATTAATAGTTAAATAATGTTTAATAATAAATTTATTTATAGAGCGCTTTCAATCAAAGTGCTTTACAAAAACAATACAATTAAAAAACACATTTTGCTGTTGGGCCCCTATTGACCCCCCACTCCCATCCTCGACTTGCCACTGTCCGTGCATTGTGTATATTCTGTTACGTCCAAATTCACACAAAGCAGACTGAGCAGACAGCAGACCACAGGGCTCCAAAAAACCAACCAGCACTCTGAAATACAGTTATATGATCCGGCCCCAGGTTTTCTGCGAGAGTTTGTGGTAATTTGATTAAATGCACCTTTATTTAGAAATATGCACCATTTGAGTGCAACATAAACTAAAATGATTTTGACAATGGGAACGAAAGAAATGGCTATAATGGTTTCATACCCATCTAAAGTCAGCTTGTACTTAAATCATATAAATTCCCTCAGAAACTTGCAAATGATCAAATTACCAATTGAATTGACATCAACAAATCTGTGGCCCCAGCTACCCCACTAACTGCTTTGTCTCCTACCATTTAACAGGAGCATAACAAGCAGCTATCACACCTAAATAGCTTTCAGGAACGTTTTTTGACTCGTTCTTTGTGTATTTGACTGCAACATAATGAATAGAAAAAGGACAGAAAGATATTGAATGCTGCTGTTACTGCTGTAAAAGTCTTCAAAAACTCACATCGGTGGAAATCTTCTCTTTCCTCTCCTAATTTGAATATTGACTTGACATGACGAGACCCTATCCTTGAATCTGCTCAGTAGACACAAACTGGTGCCATTCATCACTAAAGTGAAGATATAAAACGAAGGCTGACATCTAAATGATTCCGCCCAATCTCCCATATTTCACAGGAGGCCTGCTAATATGAGTGTTGACATTTAAATGAACATTCTCATCTATGGGAAGGTCTAATTTGATCAATGCAAAAATCCAAAAAAGAGGACCTCCTTTACACACACACACACACACACACACACACACACAGTTATGTGCATCTCCCAGTTCATCTGTCACCTTCATGAAAGGAGACCTCCCGGTGACCTGGTCCCCATAAAGACAAGTCGCTGCTCACCGATTCACCGCAGGCTCCCTGTATCTGAGCCTCAACCGCTACCAACGCCGCTTTCATCCAGCATGGCTGCAGGGAGTGGGGAACATATAATACAGCAGCTTCACAGAGACATGTGACTGCAGACAGAGACAAGTACACAGAGATATGAACAAAACGCTTTCAACGGCAGCCGTGGCAGCATAAACTGAGATAAAGATCCTGCTATTCTGCAATAAATCTCCCCCAAACCTGCAACAAAATCTCAGTTTTTTATCCCAAAAGGTGTTAAGTTTGATTTAACAAGGCCAGCATGGTGCATTATTTCATCTTTGCTTTGTGACAACTTTTCACTTATTTTCCCAAATGAGCTGCTATGCAGAAAATGATGAAATCTCTTGATAATGTCATTCATGACGCACAGAGAGGAAGCAAAAAGAAGCAACCCGAAGCAGCCCACTAGAGAAGATTGACAGTGCTCAATGGTACAGTAACATTTCAAATTGGGATTATATACTCCTTATACTTAAATCCTCCGCACTATTCAAACTTGCACTGAGTATTCTTTAAGATTTCAATCAAACCTGTCTGCGTCTCGCTCTGTTTTATTATTTATGCTATGTAGGAATTGGTCCTTGAAATCCTCAATGCGAAATACTTGGCATGTACAGTTTATGTAGATAACACCTTTCTAGATCACCTCACAGTAAAAGACAAATGCAAGATATACTTGAGGATCATCTTTTTTCTTCATCAAACTCCAAATGCTGGTGAAGCTCTGACGGCGGCACACATTGTTTGTGGAAGTGTCCTGTGATTGTGTCCAGAGGATTATAGGTACATAATATCCACACTAAAGCAGGCTGTACTGTATGCGCTAGGTCCACCTCCACTTAAAGCCTTAGCTCCCCAAGACACCAGTTGGATTCAGATTGGAAACACTTATGATCAGCTGGAGATTTATAGTCAACGAGTGGAAATCAACCACCTCCTCTGTGTGAATGGTATCAGCTTATAAGTAGAGTGGCCTCTTACATGACATTTTCCTTTAAGCTGATACGTAAACCTAACACACATTTGGTCACGCATTTTGGTAATTAAATAATGTAAACATGTTGAAATGTAATTGTAATTGTTAATTGTTTTTTATTATTAAAAGAAAAAACGATCTTTGGGAAAATATCAGAAATGCTCTTTTTTGTCTGTTTGGGGGGTGGGGGGGTGTCTGTGTCTGTGTTTGTGTTTGACTGACAGCAGCTGGCGGGCTGCCACAGTGTCGATGTTACACCGTGGGGAACGAGAGACAAAGTAAACAAACCTGCGCTGTAGCCTATACGTCATGGGCAGACAGCATGTTGCTAGCAGTGATTTTGACCACAGCAGCATCTACACGGACCAAATTGACATTTGCAGGTGCGTTTACATGCTGTTTAATGTTCAGCTAATTAGCCATCTAACCTGCAAACTGACGTTAGTAATGCACTTGAATGAATTTTTGTTTGGTCGTCTGTTCAACAAGCTAAGGTGCAGGACCAGTGATTTACAGAGCAGATATGCGCTGTAGCAGATTTCATTTGGACTTTAAATGTT
This sequence comes from Micropterus salmoides, assembly GCF_014851395.1. Lineage (NCBI taxonomy): Eukaryota > Metazoa > Chordata > Actinopteri > Centrarchiformes > Centrarchidae > Micropterus > Micropterus salmoides. The sequence goes on along the minus strand of NW_024040041.1, from coordinate 29,652,665 downwards.
AAAAGCTGAGAAAGATTTTACTGTTAATTACAGTATATATAACTTTTCTGTTTGTTCAGTTGCCCTAATTCAGATAAAATTTATTTATGTCAGATGTTTGTTGATTTCATTGTTTATGGTGTAGTTTCTTTTTTATGTGTCTGATTCCCTTGTATTCTTGCGTAATAAATCACTTAACAGTTAACAGTTTTAAAAGAAAAGTTTTAAGGTTAACATTAAACTTTTTCCTCAGGGAAGTGAAGAGAAAAATGGATAGAAAGCGCGCTCCTCAGAGTTTTACCTGTACTTTTCCATTCCAGATTTTCTTTTTAATCAATTTTTACCCATAAATCATGTCAAATACATGAGAAGCACTCTCCAAAAATACTGAAAAAGCACATCATTTGAATCATAAATCAAACAAAATAGCATAATTTACATAAAATGCATTCACTGTCTCCTTTCTCATGCTTTCCATGCATGACATAATAAACAGTAAAATGCCTCTGTGTCTTCTCACACGAGATTCAGAGCCTGTATCCTAAATATAATACGAAACTGCAGGAGCAGCTCACCCAGCCTCAGCTCACACACAAACAGACCCACACCCACTCAGACACACACATCAATCGACAGCATATCAACACCAACTGTGGCCTCCCACCTGCTTATGAGAATGTGTCACCTCTTGTGGCACCCGGAGCAGATAGCGGGAGGCCAAACCAGAGTGTTTAACTCGGGCTCCAGTGAATGGCTGTAGGTCACCACTGTATCATCTCCCCACCGCACACACACAGGGGCTGCCAGGTGGCTTTTATTTGACTTTAATGTGGAGAAATATTAGATTTTTCCTGGGCAGGCTAAATCCTTCCCCTGGGCTCCCAGATAGCCCTGCAAAACCATACACAGAAGACGGGTCAATAAGAGCCCTGATGCCAAATCTCCTTAAACTCGCTCTTTATTCATGAATATGTGCTGAAACAATCTTTTGGAAGTATTAAGGAGTTTGTGAACAGAGTACAGGCCTCTCTAATCCACTTTAGTTAACACTTTGGACAGAAATTTAAACATGCTCACTACTGCACTTTAAGCCCATAAGGAGGATAAATGGTGTGCCACCTTTAGCTGGTCTGGCTGTAGAGGCGACATTTTTACTTTTGTAATCATCAGTGTGTTATTGTTGAAGTAATTAGGCTACCTGCTGTAGGTATAATTAGTGCAAACAAATGAGAGCGTGGCATGTTTTTTTTTCTTTAGACCACTCTTCAATAAACCTTCTTGCTTCATCTAGTGAAGACGACACTGCTATTCGATGTTTTATTTAATAGTATTAATTTGAATGTACAAGACAAACATATTTATTTAATTTTTTTGTTAGCCTTGTACTGCTCCCACTCTGTCTATGCTAAAGAATCTGAACTTTTAGCCCTTTCATTCCAAGTCAACTTTAAAATACAGCTCTGCTCATTTTTGCAATCGTCTAAAAAAGCCTCAAAAGTTCACAGGCTGGCCCAGTTTCCAGCTGCTGGGCTAAAATTGATTCTCAGCTGGTGTTTTCTGAACTAAAATCCTGTATAGAAAACTTTAGGCTCGCTTCTGTAACGCTACCACAATGTAAAATGCGGAGGAGGTTTCCAATTTTCTCAGCAATTTCCCCGTTTTTCCCTTGTTTGATTACAAAAAATTAAATGAGCATTAATGTCAAAATAATGCATGTAACACCTTTTTGGTGAAATTGTTTTCTAATCAGAACAGAATTCCATACATGGCAGGCTTGGTTTTGTTTCATTGCAAAACCATTATTGTCATTAAATTAAATATGGAGCCGTCATCAGTACTTGAATTAAACTAGCTTTAGTGAATAAAAAAAAAAAAATTGATCCAGCCACTGCTGAAAAACTCATTAAAGAAAACAACCAAGGAGAAATATGGCACCGGATTCACTGATTGATTGGCAAGTTATCTCTGGAAAGTGCAGTATAAAAATACCACCATGACAGCAATCACAACAACAAGAAAGTCACAGGCTACAATTTAGCTGCACTAATCATTCCTATACTAAAATAGCTAGATCAAATGACTGTATGTAATGCGAAGGGAGTCGCTGGTAGTGGCAAACTCACAGGGATTTGCATACTGTTTCAGGATCTTTTAGCTTATTGTTAAGATATTATGTTCAGGAAGTTATGCTCGTCAACCCTGTTTCCAGCAGCAGCAGGCAGCGGTTTTCCACAAAAAAGCTTCGACAAACCCATACATAAGGTTAGCAATTAGCTGGTGAAGAAAGGAGAACATGTAGGAGCTAAAGAGCCAAATATCTTTTTCTCAGGAGTTGGTGCAGACCAAAGCAGAGGTAAAGGGAGCTGGCAGAAACACCCCAAACACCCGGAACGGAAGGGGATGCCTATGCTGCTCTGGGTCTGCTGGATGTGTAAACAAGCAAGTCTTTGGCAAAACATTCACTTTGTATGCTTGATATTGTGTTTTCAGCTTTTTCTAATGTCCCCAGTGGTGAATTAATCCAGCTTTAAAATAGGGTTTGCAATAACACACAACAAGGCGGAGGCTGAGCTGAAGAATGACACGAAACAAAGTCAGTCATAATCCGTTTTCTGTTTAAGTTGATTTTTTGTCAGTGTAACTCGTAGTTAGATTTATTTTCTCTAAGGGGCTTTTATTTGGTCAAGGCTTATCAAGTAGAAGTGTTGTTGCTATGGTAACCCACAATTTAAAGTACACAGGTTAGTACTTTTAGACAATTTCCTGCCGGCTAATGAGAAACGAGTATTTCCCATGGCGATGGCATAATACATATATAGTATTATTCTCAAAAAACTCGGCTACACTAACACAATTCTTACATCAACTTACTAATCTAACAGAATTTGGCGACCCATCCCCCAACAAACACACACTCATCCTTTATCCAGTACGTAGACAAGCATATCGGCACAGTGGAACATTAATTAAGCCTGCGCCTGTGCACTGCATGCCTTTTTTTAAAAATGTAAATACCCAGGATGACAGAGGTGTGTGGAGGTGTGGCTGCTTATGCGAGTGTGTGTCTGTGGGTGTGGTGCACATATGTGAGTGGGTGTGTCTGTGTCGCCCCACAAAATGACCCTTAAAACACAAACACACAGTCATACCTATACACACACATGCAGAGAAATCTTGAAGAGTAGTGATTATACTCCATGACCTCATGACTCTGGCACTCCACCCCTCTTCCTCTCCCTCTGTATCAGCTAGCTCGGTGCATCTTTCCCTGTGTTTTACACTCATAATAAAATGCTCGATCCCACTCCTACACACCCCTCCTCCCCCTCCACACGTTCCCCTAATGAGATAAATTAGCGCCTTGCAACAGATGCATGGAATATACACTAATGGCCACCATCTGTCACTCATCTCAGGGAGACGGAGTGAGAACGCGGCGCTAAATCCGATCACAAGCCCCTGGCAGAGCCCCACTGTGGTGAGGAGGAGGAGGAGGGAGGAAGACACACAGAGAGAGAGGAAGACAAAGAGGGAGAGATAAACAGTACAGTACAGAGCAAGGAGGGGGTGGCAGTGTGGGGGTTTAGTGCAGACTGGACCGAGGTACAGTACAGTAAGTGGTGGAGAGGCGTTGGAGCAGCAGTACAGCAGGTTAGACCTGGTGGTGATTCAGCAAGCACAACAAGATTTTTAAAAGTGTCGAAGGGGGTTTGTTCAACTCCCTCTGGTAACTGGTACCAGAAATATTTGTTAGTTTTTTATGTCTTATGACTTCCTTTATGGAGGCCCCTAAGGACATTTTTTATAGCACATCTCTCTTAATGTTTGTGTTTTTATTTTTCTATCTCTGTTGCATTTTTTGATTTGGAGGTAATTTTTCATAATATTGTTGATATTTTTTCACTCTTGTATGTGTTTTGGTAATTCCTGCATTTCTAAATGTGGTGTACATTTTCTTAATGCTTGTGCTTTTGCGATTGTTTGTGTTTTGTCCTTTAGAGCCAAGGTACTCCTTTCTCAAATGTACATTTTTAGTACTGTGCATACTTGTAGTAATGCAGTACTTGAGATTATAATTAGAATTTTACATTAGCAACTCTGACTACTCCTTGAACTTGATGTGGAAGCAATTAAGTATTATAATCAGTAATATTTTTCTTTACTATTTTTAAAACATGTGTGACAACATAAAAAAGCAGACAAACAAATTATGTGAAATTAATACAATCTGAAAATTTCTTATTTCAGTCTCTCCTTAGTTTTGTTATTAATCCTTAAATACATAAAAGATTATAGGTTTCAACATTAGTCTTTGAGATCCAAAAGTTCCTCATACCAACTCTGTGGCGAGGACTGGTTTTCAGTACAATGCACCTTATTTGGATTGCACAACAACTTAAAGTTACATTCATTATTCTGAAGTAGATTTACTCGCTGCTGTTTGTAAATATAAAATGTGTATATAACCAAATGAATCAATTACTTAAAAAACAACTAAATGCCTTTTTAACATTAGCTATAATATCTCAGATTGTATAAATATGGGTCAGAAACTGTACTGGACATCATAGGAACCCTTTAAATAATGCAAATGACCATTCTGAGTGTGCAACTTGCTGGGAGCAGCACGGCTTTGCACTTCAGTTCAATGTCAGAATGAGCGGGGAGGAAATTGTGTGTGAGAGAAGACTTAAGCACCTCTGCGAAGGGCTTAAGTAGCAGTCTGAATTGCACCATTTATGCATAAGGTACCTAAAAAATCACTCGGAAAAAAGCTTCAACGTCAACTCTCTCTCTGGGATCCATCACAGATATTCTAATAGAGCTTCCTCTTGACGGCCGGTAATTCCCTCAGCAGCGTACGCCGTCAGAACGGCGAGCTGCTGCAGAGCAGGCGGACGTTCTGACAACCTGCTGCGGCTGTACCTGCACCGAAAAGTCAGCTTTTCATATCTAATGTCGCTGTGACACTTCCTCTGTGCAAATAGCCACAAATCCATTTATAGAATGTAATCAGAAAATGATATATCCAGCCTCTACCCTATCCGCACTTTACATTAGCATGCGGCTTATGATGAAAGTGAAGGGAAACAATGAGAAACAAAAAGGGTGATGAAAAGGCAGATGAGCTACGTATCTCTGGAACCAGGAGAAATGAATCACCCAGGGGAGCTTCCCTGTACAGCTTCTATGAGAACAAATGGACTAAAGCCAGCTACAATTAATCACTATTTGCATGGAGTTGGCTATAATTATTTTTTTAACTGGTTTAACTAATGACAACAAGTGGAAATTAATTACTTGTTGCAAGAAAGGAAAGATTTGGAGAAGAAAAACAACATTGCAGGAAACGCTAAAAGAAGATATGGAAATATAAGTGCTAAAATCACAAACTAATGAAAATAGGGCTAAAATATTTGTCTGTTCAACACAGTGGGAAATTAATTCTAAAGAAATTAGAATAGATATTCACCTATTAAGAGGGACAGTTAAAATTATGAGCTCAGAACAACTTATTTCTTGGATGTTCTCTTTTTGTTAAACAGAGGCTGTGTATTTTGGATGGAACCACTGATCCCTATAAACTTCCCAATCCAGCAATCATACCACATCAACATTTCCACTGAAGGCTTCACATAAAAAGTAACTGGCCTCATAAAAGTGGTGTCAAATATGGCCAACCTCTTATAAAAGCACTGATGAAATTCTCAGACAAAACTATAAATGGTATCTGCAGAGAAAAATAAAATACTACACTTTATAGAGCAGAGCTGGACTGTTTTAGTGCATTTTTACAGTCAGATATGTAGACCCTGTGACACACGCATTTGGTCGCTAATAGCAGCAATACAAATCCTCTGCACCTTTGAACATCAGAGTGATGCTAAATCAAATCTCTCTCTCTCTCTCTTTCATATATATATATATAAACACACACATACATTTTTTATACTTTTTGAAGACTGCATCCGATTAAGGCCTGAATGTTGTTGCACTCATAAACCAATCACTTGGTCTGAATTAAAAGTTCTTCCTAAAGTCTGAGCAACTTCTAGCTAGCTTCATTAGTGATGTGCTAAACTAGTTTTCTTCATTTAATCCTATAGAATGTCTTAGTTAGTAAAGACTTCAGTAATGTATACACTGGTAGGTAATAAAGGCAATCAACAGTGTCAACAGGTATTTACTGGAGAATCTCAAGCTGTAACATAACTTGTAAAAATTGCAAATGTTTATGTATTTCACACTCCTATTAAAACAAACATTCTTTTTTAAATGTAGCTATGCTACTAGATACTGATGGTTATTTATAATATTTTGTGTGTTTTCATATGTTTTATTTCAATTGTGGTTTAATTTGTCTGATTTGTTGAATGTCACCCCATCTGTTCCACTGCTGAGCTTTTTGGACAGTTCTGTAAAATTCTTGTAATGTCAGACTATTTAAATTAGATATTTAAAATCTTTCTTCCTTTCTCTTCTTTACTTGTCAATATCAGCACATGGCAAATATGACATGCTTAGTGATTGGGAGACTATAATTATAGTACAGTTAGGTTTAAGCATCCACATCGACTCGGTCATGATTTGGGAAAACTCCTGGTTATGGTTAAAAGCGGATGTGTGAGAACTGTGTTTCAAAATCAATATCATTCAAGCAGTTTAGATTGAGAGGGAAATATCAGAACATGCAACCTTACCAACTGACCTCATTTGGTCATTTAGTTTGTGTTACTTGAGGTACATTTTCTTGTTGCCAGTTTCTTTAACAATCAAAGCAGATCTAACCATCTAAAGATCAAAACCCGTGGTTAATGTGGATTAATTAAGGTTGCTGTTGTGATCTTAGAATGCCTCTAATATTACCATAGTTTACATCATGATTAAACAGCATTTTCAGATGTGTCACCTAAATTACATAGTACCTTATATACAATTCACCCTATTTAGTTTTTGGGGTTCAGTTATGTTACATTAAGGTTACACCTAGCAACTCTAGCAAAGGTAAAAACTAGTAAGTTTAGTGTGAGCTGTTTAAATTTAGTAATGTGAAAATCTCCAGCTAGTAAACACACAAGTTACTGTATAACTAAGTTTGAACTCACGGCCGGTGACAGGTGAACACTCATTTACTGCATATAAACGCAATAAACTGGCCCTGCAGAGAAGTGTGGAGCTATTTTATTGAGCAGATTTTCCTGAGCTTAATAAAGCATCAGTCTGTCTTTTTCTCAGCCTGATTAGAAGGTTTGGTAAGCAGCCATGTCCTTTCAACACACTGTTTCATTTTGTTTTGTGATTGGTAGCTGATTAGATGAATGTAATTGGATTTTTTCCTTTTCTTTTTTGTTCCTGTCTTGCTTTTCTTTTTTTTTTTGTCTGTCCCTTTAAAGTCCTTTGAGACTTGAGTGTGATAAAAGGCTATGGAGATAAATGACCTTGAACTTTAACTTGAACTTTGTCTGCCTCTCCGTCTGTCTTCTTTTTCTCTGCCTTCTACTCCATCTTACTCATCCTCATTTACATGGCCTGGGCTGCAGAGCTCTAACAATCCATTAGCTCGGCGAGGATGTTGAGGAGATCCATGCAAATAAGTGTGAAATTACACTGTAATCAGTCATGTAAATCGCACCGGTTCTCAATCTGGGCATCATCATTTCTTTGTACTTGTTTAGAGTGTGTCATGCGGAGGCGGTGGGTGAGGTTTAGGGAGAGAGAGCACAAAAAAAAGACAATAAAAGAAGAATTTGACAAGGAGGAGGATATGAAAAACACTCAAAAAAGCTTTGATTCCTTATTCAGGAGTGAACTCATTTTTCCTCTTGGATTCAGATTTAAAAATTCATACCCTGATCAAAATTGTTCAGCAATGCGAGACTTCCAGCGCAAAGGCTTTCTGCCTCTTCTTTGATGAGGAATAAGAAGGAGATGGAGAGAAAGAGTCAGGAGACAGAGGGATGAACAAGTAGGTTTGTATGAGCAGCTATAGTGCAGTAACGTACAGGAAGAAATCATTGAAGAGGGCAATGTTTTCATGAAAGTGCTGCACAAACTTTTTGACCATAAAAAAATAACCCGTTTGGGGCGAGATTTACTTAAAAAAAAAAAAAAAAATGACATTAAAGAAAAGTTAAATCCCACCAAGACAATATAGTATAGTGTACCAGTACTGTATGGTCGATTCACCTGCAGTTCCCTCAACTTCACTATTGATAAAGTGTGAAGTTCAGGTACACTGATCAATTCAGAGAACATCGAGTACCATCTCACAAACATGTTTTAGAGCTGACAGGACTGAAGTGCTATGTTGTCTTTTTATTTTTCCCAAAGAAGAAACTGAAATAAACAATAAATTTATTCTGCTTAGGGTGCATTTCAGACTGACATTAGCAGTGTGTCTTTAAAGGGTAACTTCGGTATCTTTCAATCCCATGTTTGTGTGTCTATGTGACTAATTGGGACAACATTTTTTGAAATCGGTCCAGTACTGAGCGAGCAAGCTGCAGTCGGCAGTGCCCGACAACATTATGGACAGGATCCCTACAGTGACCTTTTTTTAAAGAGTAAGATCATTTTGGTTTAACCAGAAACAGTCGCTATATTGCCCTGGTGAAAGCCACCAGACTCCTTTAACAAAAATTGTAATTTTAAAAATATACATTTGTCTACCGCTGCCTTAATCGGTTAGTTTGTGTTATTGGGTGATTTTTACCCTTTAAAACACCAAAGTCACATAATAACATAAACAAAAAAGAAGAAAGTCACACAATTACACAAACAAACTAACTGACCGAGACAGCGGTAGACCAGCAACTCCTGTGTTCTGCAAGGTAAAATTGTTGTTTTTGTCAAAGCAGTTTGGTCGCTTTAATGAGAGTGATATATTGACTGTTTCTAGCTAAACAAAAAAGATCTTACTCTTTTATAAAAGGTCTATCTCTGTAGGGATCCTTTCCACAATGTTGTCAGAGCCTGTGCCAGTGGCAAAAACATGCACTTTAGTAGACGTACTTTGTGTGTTCTGCTGTAGCCCAGTTTTGCTTACCGACTGAACAAATCTCAAAAAATGTTTTCCCAATTAGTTCCATAGACACAATCTCTAATGGTTTATATCTTCATATTGCCCAGCACTAGCATCACTACTGGTAAATAATACTGTGGTGTATCCTCATGAAACCCACACCAGCTGCAACCTTAAATAGATTGTACCTTTGTGCATAAAAACACCTAAAAGAGCCATTACATTTGGGTGACATATTCTTTCACTACACTGAACATCTGTCTGGTGTAGCAGCTTTAGATATATAAAAAAAAAATACTTTAGTTAGTTAGTAGTATAATTTCATCAATAGTTTTGTCTTTTTAATGGATTTGATAATGATCAGATACCAGCAGCTGTGTCCTTTGACATGTATCATATAGAAAAAGAATTTCTATGGAGTGGAATTAAGAAAAATAAATATTTTTTTAGAAAGAGGAATTAGAATCACTTGACCCTATAACAGGTTCAGTTTGTTGGGAGAAACTAGTGCCATTAGAGCTGCAGATCTGAACAATCTGATTGGAGTGAATTACACAGACACAATTTCACACACTCGCCAGAGTCTCCTGTTGAATACCACAAGCTGTAACACAACATACCGTCCCATGTGTGAGTGCTTGCATATACATGCGCAAGTGTGTCAGCATATGCATGTCGACAAGCCAGGGAGGAGTGAGAAAGCAAAGCACGAGAGGAGCAGCGAGACGAGGGATCAGGATTTTGGCTCAACTACAATCTGTGGAGGAGTCACTCAATGAGCTGACAGCCGTCAGTGAATCCTGGTGGGGAGAGGGCTGAGCCACTGTGGTCAAACACACACACACACACACCCCCACCCAACCACAAACACAGAGAGACTCAATCAGCACCGGGAAGCTCAAACAGACAGATGGGCTAATTCGTGACTGACTGTGTTGTGTTATGAAACATTATCTCTGTGTCAGTGAAATCAAAATAACATTTTGGGTGTAAACGGCAAGCTTGTAACTGCCAACAGAACACCACATGGCCGTGATGGATGCATATGGACCGTGATGCATGGCCTCGGAAAAATGTTTTGTTGCTAAAGTGCTGCAAATGCTGTTTATCGAGTCATCTGGGGTGAACTGCATGCAGTCGTATATGTTTGCCAATTGCATCCCACCTGCCAGCGCCAAATTAAGCCATCGAATCAATTTCAAGAGTCTGGAGGAAAATGAAGGCCATTATAGGCATTGAATTTTATTTGCTCTCTATTCAAAATTAAAGGCTATTGACAGACAGCTTTGTTTTGTTCTCTTTCAACCACTCTACGGTTAGAGTGAGGAAAGGTGGTTGCGGCTGCATTTTAATGGTCTGCCCCTTTAACGGCCAGCTACAGAGGCACTTTATAATCCCCCTCGCTGGGTATTTGTGTATGCGGGGAGTGTATTGTAGCTAACTGAACCTGGCTCACTGCTCTCCGCGGATGTTTTGTTGTCAAATAATGGGAGAGTGATGGGGTCCTACCCTGCTGCGAGCCACCGCTAAGATTAGACAGATCTTCACACTGGACGATTGGTGAAATTTATCACTGTCACTGGGTGCCAATCCAGGCTGGGGTTTTTTCTCCCACTACCCCCCCACCTACACTGTTTGTGGTGGTTTCTCATTTGGAACCTGCAAACCAGTTGTCATGTGTACTTTCCACTCCGATAGTGATAGCTTTAAGCAGCGCCTCAAAAATCACCCTCTGCTTCATGGTCTCTGCACAAATGCTCATCACGTCGTCTGTCTGGTGTGCATGGGAAATTTTAGGGGGTGGAGGTGATTTGTGTTGGTGTGGATGTGTGTCGTGACATCATTGAGCATCATGCAACATGTGGTATGTGACGGGAAGGCATATAGTACCTTTGCCCCCACTTTTTTCTTTCATATCAAGTAATTTTCTTATCATTTCTTCATTCAATACCAGAAGGATTTAACAACAAAATGCTGACTTTTCTAGAAAATCCATAAATTTACATAAATTTTGCACACATTTCACTATTTAAAAGATTTGCTTTGCCAACAGAAGAGGTATTTTGTGTAATTGTAATGCATCAAGTATGTATAATTATAAAAACACAAAAGAATAACATCCAATCTCCAATTTCCAGATTCAGTCTCCATATCTTTTAAGGGTCATTATGCGCCAGCTGACGGAACACTCAATGAATGCCAGACTTGTTCTCCGCTTTATTTAAACACTGTGTGCAGCTGTGTGTTAATATGCATATGTGTGCAAACTGGTTGCTAGTGAAGTATCAAGCAGGAAGGAGGATTTTTTCCTTCCTTTAGTGAGTTGAGAGGCCACATTTCTCAGCCAGCAGATTTTGATCCCGTTCGAAGCACTGGCAGAATTAGCATGCAGAAGAGAGCGCTGAAAGGTGCTCTGGCCCTTAACTCAATCTCTGCCTCTCTCTCTCTCTCTCCCTCACTCAACCTCCCCTCTTCCCCAGGTAAAAGTAATGGATTGTAGCTGGCTCTGGCCTCCGTCCTGTCGCGTCACGCCTGCTAGCCAGCCAGCCAGCCGGCCAGGCGGGAGGGCAGAGCTGTAGGCTCTGTTATTTAGCGTCCATTCCTCCACAGTCACACTTGCTAACTCTGAGGCCAGCTGTCCAAGCACACCAGGCCTCGAGGATGGCAGCGCCGCCTTAACTGAGAGGTGACACCCCCTTCCACGTTCTTTAACAGATTGCCACCTCGGGCCAGCATATCTGAATACAAATGAATTTTTAAAAAAGCCTCACTGCTGCAACGGACAGGAACAGTGAGGTAAAATAACAAGGGACAAAGAGTGAGTCACAGATCCAGTAAAACTTTCTCATGGCATAAGGTTAGAATGTAATTTAGTTTTCTTTGTGTGCACTATTTTATTATGTGAAAGCTCATATTTTTACTTAAAGCTCTGCAAATCAATATTTGTTATACTGAAAGGGAATCAAATGGAGCTGCAACGATGCATTATTTTCATTATTGATTTTTCTGTCCATTATGTGTTTGGTCACTTGCAGTGATTAACTTGCGGATTATTCTCACCATCTCTGCAGCTCTACAGCTTTTTTAGCCTCTTTCAGCTCAGAGTTTTCAATTTACATTTCTGTATGGTTCCATCTTAGAGCTCTCATTAACCCTGTTTCCAGCACAGCAGGAAACTGTTTTCAGTAAACAAGCTCTGGTAAACCCACTGCAAAACAAAACAGGCGCCAAACAGAGAAATGAAGTGACTATAGCTGGTAAAGAGAGTGGAGTCCAAACCTGAGCCCAAAGTGTAGAATTAATATTGGACTTACATTCATCAGACAGACACAACAAACGACTCCAATGTTATTTGTATCAGCTGGATTTGTAAATAGGCAACTGTTTGCTTACATGTTTGCCATTGCAACTATATGAGTTGATATTACATCAGGGCTGTCTGTCAGCTTGTTGTGGTGTTCCTCTGCCGGTCAAAAAGCTGTGAATACAGTTTCAAATTCCACATTCCTATGCTAACGTGCATTGGCATCCACTTTAACATAAATGTCAACATGCACATTTAGATACACGCAGGAGCAAAGGTCGTAGCTGTGTAATCGGTCCTGACAGTCACCCAGCGCTCATGTTGATGGGTATGTAAATGTCGAAGCAAGTAGATGTGCAGTGGAATGTGCAAGGTGGAGTGAATGTTGATGCACAATCAGTGCAGGAGTCCCTCACTGAACTGACAGCTGTCCGTGAATCCTGGTGGAGAGAAGTCTGAGCTACTGTGCTTAATGAATGTGTGCTGCCATCAGCTCAGAATCTCAACCACAACAGACAAGCACATGCGCATGCACACACACACACACACACACACACACACACACACACACGCACGCACACCAGCGTGAACTGTACTGCAACGTTAGCAAAAATGTAAAATAGCACCTAAGTCTTTGGAGTAACTTAATCACAATTACACACACTGCTACAGTGTTGGGTGTTGACATTAGGTTGAATGCCAAAGAGCAGCATTGTCATCTACAAAAGAAGTCTGGCAACCAGCACTTATGTGACTTTTCAAAGTAGCATATCAGGTCCAAAGAGGACAAATCATCTGTGCCCACATTACATGTACATCAGTGAAAAAAAAGGAGTCTGGAATATGAGCACACCATATGCCAAACTGAACAAGCTGAAACATACCAACAGGGATGTAACAAACCTACAGTGTATATTGTACACCAACAGACTATTAAATAGTGCTCACTGGAATGACTCTCACACTCTGGTGACATCGCACAACAGGCTACTGTTTATTTACTTTCTGTTCACTAAGTTACAACATGTTTGTGAATTTGAGCAAGCAGACCCAAAATAAGAAATGGATCAGGCTTTAAATACTGAAGCTGAAAACATGTCTAGATTGGACACGATGAGGGGCGGCTTTGGCTCAGGTGGTGGAGCGGGTTCCCCGTTAATCGGAAGGTCGGCGGTTCAATCCCCGGCTCCTCCAGGCTTCATGGCAAAGTGTCCTTGGGCAAGATACTGAACCCCGAAGTGCCCCTGGCGGCTGTTCCGCCAGTGTATGAATGTTAGTTTCTGTTTGAGCACTTAGGCTTAGTGAATGAATGGTGAACGCAGATGTGGTGTAAAAATGCTTCAAGTAGTCGAAAAGACTAGAAAGGCGCTATACAAATACGGAGCATTTAAATTTACATCCCGATCCTGTAGATCAGCTTGTTTACACCATAGTATCTACCTCATATATTCTTGAGATTTGTTGAGGATTTGTTTGTCCATGCTAGTTTGTCATTAGTTATGTTTATGGTTTGTTGTAGCATTGTTTGTGATCGTGACAATTATGTCAAAACCAAGACAATTTTGTTAGAAAGTAGCACAAAAAGACAATTAATAACCACTACTTTTCACCATGTTGATACAATTGTGGCAATGTAACTTATGATGCACTAGATATATATCTGATATCAAAGTAACTAATACAGGAAACACCCCATTCATCCCTGAAGACAAACACCATAGATTCACCCTATTATCTCAAATTCAACTCCAGTATAGTGAAGTGAAACAAGAAACATCTCTGCTCACTTAAGGTGACAAACAAAAGCACAGTCCATTAGAAACAGCATGCAGAGACATACTGCTACATTAACAAATGTAATTGTGTTGAGCGGCACATGTATTTTTCATTTCTCCTGCCATTGCTTTATAAGGCCACAGTCACGCAGCTGCAATCATATCACAAGACAAAATGAATTTGAAGAGCTTGCTGTGTGTATCTGCCTTCCACGCTGCCTTAACTTCTGTTCTGCCTCCTCGCTGCCAGAAGTATTAAACCACAGTGTGCAGTAATGGCAAAAGTGAAAACAGTCCCCATTAAATGTGATAATAAGCTGCGTGATAAAACCATGTTTCGGAAAAATTGCAATACATGTGTCGTTCAACAAGATGTATTAGTTCAGGTAGCAATTTGTCTCTGCAAGCTGTTTTTAATGGATTTTTGGAGCCTAGGACTTCCGGAAGGGAAGGCAAATGTGCATTAGAGCAGACAGTGCGATCTTTGAACTGGGACATTAGTGGGTTTAAATGTTTTCTGGGCAATAATGGCCAGAGAAAAACAAAATGCCTCATAAACAACAGGAAGCGAGTTCACCATTCAAACAGATCTGGCGTCACTAGCCCTACATCTCTAGCTTCATTTGTCCATTTACTCCGTGAACTTTGTTTGCTAAACATGGGTGCTGTGTAGAGACTACTGCCATCACCTTTTGCACAATTTTTGCAGCATCAATCCTGGCCGGTCATATGCTTGGAAGTAGGTTAAAATAGTTCATAAAGACACAAAAACAGTCCATGTTCATAGAGATAGAGAAGAATTATATGTAATCGTTGGCAACAGAGGGAGACAAGGGGGGTAAAAGGACAAGTCATGAGGCCTACATGCCATGACCCCCTCCATCTGGTCCTGAACACTGCAGCTTAAACTTTTCCATCGACCAAAATCTGTCACACAGCCGTTTTGCTGTCATTTTTTTTTCTTAAATTGCCCGATACGCAGGCAGCAATGACAGTCATCTCGGAATGTCATCTAAGCGAACAATTAACAGAGCAGCAAAAATGTGAGGTCAGATATAATTAACATATGTGCTGCTCAGCTATAATTGCTCAAGTCTAAAGCAAGTGATTAAATCATTCAAAGTGAGCCATGCAGACAATGACTGAGTTTTTCACATCTGCAGGAGGGGGGCATGTAGGAGCTGCTTCGCTTTGCTCCTCTCTGTCACACCACCTCTGGGACCGCCACCGCATATTCACAGCACACACATACACAAAATAAAGAAGCAATAGACGCTCTGTAATCATCTGGCAGAAATAACCGACACTGAGGGGATGCTAGGTGCACTCGAAGGAGAAATGGCGCTCACTCCCATGAGCCAGGAGAGATTCTTCATCTCTTCCTATATTCTAAGGAATCACAGAAGTTCAGTCTTATGCCGAAGATGCTCTTAATTGATGATGTAGAGATCTGCTCATTATGATACATGCATCGGGCCGGCCTGTAAGACAGAAGGGGGTGGAAGAGAGCAGCATTAAGCAAGTGGCAGGAGCATTATCAGTCCATATTTCACAGGTGTCAGCAGGGACTTGTCCCCGTTTCGTCCTCTGGGTGTCATTTATTAAATGAAGGAATGAAAGGGATGTTTAAGGTAGAAATACAGGTCTGCTTGGACAAGGGATTATATATTGTAGGAGGAAGAAAAATTGCATTTGAACATCACATACAAAATCCAGGCTACAGGCTATTTCATTAATTTACTGTCCAAACAGCTATTCATCGTCACATATCGCATGCTATAGGTGTAGACAGAAATGTTTCTGATCAAACCTGGAGAGGTTTCTGTACAAGTCACTGGGCTAAGGGCTCGTCTACACCAGCCTTTACAACAGTAAAAGTTTGGAGGACATCACACAATGCAATCAATAAATTTGTTTGCTTTGCTTTCACACAACTTTCTAAAATACACATGAATCAGTGCAGTTGACCAAACCCATTTGACATGTCTGACCTTTGAGGGAAGGGAGAGAATCAGAGGTTCCAAAATAGAGGAAACTACCATTTTAGCAAAGTTTATGTCCTCAAGATTAAATGACAAAATACTGTATGTTGTTTATGACTTCCTTCCAGAACAACACATCTACCCGTTTTCTGATCTGATGCCACTATAACTACTACTAACGACTTGGTTAGGGATGGGGGAACGACTGTGGTTGATGCTGAAAGCAGCCACCCAACCACCCTATCCTCTGCAGACTTTGTGGCTGTATGGGAATGTTACGCTTCCTCCTTTGCTCCTGACTGACCACTAGAGGGCTTTATCAAGTGATGCTGCCGTTTTTCTTGGGAGGACAAATAAATTTAGAAAACTATGCTTTACCGAATGAGAAGCAGCACTAATGAAGCGTTCCTTGTTGTATGTATGTATGTATGTTGTACCTTGCCACAAATTAAATTATCAGTACAAAAAGACTTTGCACCCAAAATGAATGAAAATTCTTATTCTGTTCTTTCGTAGAAAACCAGGCACAACCAACAGAAGCCACTACACAGCCTGTATGTAGTCTCTGCATCACCAAGCTTCCCCCACTACTGATTTCACAATTTCACAAATTAATTCTGGTACCCTATAAAATACCCATTCATAAATTCGGGGAACCGGGAGTCGAACTAAGTCCACCTAATCTGTATACCTTTGGACCATCAGAGGAGACTGGAGCCCTCAGGGGAAACCCACACAGGCGAGGAGAGTATACAGCCTCCACACAGGGAGGGAGAGCCACGGAGTCCTTCCTGAGGATTTGTTTCTGTCAAATGAAGAAAGGCGCTGGCAACTTTTGACATTATGTTCTCAGTGGACCACGGTTGAGGTCAGAAGCACTATATCATCTTTTTTTTTTTTTTTTTATCCCAATGGTAAAACTCTGCTCCAGAGTGCCTTGTTACAGTATGTCTTCTTTTCATAATAAACCAATATGCTTTCAACCTGTCTGACCCAGGGAGTGAGGCCTTCCTGAGCAAATTCAAAACACTTTGCATGTGCTCTGTTCTTGACATTTAAAATCATATGAAAATGAAAATGGATCCCAATTAGAGCCGCAGGAAGCACAAGGCCCTCTTGGTTCTCTTAGTAACTAGCTGGTTTAAACATTTCCCCCCACGAAATGCCTTGAAAATTGACCTTCTCATTCTGCGAGCGCAGATAAAAGCAGCCTTGAGTGGCCTCAGATCAAGCTATTTTGATAGTCGTCTATAAGGATGAAAATGTGAAAGTAAAAATAAGGCAAAGCTAAAGAGAACATAATCACAGAGCGTATTACTGCAGAGGTAGCGCCTTGCACTTAAACGTTCCACACACTCAGTAAAGAAACATGACATTAACCACCAGGTATTAATGTAAATCACAGGACTGGAAGACGCTAATAGCCACTTAAGGACCGGTGATTATTATTGAGGCGATCGTCAGAGGATTGACATTGTGTACTGAATAAAGTCTAAAAATACATAAAAATAATGTGAGTACATCCTACAGAGCTACTGACATAAACACACAGCAGCACTGTAACAGGCTAATGTGAAGGGAGGGTGGAACATAAAAAAAAAGAAAACTATGCTATATTTAAACTTGAGTGTGCCGAGGCAGGGATGTCGGTTGGATCACCTGTTGAAGAGCATTCATTTCAGCAGGGGAACAAAGGTCAGCATCCTTGCTGGAGCTTTGATTGGCAGGCGGGGGAGCTTGATGCCCACAGCAACGGCCCAGCGGAGCAGCCAACGGTGGCGTGTGGCTTGGCTGGGCCACATTTCTGACTCAATGCTGACTAACTGAGTGTGTCTGCTGACAGTGTGTCTGACTGATAGGATCACCCCGGGAGGCTCTTCCAGGGCCTTTACAAAGTGTCTCTGATAGGCCAGGCTCGTAGCACTGCCGCGAGGGCCCGCAGACAAATTAAATTTAAGCCCTGCTAATGCATAGCGTAATCATAGAGTGAGGTGGTGATAAATTTTTCAGCGGGGTTACCATGGGCGCTGCAGACGAAGAGCTCAGTGTAGAATCCGAGATGGCAAAGAGAGGTGAAGCGACAGCAGCAGAGGGAAAAATAGCCGAGTGTGACCTCAGCTCTGAGTAGAAAAACTCAGAAGCCAAGGACTCGTATGAAAGAACAACAATAACACGCCATTATGAGATGTAACATTTTGCGACGACCTGCGTTTCCAGGGGGAAATTTGAAAGAAAAGCAATTTCACATTAAACTATCTGACACAATGCAGGTCTGTGGAGAAGAAGAGCGGGTGGGGGAAGAGAAGGGGAGGCAGATAGCTAGGAGTGCGTGTGCATATGTGTGAATGGTTGGAGGGGTGGCGCTGGCGCGGGTGTTCAGGAGCTTCCTAACAGCCATTGGCCAACTGGAGCGAGACACACACATCCCCTCCGCAGAGTTAAAAGGGATGGAGTGGATGAAATTTCAAAGCCTCCCCTGCAGACACACACTCTGCTTTGCACACATCAGCACTGAGATGTTCAAATATTCAACTCTGCCGTTCCAGCCTGGTTTCATCTCCTGTACGCTAGTATCAGACATGGTTCTGCTGTGATTAATGAGAAAACCAAACCCAAAGAAAATTGCTCTACATGCATATGTGTGTGCACAAGAACGCTCAGACCAAATGTCCCCTTTTTTCCTTCCATGATGCTAAAAACTAGCCTTAATTAAAAACAGTGTCTGAGTCATATATTTCCCATGATTACTTGCTGCAGGCAGTACAGGAAAGTGAAAGTCACTATGAGATAAGAAGGGAAGTGGCAGACATTCAACTATTAAACTCCATTCACTTATTATGACCAACAATGCCGTTGTGATTAACTGGCACATCGACATCGTTATAAGACACAGAAGCGTAACACAAAGAGTAACTCTGCTGCCCTTGTACAGACAATAAGGAGCCCTCAGAGCTGCAGCGTGTTCATCTCTCCCTCCTCCGCTTTTATTTCCCTGACTTGACAGCCTTGATTTGACCACTCGCCTCCTTTTCTTTACGAGCATCTCTCGCACTGAACATCTGTACAGCCAACATCACAGCAGTCTGTGCTATAAAACAAATGCGGCAGAACTATATTCCAACATTCTTAATCAAGTGATAATTCTGAGATCTCCTCTTTTGTTGTTTGTTTGTTTTTTTCTTTGTTTTTTTATGTTGGCAACATCTTTGTTGCTAAGCAGTCGTTGCTGTGGTGATTTTGCACTGCACTTCCCAGAGATCACAAGTCAGTCAAAGAGTGTGGACAGTACTGTGACGTCCTTGGTGGATTTTATGAAAGGGAGCTTTGACTTTGACTCCTTTTTTATGTAACTTTGAATGCTTCACACCCAGTTACTCTTTTATTCTTTTTTAGTTTATTCACATGCATTGGATGCATTAAACACATCACCTCATGTGTACCAAAGGACTGAACAGCATTTGTAAAAGCTGTGTAGTTTTCAGCTATATAAACACTAAAAAATCCCCAGATTAGGACTTTATGTTGTAACACACAATGTCATACCTCACGAGATGGATATGAGGAAATTGCGTGACTTGCATCTTGAAGACTTCTTTTCATTTCTTCCAGACCAGAGATGTCTAAGGACAGAGGGGGTCATGTACACCTAATGACTGGTCTACCACCACCCGTCCTCAGTCCCCCACTGGTATATGTACTCCGACGCACCTCCAGAACCACTGTCACCCTCAGTAAGTAATTACAGCGATTAATGCATAGACAGAGCTCGCCTCTGGCTCTGGACACTCTATCAAGACATAGTGTAGTAATGGATGAAAGTACATTCTTAATAGAGAATCCATAAAGTCTAAACCAAGAAAAACAAAAAACAAACGTTATATACGTTTTTTGATCAAGACTGACTTTACCCACAATCCTCTTGGGGGAGATCATTTACAAGCCTAGAAATAAGAGAGAAAGCGGTCAGGTTCTTTTGCCCTTGTCGTTGCGCTCACGCTGACCTCTAAAAATGGACAACAAAGATCATATCACGACACCAATACTAGCGCCAACAGCCTTTGCACAAATTGATTTAGCCACCCAGAACTCACTCCCATCTCAATGAGGTGGCAGGATGCTCACCGCATATATCACTGTCACACAAGCACCCTCTAGTGAAATGTGATTTTTATCTTTATGAGCTTTTCCCCCCCTTTTTGGTACAGCATGTAGCGGGTTGTGATAAGTGATGAGAAATAAAGGGTTGGCACATTACGCTAATACAGGTGCACTCGGCGCATATGGGTGCTATCACACAGGGAGAATGACATTGTTGTGGTCCTGTGCGTTTGAAAGCGGCTGGCGAGGCAGCAGGGGGCCTGTGGTATATGGCTCATAGATCACTGATGTGTGGGTGAGAGTTGTCACCAGCCAGCGCCTGGCTGCGAAGCACAACATAGTTTATGGCACACAACCGCTACACGTAAGCATGAATCGTGGCCCAGGCAACAATGAGGAAAAGTGCACTAAAAATAGATAAGCTTTTTTGCGCTCGCCCCAGAAACAATGGCTCTTTTTGATTTTTCACGTGTTCAAACTGTTGTACAAAGGATAAAGGAAGCGGTGTATAATTTCTAACTGGGCCTGTAGTAAAAGATCTGGATAAATACAGCTGAGAGGGCCACGCTAACCTGAGACGCACCCTCAGTGAAGGCTGGAAAGACACGATAAATGTTGCACTTTCAAGTGTGTTAAATGCACTAAGATAGTCTGGGCTTCCTCCCTTTCCAACTGACAACCTCTGTTACACAGTTAATTACAGCCAACTGCAACACAGCGCTGTGTCAATTATCATGTGCTTTAGCTCTCTCCCAATGGATATTTTTACTGCCTTGGTTTCACTGGTAAAGTTTCTACCTTCTTTTATTGCTATTCTGCCCAGGTCTCTAGGCTGAATTACATTCGGCAGACAGAGCTGTAAAAACAGAAGGGATTTAAGGATTCAGATTGGTGGAGGGTAACCTAATCTTCCGTAATTGGGGGAATGGTTCTCATTTATATCAGCCTACTTTAGAAAGCAAGCTCATCGGCAGGCTGCTATCATCCCAAGCATTTTACTCGGGCAATTCATTTTCATAAAGGCCGAGGAAAGGGAGGTCAGCCGCCACGGCTACGAACACACATATTAAACCTAATCATCATTAATCAAAGCACTACTCTTTTGCAGGTCGTGGAAATCAACATACACAACATAAATGCTGCACAAGGATCCCTCATGTGCAGGTTTTGCCTGAGCCGCCGTGCTGTGAAATAGCACATTCTGGGCTGCGTCGTCTCAAAATGGAACTAAAATGGTAATCCTCTGCCAGGCGAAGCGTTCTCGCCTCGCCAGATGCTTAGTTCTGAAATTTGCCTAATTGCCACGCTCAGATCAATCCCTTTTACTCTGCCAAATGATTCTGCCAAAGTGTGTTCCGAGCGTTTTGTTGGCCCAATATGCTTTTTCTCTTGAAAAGATTTGTGTTTTCGTGACTCCCCGCGAAGGCCTGAGAGAGGTTTTGATCTCTGTGACATATCCGCACAGCCGGATGCGTGTCCACCCCTGCTGACCTGCGTGCCCATTAGCCATAGTGTTGCAGTGAGGGCGCAGGGCCTATCCATCTCAGCCCACACACACACACACACACTACACCCACTCTTCACAGGGCTCAGACACATGCTGTGGGCGGACTAAATGTGGCCCTTTGATCAAAGGGCATCGTGTGGGAATGGACACTGACTTACTGACCTCCACACACAAGTACACATACACATCACTGCATGTATGCATAATAAGTCGACTCTGATGATGCACAGATCTGAGGTAACATGTTTCCTGCAGGCAAATGCACACTGCCCCAAAAAACTGAAACTCGTTCACAATTATTGATACACACACTTACGTTGGAACAAATGTTGAATGAAAAAAGCTCATTTGTGCAGCTGCTACTGTAGTCATTTAAACTAAATGCATGTGAATGGCACACACATATGCTCAGCACATCTTGGCATAGGTATGAACCAAGACAAACATCCAACTACGATTCATCTCCCATCTGCAACGACGATGCACCTCACATAATCATGAGAAATGACTACTGTGTATGACATAAAAGTCTTCATTCCAAAATAATAAAATAAGACCAATGTCAGTAAAAAGAAAAGGAGAGAAGACAAGACAAAGGAGAGGTGCCTCTGTGTGTGTAAATATAGAAAGTGACGAATGAATCAGAAGTTTAGTCAACAGAGAAAACCTTGGTTCCAGCTGCCCGGCTGTCTGATGAGCCACTCTATGCTTGTCAACAACATCCCCTATCATTCTCGCACAACTATCTACTCACAAAACCAAGACCCGCCCCCTTCATCCCTCTGGCAATTCCACCATCCTCCAAGAGAAACACCTCCAAAAGCTAAACGGGTTGCTCGCAGCAGTGGCGGCGGCAGCAGCAATCTCTATCCCCCCTCGTCTCTTCTTCCCCTCCCCTGTTCCCTTTTCCTCTCTCTATTTCTGTGCATCCTCTCTCATTCCTTTTTGTCTTCACTCTTTCTCCCTTCCTGTGCTACCGCTGCGTTTGGTGCGGTGGATGAAAACATAAAAGAGGCAAAGAATAAAAAAAAGAAAGAGAGAGAGAAAGAGACAAACCGACATTGGGAAGGCTGGAGAAGCCAAATTAGCATGAGAATACTCACAGCGTTGTTGTTGAAGGAGCGCGGGGATGGGAGCGCGGCACCAGTCCCTCCGTCAGATACAACCTGCACACACAAGATTGAAGAGGGAAAAAAAAGAAAACTAGGCTGTGAGAGCGGCAAAGAGGGGAGAGGAGGAGGAGGAGGAGGAGGAAAGAAGAGCAGGACACGGAGGAGGAGGAGAAGAAGAAAAAGAGGGAGGAGGAGGGAGCAGCGCAACCAATGCACACCAACACCAAATAAAGAAATAAAGGATTCCTCGAGGAATGTGTGTGTGTTTGGGAAGTGATGGTGTGTTTGTGTGTGTGTGTGTGTGTTGTTATGGGGCAGGGGGTAGGTTGTCTTTGCAAAATATAAAACACACACACACACACACACTCACATGCGGGGTTGCACTTGGGTGCGCAATCACATCTGACAGGTCGGATCTGCGGTCCACCTACCTCCTTATCGCTACCTCTCTCTTCCACAGCACTGTGCTCTCTCTCACTCTCACAACACACTCGCTTGCTCTCGCTCTCTCTCTCTCTCTCTCTCTCTCTCTCTCGCTCACACTGATGCCAGAGATTCAGCTGCTACAGGGGAGCTATCGCCCTCATCGCTGTATGTTACCGAAAGAGGGAGGGCACCATCGGATCTCCCACCCGCCCACGCCACCAGGTCCAACACCCCCCCTCCTCCTTCCACCTCGAATGTACAGAGAAAGAGAATGCTTCAATTGAATGAAAGCAATCCCAGTGGCATTGAGGCAATTATAGAGGCTGCTGGCACTGTTTTCTGCTTTTTTCGTCCTCTCCTCCTCTTTCTCGTTCCCGCTGTCCTCTCGGGCTGGTGGAGGGTCTGTTTTCTCTCTCTTTCAGTTTCTCCGTACTCCAGACATATGCCACTATTAATGTAGCTTCAGTCACTTCAGCTGTTGTGGTCAGATCACTTCTGTCTCTGCTTCCACCTTCTTGGCCCACATAAGGTCTGCCTCTTTTCCTACCTGCCTGCTCCACCTCACATCTCATCCCCAAAAAAGCTCCACAAAACCTGACTCTCAACTCTGCCTTGCATAACCTGACAGCACCATTCAGCTCCAGCAGCTACTGAGATGTAAAATATATTAATCCTCCTGGCCTTATCAGGTCTTGCAAGGCTAGTGCGGCATGGTACGGCACAGCACTCAACAACACAAATGATTCAGGACAAACTTTAATAACTGTCTTTTAGGTCTGGGTTTTTGATGTATTTGATGATGTATTTTCTTTCTTCTTTTTTTTTTTTTTTTTAAATCTAGCAGCACATATATTACCAAAAAAAGAGCTGTAAGTCAAACACCTCAGCCTCTAATCAGGTAGCCCTCCCTCCTTCCTCTCCACCCCCTCACATTGCATCCCTCCAGCCACTACTGCACTTTATCTCCCCTCAATTAACATCTTCTGAGCGAGCCTCTATTATCTTAACCACACAGAGCAGAGAGGTCCTCCGAGGAGACGCCGTGGAGGACGGCTGAGCTGTGGACAGAGGGCTCCCAGCCCTGCTGCCGCTGCTTCAATTCGCAGGCCTAATTAAAGCCCAAGTCAGACATGACAAACTGCGAGCGGAGGTGCTACAGAAACAAACAACGACAGAAGCGTTGCCTGCGCGGGTGCATGTAGCCCGGAGGATTCTCTTTGTGAGGATTATCTGCCAGAAAACAGGCACGTTCACGTCAACGTCATGACAACATCATCTAAATCTCTTTTGACTGTTTGCTTGGTTTGATCGTGTTTATTTTCTACCTTCTGTGTAGGAATCACCACAGTTTCATAGCTTCCATTATAAATTATTCGGCATATGAAGGAGAGGCAGAGAGAGACAATGCCACCTCGCAAAGGCTCAAGGATTCCTATAAAACATATAAGTGATATACTTGATTTCATGCTTATATATGGCCAATTTCCATTTTGTATTATTCCCCTTGTGCTCTGTTTCATCTGTTCGGTTGCCCTCACCAACTTCACTTTCACCCTATGAAGCCATCAAACCACCCATTAAGCCATCAAGCTGCCCTCTTTGTCCTTGCTCCCCTGTCTGACAACAACAGTGAGTGCTGGTGTCGCGTCCCCCCGCAATCTCACCACAGAGGTAGCTTGGCGATTTGGCCGGCACTGCCACTGACTCTGGCTCAAGCCAGACTATTAAGAGTATTCTATTACTGTTGGGTTAACCTGTCACGCTTGGCTGTGGCTCTCTTTATTGTCTGGCCGCTCTGAAAGGGCAGGGGATAAAACACCATCAGCAGGACAAACGACCACACACGCCGCCATTCATCAGACACGCGGGGTTTCCCCTCGTGGATGCTAGCCACCACAACCTCTCCAGTACCACAGGGGTAGCCTTCGCTCCCCCTTACATTGTGAGCTCCCAGGGGCCAATCTACACAGCCAAGGATGGACAGAGTGCAGTCTTTGGTCACATAAGGTTTCCCTCCTTCATCATGACTTGGGGAAAAGCAGTTTTATTAAGGCTGAAGGAGCTAATGTATTGACTAAGATCAGGTAGTGCAGCAGGCGGTGTGGGGAAGTGATTAAGAAAGCACACTAGTGATCAGTGGATGACAGGGGTCAATCCCCTGTTGGGCAATTGGGTAGTGGCCTTGGGCTAGGTACTTAGCCCCAACAAACCAGCTAGACACTCAACTGCGAGAGTGGATAAAATGTCAAATTCAGCTTCACCCTTTGCAAAGGTTCAAAGCAAGGAGATGACAGCGAACGCTTTGGTTATTAAAAAATTCATATCGTAATGAAACAGCCGTGTTCCATCTTCACACATCCCCCTCCAGCAAACACGGCGCTCCTTTTTCATGGGATCCATCAAGGGAGGGCCACAATTAAGTGACTAATTTGATTAGGAGATAATGTGAGTCCCACTTAATGGAAAGGACAGACTTCACAACACAGGCAGATTAGTTTGGTGGATGCCTGCTTATTAATTAAGACAGCCCTCCGTGTCCATATTAAGTCAAATGCACAGATGCAGTTTTAATGGGTCAGAGTATGCACAAGTAAGACAAATGAAAATTGGTATGTGCAAAAAAGACAGTAGCTGGTAAAGCTTGATGATGAGAACTAAAAATGACCATGAACCGTTTTAATTAAACTTAAAATAACTTCTGCTCAAAAAAAAAACATTTGGGTATTCATTTGCATTATTTACACATTCATTATGCAATATGTGCTGCGTCTGTTTCCACCGTGTGTCATTGCACACCATAGCAACAGCAAGTCATTACACGTTCAAATTACCTCTCTTGCTGTCATTTAGCTTTTGTATTTGATACTACATAAGCCCTTCAGAAGAGCTCCTGCTTTTCATTTATGATTTGATCTGCATGCTGAACCACTGCTACAACTTGTGCTCTGTCCCGAAGAAGATTTGATATAAACATAAAATGAATAATTTATTAATAAACTAGTTTAATGTTTGAGCAAAAAGCAAATAAATGGGGCCAATTTTCTCTTCAGTAAACTACATTTAGGGCTAAATTCTTGCCTCAGTATTTTTAACATAAAGGATGACACGTAGACAACAGGGCTCCTGTGTGAACCTCTTTGAACTAAAGTAATTTTCTTTCTGCCATCTCATGTGATATATATTTTCTCAAGTCTAACAGATTTTGTTTGTAGCTTATGTCCTGCATGCCCCAGTGGTTGCCCACTGAACACTGACAATCAGCCAGACAGATCTCCTGGGTGACGATTTTGGAGACCCCGTAGGAAAAGTTAAAAACCACAACCGAAAGCATGAGAGATTACTGTATTTGCGGCAGTCCTTGAGTTTGTGCTCACTGTCTGTCTGGCGTGTTCAGTCGCTGGTGTGCTCTGTCATTCCAGGCACACTCGCAAGCGCTCTATTTACGGTGGCCGAATCCCTGCTGCGTGGAACGGGAAGGGTATAATCTCCCAGCGGTATTCTGGGTGGTGAATCTGCCAGTGTTGTCTGTGCATACCAATGGCAACCTCACCTCTGTCTAAAGAGTTATGATGTATAAAGGAAATAAACTGCAAGCTAGTCCATGATGCGTCAAGATGTTGGAGGGGAAATGGTGGTTTCTGGAAACCCCCAGTGGAGAAATACATTCACATCACTCCCATCAACACTAGTAGTGCCAGTGTTACCACTTTGACGGCATGCTACCACATGCCACTTTGCAGTCACACTACACTGGATTCAATCAAGCAGCAATGTTAAACAGTCATCTACGTAGTGTTTATGCATGCTGCCACCTGCAGACACGTGGCTCATTCTGAGGGCTATGATCATCTCAACGTGATGGAATTTCATCTGACAAGTGGAACATTTCTGCAAACTGAGAGGTTAAGAAAGATGTAGGTTAAATTGCTGGGAGACATATTGTTTTAGGGATTACATGGAAAAGGAATGTGGAAAAGTCCCCTAGAGAATTTACACAGCTCTAAAAATCAGTTTACAAAGAGTTCATGTCACATGCGCGCATTTAGTTGCCATATACACGCATTGTATGATAAAGCTCCAAAGTGAAGAAGCTTAATGAAGCCACGCTAGGGGCTAGTGTCTGCACTGCAGAGCGAGGCGTCAGGTGACTTCCCTCCTGGCTATATGTGCGTCTCATTGGTATGTGCGACGCGATGAGGCCTTGGCTCTCTTCTGATTATGATGTCTGCTGAGAGCTGGGCCAGCCCAGGGTGAGAGCCAAAGCGACAAGGCTGAGATGGAGGGAAGATTCAGAGAGCCTCTGTTCTCTCACCGGGGGATCCCCCACATCATTTAGCGCCTCATGCAGATCGCTGCTAGTGGCAACACAGCCCTCTGGGCCCGGGGAATTAATGTACCAAGCAATGGCAGAAGTGATTTATTAAAATAACACACCCTGATGAGCGAGAGGAGCCAGGGTTGCGCTTTCTCAGCTCGTCCCCATATGCTGCCGAGGGAGGAAATAGAATCATATAGGTACTACAGCAAAAAGCAACAGAGGAGAGACTGAGAGAAAGTGGACAGCCACTACACAAATTGTGCGACAGTCCTCGCTGTCATTGTTTATTTATTTACCCTCTTTCCATTTGAGTCAGGCCTTGTATTAAATTGATCCCTCCTGCCGCGTTTTGCCTTGTTGAACAAGCGCAAAGCCCCGTTAAGTGTCTGTGAAAGGCTGGTGATTGTGTTTGCGGCGCCCCGGGTGCGCCGGAGCCATCCGCTCCCCTCTATCTCCCCCGGACAGACGGGATTAGAAGCTGGGAGAGGGGCTGAATGACCCTCTGGAGGGGACGGGAGACAGGCAGGCAGTGAGCAGCTTGGTTCGGGGCTAACACACAAATACCCACCGACAAATACAAGCCTATGCATGCTCAAGCACACACATTCTCTCAGTCACAGGCACACAATGTGTTTGTATAGTTGAGTTTAGCTTGCCCCCAGACAAATGCATGGCCATCCAGAGGCTCGGCCACGTGCCTACGAGGTAGACATGCACTTATCCATGAGCTCACACATTAGCTACTGTACAAGCAGAGAGCGACTGTCTGTAGGTCTCACTGCTGATGATCCGAAAACATCTGCTGTGTTGCTAAACATCTGCTGTTCAACAGCACAGATCTAAGCTCTCATATTTTATTATTTTTACTGTTTTTTTGATTAACCCAATCGAGAACTGAGTAAATTCCTGCTGACCTCAGCCCTGAGTGTTACTGTAGAGTGGTTGCAG
The DNA here is from genome assembly GCF_014851395.1 of Micropterus salmoides. Classification (NCBI taxonomy): domain Eukaryota; kingdom Metazoa; phylum Chordata; class Actinopteri; order Centrarchiformes; family Centrarchidae; genus Micropterus; species Micropterus salmoides. The sequence goes on along the minus strand of NW_024040041.1, from coordinate 29,624,194 downwards.
AAAGATACGGAACAGTGAGGCACTTTGTAGACTGAATGAATGGAGCTGATGGGGTTCCCTACTAGAGCTGCTGATGGTTATGCACAGTCAGACATTGAGTTGTACACAGGAGGTCTCACATTTACATATATTACCATCTTAGACATTTAGCTGACACTCTCATGCCGAGTGGTTTACTATACATACAAGAGTGGAGTAATTCCAATGACTGAATTGCAAATACTTCAAGCAATTGAAAATAAGGAGTGCAGAGGTTAAAAGAAGAGTGGCTGGATGATAGAAGACAGAAAAAAAATCTCAGTGTGACTGAAATCATTGTGTGTAAAGTGATCTAGTGGAAACATGAATTTAGTGGGAGTTTGGAATTTGAAATCATCTTCCTTGAGGAAAAATGTATGCCCAGAAAAATAACTGTACTCTACATCTCAGAACCCTGAGAAGCTGCAGTACACATCTCCCAGCCTGCTCCATCTGATCAACCGAGCCCCCAGGGGATGTTACTGTACTGCTACCCCGTCAAAGCAATGGAGCAAGACTCATTCACATAAAGCAGCACACTTTGAATCCATTCAGATCAGATGATTATGATGCTGGGCACCTTCCTCAGCGGGGCAGATAAGTGAAGAGGCTCCATTCGACATTTACATCTCATACACCTCATCAAACACCAGGTCTTTGTAGTCATGAGTTACATTTGAATAAAGCAAAGTTAGAATTTTTAAGCCGTGCAAAAATTCATCAAACCTCCCAACCAGTGAGGCCCTTGTCTCTCCTAGCAAATAACTCTTGGTTACCTTATTCAAACTGAAAGTGGCAGGGCTCAAATCAAATCAAGTCAAATCAAATTGTGCTTGGATGAAGAAGTGAGGAGTGGGAAAGGAGAGGAAAAGGGCTTGAAAACAGTCACATTTTCTCAGGGAGTTCAAGTTCTTTCTACCCTTTAATAGCCCACAACAGCAATTTACTAAATAATGCAGATGAATGTGCATATAGCTAGTTTTAAAGCAGCAACAGTTTTGTTGAAGACAAAGCCAATGCAGAGAATACAAAGATCAGTGAGAGCTTTGTAGAGTTTTATAAATGTAGTGCTCAATATTGTGACATTTCATTATATAATTGTGTCACTGAATGTCTTATATAAGAAATATGTTAAATAAAAAGTGTATTCCAAAGACCTGAACACAGAGACTACAGTAACAGAAGGGACTTTAAACTCATGCTCAAGAGCACCAATAGAAAATACGTTCTTCAATGACATGCCATCGCATTACAAAAGTGCATTCTGTATGACGAGTAGATCCAGACAGAAAAAGAGTGGAATGCAGACAAAGGCAGATGAGATAGGCAGACTAACACATACAAAGTGAGAGGCAACCTCTATTCGTACCGGGTTCATCTGCCTTCAACTTGAACTCGTGGCAAAGATGAAATAAAATAACAATGGGTTACCATAGCAATAACAGTGGAGCACATAACTAAGTAGTATGAGAAATGGGGAACGTCTCAAGGGGGGGCATCAGCTTTTATCTGTCAGCCGCAATCCTCCATCATCAAAGCTCTTCTCCACTTTCAGTGCCAAGACTGAAAGACACCAGTGGATCATTAGTCTCCAGTGAAGAAGACAGTCATTTATCCATGTGCTTTTTTTTCATCGTCTTTTCCACAAAAGTTGAGAGTAAAAGAGGGTTCATGTGGGTAAGAAGGAGAGAAAGAGTAACAAAACACAGAAAGAGGGAGTAATCTTTTTTTCAGCCAGTCAATTTCTCTGGGCACCAACCTAGCTCCCTTTGGGCTACCTGTGCAGGTATCAAGCCTGGGGTCTGACGGGCTCCTCTCTCTGTGAAGCGGCAGCCCTTTGCAGCACATCAATACACTGAACTTTTCCTGCCGAGTACCTGAGCTTTCCTGCATGACCTGCTCCTCCTTTATCTATTCTGTTTAAAGATACCGGTTGCGGGAGAAGGAGCTTGATTACCTCTTGGGACAACCCCGCTCCTCTTTAAGTTTGCCAAGTGAGAAAGTCTTCAGAAGTTTGTTGACAGATCTCTGCTGCGGCGGGAGGGAGCGATGGACATGGTAACCTTGGCTCTCCAAAGGACAAACGGAGAGTTTTTAAAAGATCAAGCATGAGGGATTTTGTGTTTATGGAGGAGAGGAACAGGACGGTACAGGGAACACAGGTGTGCATGGGGAATATATATATATATATATATCTTGATATATAGCTATATATAGATATATATATATATATATATATATATATATATATATATATATATATAGATAGAGAGAGAGAGAGAGAGCGAGAGAGAGAGAGCGCTTTCTAGGATTCCTACCTATCCTTCTTATGGATGTGTGATCAAACTTAAGCTGCGTCCCTAGAATCCCTTTTATATTAAGAGGAATTCAAATGAGTGTTAAAGGAAAGAACATTTCTTCAACATGTGGAGCAAAAGTAAAGACTTGATTTAAATGTGTTAAACTTGTAAGCTTTTACTCTGCTGCATTCATAAATTCAGACATAACGTGTTCCTATACAGTCAAACAAGGTCTGTTAATACAGGAATGCTTCTCGAATCTGTACATACTGTTTATGTCTAAGTCTATGTAAATATTTTTCTAAAGCAAATCAAAAACTACAATAAGCAACTGTTTATTTGAAATTCTTTGACAATATCTTTCAAAAGCAAACTGGAATGCATAAAGCATTTAACAAGTTTTTTGGTGTATTAACGCATTTTAGAATTTCTACACACCGTTTGTGAAAGCCTCTCTCAATATTTCCAAAAGCAATGCCAAAAATGTAACTGTTGTGTTTGAACAATTCAGTGTTTGGTCAACTCGGCAGTGAGAGCAGCTGGACAAGACTTAAAAAAAAAATAAAAATCCCATACTCCAAGTCCCACAGCAAAGTGTGATTATACAGGGATGCTTTTTTTTAATCCATACACACTGTTGTTTATGTGAAAGCCTCTGTCAACATTAAACTGCAAAAAATGCATAAAGCAGTCCTTACACAGGTGAACAATTCAGCATCCAGGAAACTCAGCATTGAGAGTGCAGTGTATTTGGGCAAGATGATGAATATACTATACATCTAGTCAAGCCTGTATAATGCATCCATATGTCAGGGTGCGACTTCGAAGTGTTTCCTGAGGAGCGCTGTGTGTCTCCTGGTCTTTATGAGAGCTGGTTGGTTGTATAAGTGTGTGTGTGTGTCTGGCTTTGTAGCTGCTGGGCTCCACAGGTACACAGGCCATCGATCACACGGTGCGGCCATTATACACAGGCAGGGGTGGAGGTGGATAATGCTCCCACCGCTGCCACCGCTGGGGCCTCGACCGCTTGCGGGTCAAGCGTTTGGCTGGCCAGCGGTAATCAAGCCGACAGCGGGCTGCCTGTCTGCGTGACAGATAACGTCACTAACACTCATCTGTACACACATGCACGCTAATACACCAACCCACCCACATGCCAGTCTACTGGTTAGCTTCTGTGATCCAAAAACAAATTATATGCAGGAGATCGTAATCTTCAGCAACCAACCAAATTTCACATTAAATTATATTAATTAATTAACATTAAAGGATGCAACATGCGGTATTTTTAATGAAACAACCAAAACCAACAATATGTTTATTTAACTAACACGAATTGTCAGTGTTTCTACATGTTTAACAACATCTCCCCAACATGACGTTGCTTTCCAGAGCCTAAAAAAGGCTAATGCAGAATTGATCCTGAATATATATATATATATTCCATGTTTATGATGAAGTAATGTTATTCATGTGCAAAAGTCCGGCTGTTTGTTTTTAGTAGTTTCGGTACAAAAACTGCTTTCTATTTTTAGAATGGAGGCATTAGCTACATCGGATAGCATTATGAACCCATTGTTGGTTTTGGTTTCTTCAGGGGGTTTGTTTATGAAATAAAAATAACAGCCTTGTTATCCTTTAAAGCTGCTGTATGAGATATTTCTGCAGTTAGATGGTAACCTCATTAACTTCAAACCGGGAAATGAGGCAGAAACAAAGAAGAGTGTTCTACCCCTAATTGTGGGACTTGCTGAAGAGTGAAGATTCAAAAAGGGTCGAGTTAAATATAAAACTGTCTCTTAAACAGCGGTGAGCTTTCAGATATTCAGAGCTGGGCTCACCAGTGATGGCTCTACCTGTTCAACACCTCCGCCCTCACTACTCAAAAAGACATTGAAGTGTGCATATAGTGATATGAGAGTTTTGCATTACAAAAAAAAAATCTAAATAAATTATCAGTTACATCTAGCTTCCATTCAATGTTGTCAACATACAGAACTGACCCCAGAAAATAATGTATAGCCCAATTACACAAAATACTGCAAATAGCAGGTAAAGACAACAACACACTTTGTTTCAAGTTAAACCAGACTGTATATTTATTTTTACTGTACATATATTTGCTATATTCCTAATTTGCTCAAGTTTTCAACATTCATGCAAGCCGTCACATCGCTATCTACTCAATGTAAAAACATCTGCTATTTGAGCTTCCAAATGGCAGGCGGAAGAGCGAAAGGAAGCAGGTGAAACACAGACAGGGAAGTAGACAGAAAGCGAAGGACACAGAAATAGAGGAAAGCAGATAAAGAGAGGGGAGAGGATGTGGTGAGGAAGCAGAGCGTAGTAGAGCCGGCCGTTGGGACTGTGAGGAATGAGCTGGCTGTGCTATAGGAGGCCTTAATGAGCATTCTCTCTAAACCCTGGAGAGTCTCTCTGCAGCTCTCACCCAATCTCTGTCTTTTCTCACAGCCATCGAGGTACAGCCACACAAGGCTGGTTGCATGATGCCGTATGCACAGATTCATGCAGAACATAAAGAAAGGCTAACGCAGACATAAACAGACAACACAAAATCAGTACTAACTGGTGAGTCTGACTTTGTCCAGTTTTAATTCATTGTAACCTCTGCAGGGCACACAGCGGTCTAAATCTTAGCTCATAATGAAACAAAATGAACCGGCTACATGACACAGTTCTTTCTGCTCCTGCAGACAACACTAATATCTTGTTCCATTTCAATTCCAATTCATTAAATTGGTACAGTGTGGATCCTAACAAACCAATAAACACCTCTGAACCAAAGGGAGAAGTCTAGCAGGCGTGCTCAGATAATGGCCACTTTATGCATTAGCAAAACACCTGTCGTAATAATGGCTTCCTACTGTATGTCTGTTTTTTTCTCTCTGCAGACTAATGTGCCCTTGATTCTCTCTCACTTATCACTCCTCCCAGCTGTAGTTATGGATGGAGGGGCACGACAGAGGTATCCTTGTAAGCGTCTGTGTGTAAAAGCCTCCGGTTTTGTCCCTGCCCCCTAAAAACAGCCCCTTTATTTTCCCCTGGGAAAAGGCTGAATGACGAGGTATCCAGCAATCCTGAATTATGGCTTGACGCGTGCGGGCTTGAAAAATGGAAAAATGATGAACAACAGGACAAAAAATTCAGAGGAACAAGTTGCAGAGGTGACGGGGACAGCTGTAAATCTGGTTCTGGGACAGATAAGGGGATGAGGCAGGAACACGACCACAGGAGCATGTAGGTGTATCTATTGTGTTTCTTTCTCTTTGTTAAATCTTATTGTGTGCATCTACAGAGGATGAAGAGATGGCCATCTTTATTTAACAAAGTGATTAAACCTCTCTGTTGCCTCTCAATCCCAGCCTTGCGTGGCTATGAGGCTGCTGCCCCTGAGCTGGCCAGACCTTGGAAACCATTGAGAGCCTCTGAACGACTCACTCTCATTAACTATTAACCAGCAACTTGGGCCTTAAATCATCTTGGTGATCCCCAGCCTGCTGACCCTGCTGTGGATGGTGGAGGCAGTAGCGGAGCGGTGTTTCATCAGAGCTAGCCCACCAGACATCCTGCTGATTTAATGGGCTACAATTACACTGCTTCTGACACAATATATGGCAAACATTTATAGATTTCCCTCCCACCAACTCCATAGCCAGCAGCGCCAATACATTTTTATTTCCCCTACCAACCTGCTTGACAACCGGAGAGTTCATGTTGTGAATTCATCTCCACACTGACCCAGAGGCCGGTGCATATGGTAAATGCTTCATTGCCTTAGGATACTGCACCATGTATACAGCACATATGAACTATTTCATAGAGTAGGCCTTCCCCATACTCATAATGCAGCTGTTTATTAATTATTTCAAACCCTGCCGGAGGAGCACTGAAGATATAGCTGCTTGCTAGTTGTGTTAAAGAACCGATGTAATGAGGAACTAGCCGTCAAGGTGGAACCATATGGCTGGCTTGCTATTTATGTATATCTGGTCTGATTAAGTCAGGTCTGGAGGCCCCAGAGTACAGCAGCTAGTTGATAGTGACTGGAATGGGCTACTAGGACGCCACCGAGTCCAATCAAGTGTGACGGGAAAAAAATTAGACAACAGTCCCCTGAGAACCGCGCCTTGTTTTTGTTCCTTCGTTAAGACATGCTAATGTGTATGTTACTATAAGTGGATCACAACTGAGATGTACGGAGCTCTGGGTCGTCATCAATCATACCGTTGATGTCTATTGATTCTGTCCAGACTCATAACGACATCCGAGAGTTGCTTGCCTCCAACATGTGCCCTTTTCTTTGGTGTAGTTGGGGAACAGAGATGTTTGGTGCCTAGATAAACTATCTATATGTATCTATATCTATCTATCTATCTATCTATCTATCTATCTATATATACACATATATACACACATACATAAACAACACACACACACACACACAGAAAACTGAAAGACTGCAGGGGCAGCCTATACAAACACAGTCATATTTAGCTATTTCCAGGTTTGAATATCCCAGCAAAAATCTCACATTTTAGAATGTGTTTTTTTGCCCCCAGCTGTTTTTAACCACTGTACTGTCTTGCTTTGTCCATAACATTGTCCATTGCTTGAGGTCTAGTTTTTAGGGGGGGTTTCTAGCTTCTATTCTCATTCTTCTATTGCATCATCACACTATCTGATTAAACATGTTTTAGTTTATTTTATCCTGTAAACCAAGTCTGTTCTGAAAAGTGCATAAATATCACATTACCATTATAATTGTTTTTTAATGAATCTGCATTTTCAACTTTAAGAAATAAAGCAGAATAGCATTTGTATCTTGAAATGTGTTTCATGACCAATAACATATACTTGTATTTGGCCAGTGACTGATGTAAATTTCTTACCCTCCTGAAACACACACATGCATGCACACAACACCTACTGTCCTCCAACTATACTAATATTGTCATGTCACCGGCTTAATCTTTGAAGGTCATCTCATTTAAATGAATGTCTCCCGGGGTGAGACAGCAGACTGGAGTTTTGCTTATCAACAACATTCCAAAGAAGAAGAAGAAAAAAAAAATCAGCCTGACAATCAGACTCTCGTTTTTCCGGTCTTCATGTTTACATTTGATGATTTGATGTTTTCTTTTTGGGAGGGTTTGTTATTTAGTCTAAACTAATCAGCGATTGATAATCTGTCCCACTGATGTTATTTCTGTGGTAGCAGTTGCGAGCAGAAGTTAACTAAATGTTTGTCAAGTAGATCTAAGGAATATGCCAGTTTAAAAGTTGTTGTGACTTAAAACAACCAGTACAGGTGCACTGATCTCATCCACGTTTGCCACCATTTTTGTGTGGGATGGATTCTACCTGTTCCAGGATGACAACGAAACAGCCATCGCTACTCTTATTAGTAACACCTGTGCTTTTCAACTGTGACAACACACAAATTGCTAAAAAAGCATTGATGTGGACAATAGATCAGAGGTCGGAACCAGGCCAAGAAATCAGCTTGTTAGTTGAGGGAAAAACCACTGAGGCAGAAGCCAAAAACTCCACTTAAGAAAGAAATTACTTATATATCCAGATGAAAATGTAGAGAGAGAGAAGATACTACTATAATTTAGCAGTTTTATATCTATAGCATTTTAGTAAAATGCACTGCATAAATGGTGATTATTAGGTGCTGCCCATAAAAGGTTTCTTCTACTAGTGTTTTTATGCCTGTAGAGCATTTTCTGCCTTTGAGAAATGTGTTTTTTTGGGGGGCTTGTCGATTATTTTGCAGGTAGAAAAATGAATCCATGTGACTGCGTTTGAGGTGGTACAGCAGAAGGGGACTCAGAAAAAAATGCGGCTACTTTCTGTCAGAAGAATAATCTCAGTAACGTAGGAGTAATGCTAAATTCTGACCAAAAAATGACAGTGACCGCTGCTTTATCCATTAGCTGGGTTTAGCTCTGTCAGCGACTGACACTGGAAAAGCCTCAGTAAGAGTTAATGATTCAGACCGGGATCCTGGTGGGAGGGAACCTGCTGGGTAAAACCGGCCTGTAGGAGTTGGCCTCCAGGCATGTAGGAGGCCTTTGTGCCAAACACAAGGCCTGAATCCACCACACCACCGCACAGTGACAGAAAGAGGGGAAGAGATGAGACACCGGGCCTGTCCTCCTACTCTGTACTTCCTGAGATGAGTGTGTGTGGTGGTGTGTGTGCTTACGCGTTCTATGAGGTGGTGTATGTGTACTGTGTATGTCTACTGTAAACAGACTGCTCCAGTGCAAATACACTATGTATATATGTTGTATAATATTACTTTGAGGTTAGTTTGCTCGCGCTCTGGGTTTTGTTTGGTGGGCAGTGTGGATGTTTTGGGAGCAGAGCGGTGTGGAGGCGACCGCGGTGTTCTCCACGGCTCAGGGCTGGCCTTTGGACCAGGCGTGCGGTGTAGGCCGGCTGACAGGCATGGGACGGATGCACTTCACAGCTCCCTGTGACCCCCCCACCCCACCACACACACACACATATAGTAAAAATGAGCTTGACTTGGCCCCTTGATTTAGCACTATAGGTGGCAGAAGCCAGAAGACAGGAATATAAAAGGGACAGAAAATGGCCTGACTTGTCTGTCATTCTTTTGCCTCACAGTTGTTTCTTAATTTAAAAAACCCACAAGGGACTCTGGGTATTAAATCTTTGCATGTTTGGACTACTTGTATGCTGGATATCATTTTGAATTTCAATGCCAGTGCCAATGTGGTACTCAAGTTTTCAGTACAATACCAAAATACCCTTCTTCAATATTTTACTTTGAAGAAAATAAAACTGTTCATATAAAAACATTTGACTTCACTTACCAAACTTACTATTTACTTTCACTAATTAACACACAATCTAAATTTGAAAAATAGCTAATAATGGTGGGGAATATCTGATCGCACAGAATGGAAGAATAAATATTTAATACCAACTTTAGGTTAAATAAAAGCTCTTTTCTGGTAAGAAAAAATTGACTTTTGGTAAACAATGTTTTTGTAAATACATTGTTTACTTTGTCATTTCAAAAGAAGATGCAAAATTCCAAGGTTTCAATATATACACTACAGTCTGAAGATTCTTCATCTCTTAGATCAGTCAAATGAAAATATTTTTGCTGTATTAAGTTGCACAATTGTGGAGCCTAAACCAATGTATTTTACCTAGAATATACATTTTTTAAAGAAAGTCTTGGTTTAAAAATGACTCATGATTTACATAATGTTGTTATTTGCATGTAAGGTCAGATAGGGTTTCCTGACAGCAGAAATGGCTTTGTTTCCACAAGGGATCAACTTGGCTTTGAGGCCTGATAAGGTTGCCCCGGACAGCTCATATTCTGTGCAAACAATCCGAATACTGGCACAGTTTTCATATCAAAGATTTTCTGCATTTATTTTTCATCTCAGTATATTGTTCTGCTTTATGTTTCCCACACTTTTCATTCATAAATTGTATCATCAGATGCAGCAGATTAGCATGTATTCCTTTTATCACTATTTCCTGCTGTAATAATGTCATTTCCTTATGGAATCATGACAATTTCATGATTTCTATTCTTCTATTTTTGGCCTTGTCAGAGTGGAAACGCCTCTGAAACAAAATACAGCTGTAAGCGTACTTGAACTCTCCATTCAAGTGTGCAGTACAGAATTTCAGATTGCACTGTTGCACAATACATCACAACAAAGGACTCCTTCTTGCCTCTCACAAGCCTAAAGCTTTGTGTTTAGTGTTAAGCACTTAATTGACATACTCAGCTCTGGTTGGACAGTTATTTTCTCCGGTGGTGTACAAGAAATAGTTCCACCTCGCCAGAAAATGCCTGTATAGGTTGACTGTGCAAGCAGCTTATTACGAGATATTTATGTTTGTTAGGCCGCAACCTCTAGTTGTCATGGTTATAATGATGGGAGCAAAGGAGGAAGTCAGGTGACTTAGTATAAAGAGCGAGAAAGTCTGTGTTAGGAGGTGGATGGGTCAAACTAACTCAGGACTTTCACCCAGGGGAAAAGGTCCTGTGTTAACTTATCTCATTACTAGTTAGATGATTTAAGTCACTTGACACTTATTTTAACCCAAACCACAATCTTCTACTAAACCAAGTGGTTTTGTTGCCTAAACCAAACCAAAGTGGGACCGTTTCACAATGTTACCCACATGTTTACTTAAGGTCCGGTACACCTGTTGCTGGTACAACGTTCATACATGTCGTTTTGGGAGTCTGGCAATTAACCTATTCGGTCATTTAGGTAGGGCGGAGCGGTGGTACAGTGGTTACTGCAGTGGTTGCACTGTCGCCTCACAGCAAGAAGGTTGTGAGTTCAAACCCTGGTTGCCCCGGCCTTTCTGTGTGGAGTTTGCATGTTCTCCCCGTGTCCGCGTGGGTTCTCTCCGGGTGCTCTGGCTTCCTCCCACCGTCCAAAGACATGCAGGCTAGGTTAATCGGCGTCTCTAAAAAATTGTCCTTAGGGCTGAGTGGTTGTTTGTCTATGTGTGGCCCTGCGATGGGCCCCAGGCGACCTGTCCAGAGTGTACCCTGCCTTTCGCCCGATCTAATCTGGGATTGGCTCCAGCGACCCTGTACGCAGGACAAGCAGTTGATGATGGATGTCATTTAGGTATGAGGACATGTTTGTTTCGACAGATCTTTTTCATGTCCCAGTATTTGACTAAAAGTATATTGTAGTTTTACCGTGACAATCAGCTTTTCCCACATTTGTTCATAGTGCTTTTATATTTTACATACGAGTTGGAACAGTTCAGCTGTCTCTGAGTTGATGCTTTCCCACATCAGAGAAAATTTGTATAAAGTTGAACCTTCTTGCATCAGGTGGGCTGCTCTTGAATGCTTTTTGGTGGTTCCAATGAAATGCCTCTTGTTTGAGACAATAAACGGCAAGAAAAGATTTCTATACAAAAGATTTAGTCCTCTACACTTTAAGATAAAAGATATTGCATGATTGTTTTTGCGGAATCCATTTAAAAAGACCCACCGGGATTATTTTGGTTTGAAGGATTTCCACAAAAAGCCAGTAGAGTATTAATAATTACCATAAGAATGTTATCACACTGCTTCATATAAATAACACTGTAATTGGTTATGGCAACCAGGCATTATGTGGTTTTGAATAACAACCAGTTGGCTCTGGGTTTCCAACCTGAAAAAGTTCACTGACCATTTGAGCCAATAAGAAAACAGAAAAAGCACATCAGCTACTAAGAATGCACCAACTTTCTCTATCACCTGACATGGGCCTATTAAAATATATTGCAGTGGTGCAGCCATGACAACACACACACACACAAACAGACTGGCAGCACTGCTTGAACTGCCTCCCCTTCTCTTCTCTCTGACAGCTGGCCTGAAATTACAATTTTAAAGCCTAAATGTTAAAAGGTTTAGAAAATCAATTAAATCTGATCACGGCTGCAAATCACCACATGGGACACTTTATCAGATGAGGAGACTGAGAAAAGAAGCAAAAATACATCTAGTGCAAATATTTTGACAAATGTAATGATTAATGGAAGTTAACTGGTGGAGGGAAAATAAGTGTAGGAGTGCTGCTGCCTGCTGCTGTCTATTTTAGAGGGAACTTTTTTTTTTTTCAAAGATATTAACACTATCCATCACTTATGTGTCAACATTACTCATGCATGATCCATCAATCAGATTAGCTATCGTGCAGCTTCTATAATAATGTTTACTGATGGTGTTCCCAACAGAAGAAATGTATATTACTATACTTTATCAAAGATGATAAATAAGTGCAGATACTGCAAAAAAAGATTTTGGTGGTCAACTTTTATGCTGATTTTAGTTGCTTGACAAGGATCACTTTCATCAGTTACCAACAAACTGGAGTCAAAACATCTAGCACAGCACCAGTGCTCAAAAACCACTTCACACTGTCAGACAGGGGTCCAATCAACACTGGCACCAGACACAATTAATTGGACAGGTGTTTGACTTCTACAGGCTGCCGCTGCCAGTCAAAGTTATTTTTATTTTGTTTATTTGTTTTGTTTTTCATATCATCCTTCCTCCGTACCAAAAAAGTGCAGAATAGATGCATGCCTTGTAGGCCTTTTCATGAAAATACTTTTATTTAATGAAGTGGCTATTTTCATATTTTTTGATGGAGTCATTTTACCATAATAAATAATCATATTTATTTTGACAAAGAAAAATGTAAATATGTTTAAACCAAATCTGTCTCCATTTTCAGCAGATTAAGACAAATTTGTCTCCTAAACATTACATTTATATATGACTAGTTTCAAACGGCTGATGTGTTTTGTAAGAAATGTGATGCCTGATTATGATTTTTGTAGACGTAATAAAAAGTTTTTAATGACTATATTTGCAGAATTTCTAAATTGAATGCATCTTTACATATAATATAATTTGTAATGTAAAACTAGATTTCCGTGTAATATAAGCAAGTGACAGTTAAGCACGATTAATGTTTTTATAGTTAGGGAAAAACTGTTTTTTGACCAAAACCTAAATCTTTGCCTAATTTTAACCAGCCAACCTGTAATGTCATGTGAGACTGTCTAGACTTTCTTAGACAAAACTATTCATTAGTACATAAGAAGCAGGGTTGTCATAAATTACAAGATATTTTCTGATACTACTAATGTTTCCTCTACCATATGTTGGTTCAGCACACACTAATCTTCATCAACAATCAGGAACACTGCTGACAAGCAAACTCAGTTTTCTCATCTGCTCCACTCAGGGCTGCAGTTTTTGATTTTTTGGTTGATATTCAGAAGGTACTGAGATTCCACAGACAGCCTTACAGTTTCTGTCAATGCATTTACAATATAAATACATTTCTTGTCACTGCTTATCATTTGAAGCTTTATAAAGGCCAACCAGTGTAAGCAGCATGAAGAACAAACAGGGTCACACCAGTTACTTGTTAGGCAGAGACACTGCTTTCTAAAAGTTTGGTTTTTTAGAATGATAAACTACCTTTAATAAGCTTATCAAAGTCCAAGCAAAGTAATATTGACATTTCAGGTGATACATCATCTGCAGCAATAGTGTTGTTCCACAGTGCCTCCCAAGCAATAGCGACTAAATTATTTACTTATTATTTATTTCTACTTGTTCTTGTAGCTGAATCCAATGCTTGATAATTGGCATGTGAACAGAAAATAGCAAAGTCAGTGTGTAAAGAGAACGCCCAGTCTGGTGTCAAGTATGAAAAGTTGTAATTGTGCTAGTTGTCTGATGAAAAGTTAAGTTTGCATACAGTGCACTGCAGTCCACATGTTGGGAAGGCAGCTGTTTGTAGCAACAGCTGAGTGGGGCAGGTGGTATTTTAGTCAGAAAACACTTTGAAACAGTTGACTGGTCGGAGTGAGGATGTCACCGACTGGCGAGATATCAGCCTGTTCCACAACTCATTAGTCAAGGTACAGAGACCAGCCAAACAGCTGTGGAACATTTTAATTCCAGCCCCAAATCAGCAGCTTGGACCTGAGCTGCTGCTTCCAATGACCTCCCGCCTGCTTCTGCTGCCGAAAAATAACACTCATACAAACATGACTATACCCCACACCTCCCCTCATTCCAGCAGCTACTTCCAGAGCCCAAGGCCACAGTGTTGATATTGCTTACCCAAGTCTCAATGAGCTAATTAAGGAGGCTGCTACTAAAGTGCTCTTGCGTTTTGTTTATTTGTGTATCACCGGAGCCCCACAAATTACACAGACCAAAGGCTTGTCTGAACTTTTAATCTAATCACGCCTACCGCAAGCCCCCGTTTCCTGGTGTCAGTTTGCCTTAATGAGGCCTGGTCTGAGCCGTGGCCATTAGTGGAGCTCAGTAGTGGAACAGTACCGCGACGAGACAGGCTCGGCACAATGCTGCCACATAGCCTAATCCCCGGTTGCTCCCTGTGGACCTGCATCCATGAAGCAAGTTGTAAAACCCCCAGCTGTGCAGAACATGGATGACATTTGAAAACATACAGTATCTGAGCGGCAAATTAAGAGATGAATACATTAAAAGCAGCACTTAAATTACTTAAAAATGACTGCCAGGTGTGGCATGAATAGATTATTGAGCCATTTTCCTGTGACATAAGCACCCAGGCAGTCAGTTAGTTGTTGAGTGCAAAAACTTTCATGTGTAATAGGCATTCTAATGCAGGGGTGTTTATTATCATTGACAACACAGTGGTTTAATGCCACTTACCTTTTTATATCAGCTTGCATTCTATGAACTAGCAGTATTTTGCCTTGGACAGTTGCACTAACATCCCCATTAGAACAATAATCATGTGGAGAAGGTCCCTAAACCATTCATTTTCCATGCAACTTTCATTAATTCAAATTCTGAGAGAATTTAGTGCACTTTCCCATTTCCAATTTGAAGTGCTTTGAATTCTGCTCACTGCACCCGTTTCTGTGTCATCAGCCCACTCAGAGCCTGAATAATTCATAACAATATTTATTAGCACTCTGAGGTACAATTAGATGAATTGGGATTAAGAATTGGCTTGTCTGTGGAAGAGAAAGTAGAACAGCTCTGCCGATGGATTTGGGCAGGCATAGCTCTAAAACATTATCAAAATAAAGCCAAGCGGATTAATTCCCTTTCTCCACTGTTTTTTTTCACCCTCTTGTGTTTAAAAGAACATACTTAATATTCCATCTGCAAGAGAACATCAGAGATGACAAGTTAAAACAAGGGCTGTACAGGGGCCTCACATTTTTATTTAATCTCCAATTCTTAGGGTAGCATACATTTCTACCACAATCCTTAGAAAAAAGACATTAGGGACTATAATTTTACATTTCTTTACAATGTCACGTCAGGTGAATACTAATATGTAATACTTTCTGCAGAACAACTCATACATACGACTTAAAGTAATATATACATTTTTTAAGCATGCTTGACAAAAGTCTATCGTTTTGATAATCCATAGTAAACAGTGTTAATTTGGCACATGGTTTCAATTTAGTTTAAGTATTTAGTAAAATGTCGGAAATTCGTAGTGAAACAAGGATCATGCCCTTTTGGCGATATGAGGGTGCTCAACATCTGATTTTACATAGAACAGAGTTTTCTTACAATAAGTTAATATACTGCCTATTACAATATATATTTCAACATTTAATGCTGTAAATAAACATGTAAAAAGAAAAAAACTTGTTTGTAATGTTTTTAAAGTGCGTAAAAAATCCAAAATTGTTATCCTAACCCTGGGTAGTCAGTGCGCATGTGTAGACGTAGCGTGTATGTGTTTAGGTGCAGATGAGGAACACTTTCTGAAGAGACGGAGCCCCAGCTTCACTGGAGTTGAGTTGAGCTGAGTTGTCCGCACCTCGCGGGTTTTTAAATAGACGGCTACTTGAAGTGGACCCGCAAGGAACCGCAACGTGCATGTAGTTGTCGGCAGCACAGCATGCACGCAAAACTCTGCACGAGACCGGTGAGTGGCAGGCAAAAGAGAGAGAGAGAGAAAAGGGTCTTCAAAAAGCTTCAGTTTAGCTGGAAATTTACAGTGTAAGTTGAACGAACTGCCCCCCGGCTCGCAATCGACGTGCACAAAAACACACGATTTGACCGTCAGTCGATTATAGGCAGGATTATGATTATTATATAGTTAGTATTATTTTTAGTGTTGCTTATTGCCAGTTTTAATTGACAAAAACTTGACAAGTTCGGATGCTTCGCAAGCAAGATTTTGATTAATGACATTACATTTATTAATTAGCTGACGCTTTTATCCAAAGCATCTTACTATCTCTATACATGTCAGAGGTCGCACACCTCTGGAGCAACTAGGGGTTAAGTGTCTTGCTCAGGGACACATTGGTGGATGGGCCACAGTGGGAACTGAACTAGGGTCTCTCACACCAAAGGCACGTGTCTTATCCAAAATTAATCATGCACTCATTCCTAACAATAGCTTGAAAACAATCTAAGACAGCCAACTGAGAGTAAAGTTAACATTACCTCCACATGCACAGGCCACATCCCTGATAATGGTGTGTTAACATTAATCTACCTTTTATAAAACATTGGAGCGGTGACCTGCATGTTTCAGTGGTTTGTCTCGGCTGCTTGGTTGCAGCTTGTTGTTTGATAGTTACTGGACTTGTGGATGCAGTTTTCCTTCCACGAATGCTACAGTATCTAACAGGTAAAGCAGCTTTGGCTGTAAAAATCAAATGTTCTTTCTAAGAACCACTTGGAACTGCTAACAGCTAAAGCAGCTTTTAACTTCTAAAGAAGAGATTTTGGGCAGCATGATGCTGCTTTTACTAGTCGTGATTATATATGTATACCAGTTGTTGAAACAGCATTTATAAACATGAATTTGTCTTTTACATCTTTAATTAAGATTTTAATATGTTTAGTCATAGTTTCTATTTTCAAATGTTACTTTTTGTTTAGCTTTACTCTTGTTTTCATTGTGGGGAAAAAAAGACATCAATGAATATGTTCTGTCATTGTTTCCATTGATAAAATTAACACTCAGCTAACTAAGTTTAGATTAACAAAAGTAGAAGGATCTCACTAAGCACAAATCTGCTTCTGTAAATTGATCTTCCTCTGTGACAATATAATTCTAAGAACTGTTCAGAGAAAATAAAAGTAATTCATATATCTCTCTGATTACCTGAGCCCCCTCGTCCATCCTTGGGTCACATCAGCGTTCACATCACTGGTCTGATTAATTCCCAGCAGTAACAAATTGTAAAAAATACCTTGTTTTCGACTGAGGCGGAAATGAAGAATATATGAATTATAGCTTCAACTCTAAACTCATTATCTCTGCGCACGCAAATATAAAATGAAGCTGTGACAAAGTTAATCATGCTGTACGGGAGAGAGGATTGGAGGTTTCTATGAAAAATGTTGACCTTAACGCATGACCCATCTACTCAGCTCAATTGTTTTTTTTTTCTTCTTTTTTCCCTCATCCCCAATTAAAGAAGCTTCCGTCTGCCTGTCTCTGTAACGGATGAAGCCAGCAGTTCTTGAACTCTGCGTTAATTAAACATAAGTGCACGTCTCACTATAACTTATGGTGGTTCACAGTGCCTCCTCTATCCAGATAATATCCTTAACTCCTCTGGGTCATCACATCTACTTGCACGTCATCACAAACAAGGACGACACTCTTAAGTTTTTGTCGCAAAAAAATAAACGTTTTAAGGATGTACCTGGAAACTGTTATGCAAACCTTGAAGCTCAACTGAGGCCAGAGCCAATTTATTTGATGTGTGTGTGTAGGCAACAAGCTGACTGTGCTGTCAATTAAAAATCCTCGAGCTTATCTTGGGAGTTCAGCTCATTAGGATTCATCCATAGCTAACTTTTATCCTTCATTTTAGAATTTTTTTTGGTATTAACCTGTGTGTGTAGACAAAATATAGGTGTATGGGAAACTGATGCAAACAGACAGGTTTACAATACTATATATCCCGAATATGTCGACTCAATGTGTGCGTAAGATGAGCATATGTCTGAAGCACTGAGTGACTAAATTCAACTTTTGGCTCACCTGCAGGCAGCTGGTAAATTCTAAACAAATACAGCTGCTAACAGCAGGTTATCACAGGCCTGAAAAACATTGGAGCTATCATTTCTGCGGTTATCTGAAAACAACAGAAGATCAAATGTCTGTCTTCCCATGTCAACATAAAATATGGCTTTGTAGATTGCTTCAAATGTGACCAGTCTGACAAATGAACATGCCATGACTCCAGTTTTTCCAGTGTTGCCCTTACCAAGGGCGTCACTTTATGTTGAAAAGTGGTGGGAACATTTAAGGGCTCATTAGGGGTGTGATGAAACACTTAGTCCACGAGACGTGACAATGCACAATATTGGAGTCACGAGAACAAGACAACAAGATACACCAATGTTATTTAGAAGAAATATTCATTGATAAAAAAGGCTACTTGATTGGTGGGTCTCGGGGTCCTCCCCCAGAAGATTTTGAGCATTAAACCCTTAATTTCCTGCATTCTAGGGACATTTTCTTGAATGAGTTTTGCTAATTAATCAAATGTCCAAAATGGTGGCTAAAGAATTACAGGGTACACAGTGTGCAAACTATACCATAGCTTTTGGGGGAGCTGGTATGGGGGAATATTATTATTATTATTATTATTATTATTATATCTAGCCATTTTGCTACAATTACGCTTCACACAACAGCTGCGGCTGTGTTTGCGACCTGACCTTTCTTTTCTGCGTGAGGGGGAAGAATTTAGAAAGTTGTGTGGTGCTGCAGAGAGCCCCCAACTGCAGGAGCGCATGGATAATGCGTAATATTCATCCAGCCAGAGGGAACGATCACGAACCGTTCACAACGCGTCGGCCGTACTAGCGACATAACCCATAGGCCTAGTGGAGAGGAGTGGGGCGGTGGAGCGTACGGGGCCAGGGACATGAGATCGCGGAGCAACCAGCCCGCTGCGGACAGTTGGTGATCGTTCCCTCTGGCTGGATGAAGTCTGACACTCCTGATTTTACGCATGAATCCATGACGATAGAGAAATATAGAAATTAATGGCAATAAAGCATGCTGTCAATATTTTAGAGACCCCTCAAAATATCACAAATCATGCTTTTAGGGGAGCTGATGTCTTATTTAGGGGAGCTAACTTCCCCCAGGCTCCCCCATAGTTTGCACCCTTAAGGTACATTTTTAGGTTTCAGCGACATGTGTTTAACAAAAATGTTTTAATAGCTTTTAAGGAAACTTTCTAAATACAGTTTACATCCTGTTCGGTTTACAGTAACTGGACTGATTCATGCATGCATTCAAAACATTCCTTCATTAAAACATTAGCTAAACAACAGTGCAGTACAGAATATGTCTTCACCACATGCATATTACAGTGTCTCAGATGGCGTTAAGTCAAGGTTGAATCGAATCATACCTAACTGGTTGCTTCTTAAAACATATTTTTTGTCAATTCACGATGATTCTGTCAGAGCTTTGAAGTTGGATTAAGAAGTGTAGATGAGAGCCACAATATGACATATACAGGTTGCTGTAAGTGAACTCCCAGAAATGACAGCTCTCAAATCTGCATATTTCTTTGATTGTTGTGCAAATACTTCAGTCTATCTTGCCATGAATTTTGTTCGCGTGTCAACCACTACAGGGCAGGAAATTGCTTTATTCTATCTGTTTTTATGAAAACCCAGAAGACTCTAACCTGGCCAGTCTAGTCTGGGTTTCTGCAGGCCATGGAGATACGTGGCTCTTTGTTATCAATGGAACAGTGGTGGGTAAACACAAGATAAAGAGGCTGAGTGAGACTCTGCCATGTCTGTTTTCCCATCTTGTCAGTTAGAATGACTCAAGCCATTAAGGCAGTTACCACAACATGCTGACAACATGTTCGGATGCCACCTGGACCCAGATGTGCCTCAGCGGTGGGTAAATGGAGAGAATGATGGAGGAAGTTTAGGGGCCATGTCTGCGCCAGCATATGCCCCAACCTGTACGTCCTATTACTCTTCCTCTGATATTCCCTGCCTGGCTCCCGGCGAGAGACTGAGACAATAAGCCATTGTTATTCTTTATGAAGAGGACACAAAAAGCCACAATAAAAGAAAAAAAGTGGAATCACTGTGAAGTCCTTGGCAACTGTGCTGCATTTTTCCCCGAGTTGTCTTTTGATGTGTGCTGCGAATTGAAAAAGGCAAGAGGTATTGTTGACGACTGCCCTTTCCCATGCCTGAACACCGGAGTACATATTTTCATACAGTGTCTGTGGTTCAATGAAAGTGATCACTTGGGAGGGAGGTTTTGTTTGCACAGACAATCGCTGGTTCTGTATAGAACAGACTGGGGACATTGGGATCATAAAGAACAGACCAGCGATGAGCACGGAGACAACAAAAGCCCCTCGCACTCTTATCCCATCTGTGGCAATACAAAAAAAACAATGAAGGATGATCCCGATCGCTGCGTCCAATTGAATCACGTGGAATATTCAACTCCATGTCACTCCATCTCATCTGTGATATTCACAGATGAGACTCTCTCGCTGCCTCAGTGGCTCTCTCTCTCTCTCTTTCTCTTGTATTAAGCAGAAGGGTATCAAGCAATTACAGACCAAGGTCTCCACTCAGTTGGGGATTCTTTCATCCCATAAAGTTTTACTACAAAGACTGACAGTGACCTTCATAGGGTCAGAGAATCGAGCAAGAGGCATCCAGTGCCTATGTAAACGACACAGACTCTTTATGGAGCCTTCACAAAAGATTTAGTGGAATAGCATGATTTAGATACTACTGTTGATACAGAGGAACTATGTCAATGTTACCACAGGAAAACAATGTGATGCTTAATACTTGTTCTTTACTAATGCAGGCATTTTAAAAGCCCACATTGATCATAATTTATCTTGCAGAGCACAGCCAACTTTGCAATAATTCTGGAGCAAATATGCAATTAAATAAGGGACTCTATGCATCTATATAAGCCCACAAAATATGTGTGTGATTAAAATATGTAGCACTTGAAGAACATGTTTGTCAGGCAATTTTTCTTTTTTATTGATCCCCAAGGGGAAATTTGTGAGTTCTCTGCATTTAACCCACCCTAATTGGGAGCAGTGGGCAGCCATTGTGCAGCGCCCGCAAAGCAGTTAGGGGTCCAAGGTCTTGCTCAAGGGTACCTTCAGCAGTGGTGACCCTTCGGTTCCTAAACCAAATCTCCAACAACTGATTTATGCCACCCCTAAGCGAGCACATGATTTAAAGATATATGGAAATATTTGGAAAGCCTCATTTAACCAACAACTCGCTGTTAATGTGGTCTATAAAATTACATAAAACAGTGTAAACTTCCATTTTGATTTAGCAGAACCAAAAGTGATCTTTAAACTCCTTGTTTGTCTTTTAGATTTTTGACAATTTTATTAGACATTTAATTTACAATAATGTCAAAAAATAAATGCGGCTTATTCCCATTTGAAATGCTGCAGCCTGTGAATATTTGGCATTGTTGCTTGATAAAGGACGACTATCAAAAGTGTCAATACATTTTTCTGTCGATTTACTCATCCATACATTGACCAATCCTGTCACTTCCACATATCAGGATGGAACAAAGAATAATAGTGTGTAGACAGAGGTATGCGCCTCTCTATATCTCTACCTCAGTGTTCTTAATGTCATTGAGAGAGACACAGACCCTTGTGACTACCGTGATGCCACTACACTTAAAAAGGGTTTAGAGCACAAATCAATCACTGTAGTCTGACAAATGAAAAGTATCACAAACTTAGACTTTTAATCTGCCAAACAATCTGGGCTAGGTCACCTCTCTGATTTGGGGAAGATTTTGTCACTTTTTCAATCTACCCCACAGGCTATCTTCATCTTCCCCCAACACGAGGCCAGTGGGGGCTTGTTTCTCAGTGCTAGGCCACCCAGGGGAAATGTAATTCCCTTCCTCTGGTCGGTCAGGGGAGTGAAGACTAGGGGGAGGAGGAGGAGGGATGCTGCCTGGCTCCCTGATTAGGAGCTGAGGATGTAACTGGCTTGTTGCCGGCATGGTTTCACACACCCCTGTGCATGTTTAAGGTGATCAGAAAGGCCGCTGCAGCACTCATGTCGCGCTACATAAAGCAAAACAAATGACCAGCTGTGAATCACGGGTAAGGTGGAGGGAGCATCAAATGCTTGCAGCCCTGCCACTGCCTCCCCACCCGCTGGTGTGGCTCACCCACCCTCCCCTGCGCTTGCCTGCAGGGCAGTGGCAGCATATGATGGAGAAGGTGGGCTGGGGAACAGGGACCCCTCTCTGTCCATTGCTCATAAGCATCCTGGTGTTTCCAATCCCCATTCACAATAGGGTTTTTGAGTGATCACACACCAAACACCATGATCACACACTGAACTGATTATAGTGCGCTGCGAGGGGGGCCTGGCTGGGGGCACACTCCGCTCCCGTAACCTTTAACTGCACAGCTCCTGTTCCTTCACACTGCAGCTGGACGATGCCATTAGTGGGTAACTTGTGGATTTTGGCTTACACCTTCAGGTGGGTGTGTTGGCCTTTTCACAGTCCCTTTCTTGTGTTCCCTGCTCCCTTCTTACTTTAAAGATGATTACTCTCTAGTCTTGCTGTGATCAACTTCGATGTGATTTGCATAGTTTTTGCCATCATTACTATAGTTAATAATAACATTGTGCATTTTACATTGTTCCATCCCCTTACTTATGTCATGAGCTTTGGATAATGACTATGTTTGCAGGTGATTGCAGATCCAAACAGCCAAATCTGTTTCTTTCTATAGGGTTGGGAGCTCTCACATCTGGAAGGAGCATAGAGTACAATGAGTGCTCTTTCAAGTCAAAAGGGTCCACTTGAGGTGGTTTGGGCATTTGATTAGTGTGCCTCCTGGACGCCTCCCTGTGGCGGTATCCTGAGCACATCGAACCGGGAGGAGACCCTGGGGCAGATCCATAAAACTCTGGTGGTATCACATATCCCATCTGGCCTCAGAACACCTCAGAATCCCACAGGATGTGGCTAGGATGTTTTGCCTGCTTTCTTAGCCTGTGATGACCACAACCAGGACACAGTTAATTTGTAGAAAAGTAATTTCCTTAAATATCACAGGCTTGGGTTGGTTGGGTGTGATTTGTATTTGTTTCTGTGTTCATTCCCTGCCCTTGTGTTTGCTCTTCTCTGTAGTATGTGTTACTTTGTTTATTAGTTGGTTTACTTGTTGTGAGTTCATCAGTGTTTCTAGTCTTGTTTCTATGTTCTTCTGTGGGTTTTGTCTATAAGTCACTTACGTTGTCTGTTAGGTTTCATGTTGTGACATTGTTCCTTGAGTGTTTCAGTTAGTTTTACTTCCTGTTTTAGTTTGTAGTTAGTCTGCCCTAGTGTCTCTTGTCATGTGTTTTACTTCCTGTGTTTGTCCTTGATTGTCTTAGTAGTCTCACCTGTGTATTTAAGCGATTGTCTGTCTTTCATTTTTTGCCAGTTCATTTTTGATGTTGCTTTAGAGGTTGCTGTGGATATTTCCTGTATTTTCCCGTGTTTCTAGTATTAAGTTTGTCTCCTGTCTCCTTGTCTCCTAGTCTCCTGTTTAGTTTCACGTCTCTTGGTTCCTTGTGGATAATTCTATCACTTTGGATCTTTGGACTTTGTTTTCAGCTGTGCTGTAAGTTTTCACCTTAGTCGCAATAAACCTCACCAACTCTCCCGTTTCCGTCTCAGTTTCCGTCTTAGGTTCAGCCTCCTTGCTGAGGAGTCTGGTAACTTCACTAACAAACATTTCGGGCAGTCAAGAAACATGAGCAATCGGATCAGACATGTTTTAAACTCTGTGGTTCGGTGAACTTACTTTGATGAGAAAACAAAATAGAATGGTAAAATCTAGTACTGGGCAACGATAACATTTTTTAATTGCGATTAATGACATTGTTATGCGCAAAATTGTATAATGAATTTGAAAGTAGTGTATTGTGCACTTTTAATTTAAATGTACTGCTATGTACACAAAAGGTGCAATAAAATGTGTTTTGCAAACACTTTACAGAAATAATGTGCTTTTTACCAGCAGTATTCCCTTTACACAGTAGCAATAAAACATTTCTTGTGGCTCTCAACTTAAACATTTATGTAATCAAATATAAAATGAAATTTTTTGCCACTGCCAGGCAACTTCTGAGCAACAGGTTAACATAGGCTATATAAATGTATTTTCTTGTTTTTTTTTCTGAACAGGTTTTAGTGCTCGCCACCGAAGTTGAATTGTTGAGTTTCCAGAATCTATTACTGTTTACTAAACAGGACATCAACAGGAGGGAACTTGCATGGCAGAGCATCCCCTCAAAACTAGATGTAGGCCCATTAAGTTATGCAGCCTATAATTTTAACTTAAGTTAAATAGGCTACAGCTGTGTAGCGCACAGAAGCCGTTGCCATGGTTACTATCAGAGACAATTTAGGAGGAGAAACGCCACTCATGGTTTGACTGTATGTGTATTCAGAGCCAGTGAGCAACACACTTTCAAAATAATAATAATACCAACTGTGTTAATGTATGATAAAATAATTTTCAGTGTTAATTAATGCGTTAATGAGACAATAACGCGTTAACGTGCCCAACCCTAGTAAAATCATTACCCAAACTGTCCGTTGTAAATCACAGTATACATTCAGACGTCCTGGTAAAGCTTTGACCCTCTGTTCTTACTGTGGTTGTGTACAACGACAGTTTCCCCGTGCAATTAGGGATGATTACCAACAATTTGGGTGCTCTCACTTCAGTCTGACCTCCAAATAAAGTTGTTTAGATAATCTGGCAAAACTATTAGTTTGTTTACAACCTGTCTGCCTGATTGACTGCTGAAGTTTCTTGACCGATTAGACTTTGTCAAAATGTGACATCAAAAGACTGTCCTTACAAGAAAAAGACGTCACTTGCCATCTGTTTAAATACCTTAAATTATCTATGTTTATTACACTTAACAAGAATAACCAGTAGCTGTGCAAAAGTTTTGTCTGTCAGGGTTAGGTGAAAAAAAAAACTCTAGATGGATGGGTCAAGAAAGAGGTGGCATTCAGGTGGCATTATTTTGGTGAGTACAGTCAATATAACTGATGTTAATTATGGTAAAGAAATGGATATAAATTATGACATTGATACTAAAAAAAATAGACCCAAATTGTAATAAACTGGAATTATCCTTTAACAAATGATTCTTTAAACCATTAGACAAACTCTCAGTTTTAACACGCTCTACCACATTGCTCATGTTTTCTAAAACGGTTATCATAGCAGTCTTTCCTGTAAGTAAGCGTGTGTCTCCGGACAACGATTCCTCAGCGAGCCTCTCGCCGATTAATCCGGCAGATTCTACTTCAATATCCAATGGCACCAATACATTTTAATGCAGCCTGAGATCTGGGGATGAGACCTGTCCTTAAAACCTCCCTCTCCCTCCAGGCTTAAAGAAATGCGTGTCCTCTCTCGGCGTAATTGAAAAAGATGGATCTCACCAAGTGTTTCACCGACGCAGCAGGGAGGAATTGGATTGGGAAATGTGTTCTGTATCATATTGCTATGTATGTGTTCGCCAGAGGCTCACACACAGTTGGTGAGAGCAACGTGTTCCGCTGCCCATATTGAAAGGCAGGAAAACAGAGAAGGGAGACATTTGCAATTTTATTACTACTTTAATGGGTTTCTCTATCATTCAGGAATTGCACTTTCTAATGCATTGGGCCCATAAATACAAGGTTCAATAGACAGCCGCTCTGCTATGCTCATTATTCATACATTCAAACAAATTAGAACAGAAGGTTGAATAAAATATGCTGTCCATTTCCAACGTGACACCATCAGAACTTGATCATGCGTACAATCTAATCGGCTGCATACTATCAAATGTAATATCTAAAACTTGCACATACCAAGGCTGCACACGTGTATCTACAAATACTAATCAACTGTAATGTCACCCAAATCGCTTTGAGTGATTATTGGCTGTCTCAGGAGAAAATTGAACAAGCTGCTCCTCATTCATCCTTATAACAAAAAGTGTTATAATGGTATCAGTAAATTATGAGGTATGATATGTTAGTAAAGT
This sequence comes from Micropterus salmoides, assembly GCF_014851395.1. NCBI lineage: Eukaryota > Metazoa > Chordata > Actinopteri > Centrarchiformes > Centrarchidae > Micropterus > Micropterus salmoides. Next base: position 29,598,211 of record NW_024040041.1, on the reverse strand, counting down.
TTTGTTAATACAACACATAGGTTCACTAATGTCAATCTGAGTTTTCAGAAGTAAGTTCACCTCCTCAATTGTCAGGAATGATAAAGTGTGTTGTTTTTTTTTACCTGCTCATGATTTCCGGTGAAGGCTCACACAGGGACAGTTAGAGGGTAGAAAGAAATAAACACTCCATATTTTTACAATTATTTTCAAAAAAATTTCTTGATGATTATTGCTTCTGCATTGTTTGATGATTCTCACTGAGTCTGCTATTATTGATTTCAGAGATAATAATCAAAACATACCCTGTTGAAAAAAAGAGCATGAGCGCTGGTTACATCGGGTTCATCCGGCTGGTGCAGGTTTATCTTTGGCAAAGGCAGATGCTTTATGAGTGGTGCTTTGTATTGTGTGAAACAAACAATTTTAATGATCAATTAGTAGTTTTCATTAGTTCATCATTAATTACATAAAACTGACAAATATTTGTAGGTTCCAGCTTCTACATAGTGAATATTTACAGCCTTTTTCTATCTACTGCCAATTTAAACTGAAATCCTTTCAATTTTAAACAGTTGTAAAAAATGTATGTACACTTATGTTGATCCCAGGGAGAAATTTTAGGAGATATTGCATATTTTTGACTTCCCCACCCTCTTTGTAGCTATCAGCCCCATGCCTATTGATTTCAACTGAAGATGGAAATCTTTACACACACACACACACACACACACATATATTTGTTTATTTATTATTTTTTATATATATACACTGTATATAACTTCAAAGAAAAAAAGTTACTGATTAGTAGCTTAGTATTTTCTTAAAACAGCTGGGCATAAACTAATTCTAAAACTAATTCTAGGTAGTTTTTGGTGCAGCAGGACAGTATATGTGAGATTGAGTCAAAATAAACTACAGTGTGTGTGTTCTTGGTGATGAAGGAACATGCCACCCAGTGCAGCGGGGTGTGTTTTTAGTAATTTCTGGACAACAACAGAGCTCTGGCACAGAGGACTAAGATATCAGGCTTTGGATACACACACAATAATTGTTTCAATAGGATAAATGTCTTGTTGACTTTGGTCTTTTCATGGAAGTAAGAAAAATATAGAATGTCACCAGACTTATCCTTTCATTTCCAAACTAAGCATATATGTGCTATACAAAAGCAGATGTGTGTGTCAGTATGTGGAGTCAAACTGTGGAATTCTCGGTGGTACATTGTTCAACTATAACTCAGTTTACAAAAATGTATAGTAAATATGATTTGAACGTATCAGTAAAGTCATCTAGCATCGACTGTGCATGTGTTTTGATATATGGATGTAATTTCTTCACTCAGATTTTGATTGTGAAATGTGTATTGGGGCTTATGTTTGTTAGAAGTAGTAATGAAATGAAATGACTTTTCATATTCTGAGCAATAAAACGTCATGTCATTATCAATAATTAAAACAATCAGTTGCAGAGAAACAAGCTTGGGATGGACATATTGCACCCTGCACAGTATAACTGTGGCCCATGTTAGCAATGAAACAGTGACTTCAACCTGTCTCAGCAAGGAAGTGACAGAAACTATAATGATTTCTTCTGGCTTCATACTCACCACTACCATTTCCTTGTGGGAGGAAAAACTTACTTTTTGGCATGTAAGCAAGTCTAAATTTAAGTTCAGGTCTTTAGCCAGTATATACAGTAAGAAGCAAGCAGACAATTAGTAGAGGATGGGATGCCAACAGCTGATGCCTGGCTTTCACTGTGACAGACAAGATACGAAAGAAATTCTGACCCGTGGGCTGGCCGACCCCCCCAACGCCCCCAACCCTCCCCCAACGCCATCAAGCTCCTGCCTTTCAAGTCTAAACTGTTTTCATAAAGCAGAGCTCTATGGCCAGCCAACTGGAAGGAAGAGGGATGTCAGGGGGGAAAAAAATCAAGACATGGTGATAAAAGAGAAAAAGATCAAGTGTGGATAAAAGAGATCAGCTTATCCGTCTGACTAAAATCGAGTGACAGCCAGAGACAGAGGATATGAGAAGGGAAGGGATGGAAGACAACAAAATGACTCTGAACTAAATAAATAAAAAAAAATCTCATTGCAGGAATGGGCACATTATAAGATGGATGGCAAATTGAATGACTCCAAATGGACTCATAACACGTCTGCTGTAGCTGCTGCATAAAATCATATTTTGAAAATGGGTTGTTTTAGTTTTTAACACTTTCATCACAGTTTTGATGCTAATCAGTTGTTGTGACTTTTAACACTGCAGGACAGAGCATGCAAAGTGGTATTTACATATTTGATTATTCAAAAAATGATCAGTATTCTGTGCTGATTTTGAAACAACATTACTAGAAAGATTCACCATCTATGCAGTCAGAAAGTTGTAAGTGTGGACACCACAGCACTGTCTTATTCCCATATAAACAAGAATATGTTGCACAGCAGCAGTAATCAGAAAGCCCCAACAGCTCTGGCTCTTTCCAGTATGTTGTACAATATAAAGCACAGGTACACCACTACAGCAGCAGCTATCATTAGACAGTAAAAATGTCATGGGGAGCTTGGAAATGGAGAGCATCTAATCAGGGCAAAGGAAAGAGTCCCTTCCTCCAGCCTCCCAGAGGAGGCAGCTGTTCCCAGGCCCTCCACCACTTGTTCATTAATTACTGTGAATTAATGCTTTTCTGCTGCAGAGGATAAATAAAAAGATTGTGGTAAGGCCTCACTAATCAAGAGTGGCTTTTATTAAATACTGTGAAAATGTCAGCTGGTTGTGGCTAAATTGGAAGGGAACAATCTGACCAGCTCCACTCCAATCAAACATTATGTCTTGCTGGTTGGGGCTAAATTGGCAGCACCTGTTTCACAAGGCCACAAGATGTATTGTCTCTGTCCAAAGAGAGGGGGAACAGTGGTTTGTATCCAGGGCCAACCTTCACTCAGGCTGTGGGTTAGTTCAGCCTCTCAGGATTCTACATCAAATAAGACTATTGACTGCCAGCGCATGCACTGTTCCAGTAGAGGAGCCCTGTGTTTGGTCAGTTTTATCTGTCACTGCTTGATCCAATACGCTGGTCACTCAGTCAACCTGAAGCTCAGCCCATCAATACATTGCTGTGAAATGTGATTTGTTGATATAGTAACTAGTACTGCAAGTAGTGATTATCTTCATAACTGATTCTATCTGATCTGACAATGATGTTTCAGAAAACATCCATCACCAGATTCATTTTAGAAACACCAAAAAACATGATTTTTACTGATCAGATCCAAGCCACATTTGGATGTGGTCTGAAATGTGATCCCAATCAGATTTCTACAGATGCTGTTACTTGCAGAGCGGTATGAAGGACAACACAGGGAACAACAGTCTGTGGACAGATGCTGAAATAAATTTTCTGCTAGCACATGGGGAGAGGCTTCTGTACAGGCAAAGCTGGAAGGAATCTACCGGAAGCATATGTAGTTACTGACCCTACGTTGTTACCGCAGCAACCCATGTAGCGGTGCGTTTCCCAAAAGCATTGTTGCCAACTACGGTAGCAACTTCCTTGGTTGGAACTATGCAGTTGCGACGCAGCTGTTTCCCAAAACCCTATTTCAATCTATGGAGGTAACTAAATTGGTAACTTACATGGTACAAATCATCATTAAGCGACGCAGGTGTTCCCCGAAACCATAGTTCCGATGAACGTTCGCACTAACTGTCGGTAAGTTGCATAGTTCGAACTACAGCTCCTGACCTGTGGTTAGAAGTTTAGTTCACGGTGACTAAATCACAGATAGCAGAAAATGCAGTGTTAGGAGGCGGATGTAATGTGCTTTAAGCAGGGAACGTTAGATAATCCTGCTGTACAAACATATTTAAGGTGAAGATATTTTTAAATGTAGTTGTAAAAGTAGGCTACTTTTAAATGTATTTGTCGCGTCATGAGCAGGGTTGCATTATGTCAGTACTAAGTAGCCTATCTGTAGACCATCTACGAATAACAGGTGTTTTTCTCACAGATTACCCATCTGTTCACAATAACTTAATCTAATATTACTTACCCAGTACAAAGGTTAAAGGACACGTAACGGAGAATGTAAAGACAAGACTTTTAATATTACCTTCATATATACATTTCCAGGCCTCGGGGAAAGATGGGTGTTCATTACAAACATAAATATAAAAAGAGAATTCATGAAAGTACTGTAATGAATAAATCCCTGAGAGCTTTTGTTGCAAGGTAAATAGAAAACTCACCGGAGTCGAACCCGTGTCTTTCTCAATAGAAAATACTCAAGCCACTTATCGTGAGCTATTGTCAAGACCTAGATATCATTTGCAGCCAAAGGATTGATTATAGTATTAAAGTGTTGACACGAAGATACTTGCAGATTAAACCTAGCCTATTAAAACTATTTGTCTTGTAATCGCTAATTTTTTCTTTATAGTTATAGTCTATATTTAGGCTATATAAAATGATTAGGTTAGGCTATATTATTTATATTGTTGATTTTCTTGTTATTGCTGGTACGACTATAATATAAAAAGCCTAAATAATAAGTTAGCATAATAATGTCACTTAATATCGGTGACAACTGACATATTTAAGCAGAATATGACAACATTTTCATTCTGTGAAAGTCAGACGAACACACCCTGAAACATGTTAGTTCGAACTACGTTGGTTCAAACTAAGGTAGTTCAAACCACAGTGGTACCAACAAGGTACGACAGTTTTGGGAAACGGTCGTACTTCAGATGTTTGTTAGTTTAATGATGCATCGTACCAAGATAGTTCAATGCTAACTTCCGTGGTTGTACGGGAAATGCACCCCAGATGTCTGGACACACAAATCCAATCCACTTGTGTGGACAGTCGGTCTTAAAAATCAGATTAGCCTGCATTCTGGTGTTTTACTTTTGTAATTTTACTGCTAAATGTGCTAGTGTAACATTTGACTTTGATGACGTCTACTTGTTAGGTTTTTTTAATCTCTGGAACACACACACTTGTAGTTTTTTTAATCTAAGATTAATTAGCATTAGCCACCAGTTAGTGTATTAAAATGATATTGCTAATGAATTGAGTTTTTCCATTTGTAAGAGGGTGACTGTGTCAGTTCTAAAGCTGCACAGTCTCGTTTTAAGATCACATTTCCAGTAAAAAATGTCTAAAAACTTGTTTCTGTTGTCTAATTGTCCAAGTTAAGATTCCACAATGAAAGAACATGAGGACAGGAGATGGATGAGGATAAATCAGACAGCAACTCGGCTGATGAGAACAAATGAGGAGCCTGGTGATTCATTGTGTGAATGACAAACACTGCAACAGTCTATAATACAGAGCAGCTTCAAACAGATGGGAGGAAGAACATCTGTGTGTTTTAATTGGTCACACATGCGATATCAAGCACACAGCCCATCTAAAACTGTAAGGATGCTTCTCACAATTTTCTCAAAGATAACTTGGAAGGAGCGTTTGCCACAAGGACACAAACAAATAGTGACTTGGCTTTCTTGTATTTGATGCTCATCCCTTGTATACACTAAGAGAACAATACCTGCTTCCTGTTTTGGGCTGTGAAGTAATCTGTCTTTGTGCCATAAAACAATCCAGCAGATTTACCACCATATGTAACTGTGTGCTGCTGAATTGGATTTTATGACAGCAGAAGCCACAAAATATACAGTACAGCATAATCCAGTGCATGCACTCATACGCTGTCTGCAACAAGTGAACACAGTCACTTCAGAGAGATATGGGATATGATAAGAGTACACACAGATTAACTCATTTTTATCATTAACTAAATGTAATTGGATATGTCAGTTTCAAGTCACGTAAATGTAAATGATCTAGTTTTTCAGATATAGAATAATTTCAGATTGATTAAATGTCCAACTGATCATTTGTTTCATTAATCAAATTAATTGCTTAGAAACATTGTTATCTTAGCAAAGCATACTTCCCTGCACACACTGTCCTATATTTAAAATTCTCCAGAAAGCCTTCTTTTCTTAATTTGTTGGATAATGACATAATGTTAGTGTGAGATTTTATAGTGAAAACAAATAAAATATGTTGACAGTAATTGTTATATCCAATCATTCTAAATTCATTGCATTTATTTTTGTTTTGTTTTGTATATAAGTGTAGTTTTTGGGGGACAGGGTTACAACACAATCAAACATGAAAATGCTTTACTCATGAAAAAATAAACATAACTGGTAATTCATGCCTAATGAGAAACCACTAAAAGTATAACAACTGTTATTGGCTCATATTGTCGCTAACTCAGAGTTTTGCAGTAGAATTAATGTACAAATTGAACAAACTATTCAGTGATGAATCAGTTAACTCAAACTTGTAAGACATTCTTGTAATTTATATTTCATTGTTAAAACAGGTTAACCAGGCAATCAGCTGACAAACTGTTCTCAGCTGAGCCAGCAGGATGTGCTCAAGTTGCCAAGATAGCAGGTTTATTTGCCCAAAATGTAGCAGACATTTTTTGCCCTCAACTCACTAAAGTCAATATATTGTATTAAAATCCATATTGAGATCGGTGTTAAGAGGCGTTATACAGCCAGAGAACTTCTAGAAAATGCAGACCAAGCATCTAATTGAGGTATGTATAGGTGATTACCAGTCAGGGAGGATCTAACAAAAACATCTAGTGTGTAGGATCAGATGTTTTTGGAGCTTAATATCTCAGCATGGGCTGCTTTAATTTTCTAATACACTTAGTTCTGTTTTTTTTTAATCTGTCAAAATTGTAAAACCTTGTTTTTACCTTTTAATTTGGGTTTTGAATGTCTTAACATTGCGTTTCTTTTGTATTGCCTTTCATGCATTACATTATATTCATTTGGTTGACGCTTTTGTCCAAAATGACTTCCAATAAGCACATTTAACCTTCAGAGGAACAAAAGCTAGATGTCATCACAAAACATTATTTAAGCACCTTGATTCAGCTTTGTAGATGAAATGTGTCATTTAAATAAACCTGTCTTTCCCACCTTTAATCCAAAAATCCATTAATGGCAAAATTAAAACGTTTATATTAGTATCATGTAATCAATGAGGTTTCAAATTTTAGATACAGAAAAAAAAAAAGACTGTTTTCCAAAAGAACTATGAACATATTAAACAATGCATAACTCATCACATAACTGTGATGTGAAGCATGCCAGCACTTTGTTTTTTTTTAAGGATTGATCAAACCTTTAGGAATCACTCTTTGTGAAGTATTTGTAGTAACGCTTGTGTATAGACACACAGTTCTTCTCCATCTTTGAATAAATGGAGATAACTGTTTAGTAACTAGTGATACAGGGACAAAAACACTTTGAAGTAGCCTTGGTTACTTTGACAGTTTTGTCGTATGATAGTAAATTGCTTAAAGCTCACCGCAAACAAAGCATTATGCAAAACGCATGCAATTAATCACTGAGAGGGCGGTACATATTTTTTATGATTATTAATGGCCTTTGCCATGCTGTGGGGTCATCTCACCTCTCTGAAATATTTACATCATAAACAGCATGAATTATGGGGGTTGCAAGAAGGGCGCTGCCTTAAAATACAGTTTCCTTTATTTTCATCAGATGGGGCGGTCAGCAAACTAGCCATCCGCAGAGCTCTGTATGGAAATGAGATGCTCCCTTTCGGTCACATGATGCCTGAAGGACGTTGTTAGGATTCAAATCTCCTGTTGGTCAGCCAGTGTGGTGGGAGAAGAAGAGAGTGTAGCTTCCAGCTCATTAGCCACAGTATGAGATCAATATGATTATGCTGACACACAGAAAACTGTGATAGAGATGTAATTCAAATAAAAGAGTTTTTGAAGCTCTGTGAATTATAAACAGGATGAGCTGGATTACTCTTCACGTCACTGCTCCCTTTTGACCTTTTGTGCTTCCAATTTTTACAATATCATAGGACGGAACAAGAAAAACACATTCAGACAGTTGTAGAAAGTGCTCTGAATGGATGTCAGGAATAAACAGTATATACCTCTAGGCTGCAAAAACAATACAGCTGGCAGCAGAATTTCTATGCTTGTCTGGATCTCACTTGGCAGCTTTTGAAAAGGAAGTTTGTTAAACAGTTTGTTAAACAAGTGTTTAGTGTGTTTGATTTTTTTTCCTGAAGAAAAGAGGTTTACAGAGGTGTTTAGTGGACTTCTAAGTTGAGATGTTTTTCTCTAAATACATCAATAAACTTTAGCAAACCTGAATAAACTAGTATGACAATGTAATATCTACAGAACCTTATTGTTTCCATATAGCAAGACTTTGGCATACACAGCCTGCCAACTTGCCTCTGCAACTCTTAAACTATGATTTTTATGTGTAAATGTGAAACCATGAATTAGAGACTTTTTAAATGACTAATATGCCAAGATTTCCAAGAAGTACCACATTACAAAGTACACGTTGAGTAGCAGTATTAATGCTTCAGTGGTTGCCTCTGTTAATTGTACAACATCATACACTCAGAAGGTGTGACTATTAATCACAAAATTAAATATGCAATGTGATAGTGTTTAAAACATGGGGGAGAAGTGGTGGATGATTTGAAAAATCCTTTTTATATTGCAATTTTTCTATACTTACTGTCAAACTTTTAGATATTAGTTAAAATGTTTTGGAAATGAGTTATTAGCATTATATATATTATATATATTTCTAATACTGTTATTAATTATTAGTTGATGCATGATTTACATTCATATTTATGTTAATGTTATAGCAGTTGTAATAGGTTATGTTTGTTATGTAGCTGTCATTGTTAAATTGAGCTACATTAAATCTGTTAATGATGTTAATATCAGAACTAGCTATATTTTTAGACAGCTTAAATGTTTTAAGCTTTTCCAAAATTTTTGTTTTTAACAAGATATTAAATTATTGGATAGTTCAGACTATAAATGATTCTGTTGATTTTGGCATTGGCCATATCAATGTCTACGTTGGGGGGTTGTTTTGTCAAAGCATCAAAATCCGATCCTCAAATCAGTATCATCATTGCCAGGTTTTCTGAGATTCATATACTGTAGTTCTAGTGTTTGACGGTTGTTATCCAGGTTGGAAAAACCCAATGGATCAGTGTTTTGTAGGCCGGATTAGAAATCTAGATGTCATCTTCTTGTGCCAGAGCTAGAAAACTGGCAATGGAGAAATTCCCATGAACTGGTGAGATCGACATAGCTACTAAGGTTGTTGTGAGACAATTTACAACTTCTATGTAGATGATACACATATGTTAGTCACTACTGATCGGTTAGGGCAAAATAACAACCCCTCCGAAACAGAAATTGGCTAACGTTAACACAATGTCAGACTTAATTTGCGTCACTACATTATTTAGTCCGATTATCAGGATAACGTCATCCCAGCAGTAACAAACGTGATTTGTTTATATTCCACCATAAACAGATACAGAGAAATACAACATAGAGGACAAGGTCCTACCCCAGATTCTAATACATTATACAGGCGCTTTATGCATGTCTCTATATCTGCATCCAAACAGCAATGCAATATAATTAGCCTGGATATGATTCTACACAATATGAACCAAGCAAATCAAACCTTTTCCCTCAGTTCCTTTTTGTTCTATTCTATTCCTTTTGAAGGTCTGTAAACACTGCTGCTGTTGTGTGCGTAACCGCAGCCAGTTTTGAGAGAAGGGAAATCGTCCTTGGAGCAGTTCATCAGGAGAGAGAAAGAGCGAGGATGCCTCCACCTCCTGTTGTTTGTCCGGGATGCCAAGCTCACGCACAGCATGCCAGGCCCCATGCGGGCGCTCAGGCCGGCCGGAAAAGACAGAGCTCTTGGAAGACTCGGGTCTGGTCAGAGCCAACACGATGCTCATGCCAGGCAGAGCAACTGTGGCCAGCGTCTGCTAGTGCATCTCTCCCCTTTACCCGTCGACACACTGCAGACCTCAGGGGAAAGGATGCAACCATCAGGGGACCAGTAGTCCATCCGGGCCGGGCTGGAGGACAGACCCCATGTGGCAGAGAGTGGGAGGTTTGTGGCTGCTACTCGAAAAACCTGCCTGATATCCTGTTTTAGTTTCTTACTGTTGATGTCTAATTTAAGTCAAAGCATCCCCATTGCCTTTAAAAGTGCTACATAAAGCATTTTTAAACATGAACGCACAGTAATACAGTCCAATTAATTTTGATTCCTTTGTGGCTAGTGGTGATATTGGTGGTATTGTTTCTCAAAATTAAGGTCACATTTCCTACAAATCCCACTGCTTCCTGTCACATGGTGGATATTGGTAAAGAAGACTTCCTAGAGTGAAAGTAGTATTTATTCTGTTTTCATTTACTGAAGAAGATAAATGTTAAGACTCTCTACCCCCCACTCCTTCAATTCCCTAGCAAGAAATGGAATATTATAGACATTAGTAGGCTTCGAAAGAACAGTTTGTCGGTCATCAATCATCACCGTCTGCCAATGGTTGTAAAGTAACTTTCCAAAACTGACAATTCTACAATCATGCCCACCTTACATAGCAATTGTCCAGGTGAGTGGAGGTGTGAAAGAAGGCAGGATTTGAACATCTCTTCATTGTATCTGGCTGACATCGCTCCGCACATTCGATTGTGGCCATATGGAACACGTGCAACCAGTTTTGCCTTCAGACAAGTATGTACCAACTTGTTAGTTTGACGCATCCTCAACCCTTAAACCTTTTCTGCACCACATGAATAGCGTCCTTCTGTTTTGTGTCATAAAACAATAGTTGTTCACGCCGCAAAGCTATTTAGCACACATTTCCAGCCAAGTATGATGCAGTGTTACACAATATTAGGTGCAAATTTGTCAGTCCTATAAATCAGTGCTATAGGTTTATGTTAAATAATGTTTGTCTCAAAATGAATGTGGTAGAATATAACAAAATAATTGTTTTAAAAAAATTTAATAGCAAAGTTACATTGCCTTAAACCCAAAGGGAGCACAAGAAATGCTTCTAAAAGTCGGATGCCATGAAAAATCTCTAATGTTAAGGCATTGTTTACAAATGTGTATTGTATTTTATTTAACTGGACATTTTAAAACACAAGTCATATCGCCAAATATTACTTAAATTGTAAATAAATTGTAGAGTTAAGGCAAAACACAAAATTTCTAATTACGGAATGCTGAGGCACTTTTTTAATGTCCATTTTCAAATATATATCACTCTCTTTTCTGTCTTTTTTTCAGGGTTTCTGCTAATGCCTGAATGAGAATAAAAGAAACAAACTATCAAGGTTAACATCTGCATCTGAGGTTTACTGTTGTACATGCAAGATGAACATTTAATGAGTTTTAATCCACAAGAGTAACATTTCACAAAATAAGATCAATGTCTTGCTGTACACCTGCTTTTTAATCACATGGAGGTAACGACAGAGAGAAAAGGAGGATCTGATGCAACCAGCTTGGGAATCCTGTGATTGTTCAGTACAAACACATTAAAAATGTGGGTGTTTTCTAGCGAGGACAGCTTGAAAAAATCCACACATTTATATTTCTATGATGGAGTCTATCTTGTGGATGATGACAGTGCTGCAATTCTTGTGGCAGAGAAAAAAAAAACTGAGAAGATGTGTGACATGAAAACTAGCCACTTGTGTTGCTGCTGCTGCTCTGAATTCTGAATTAGTGGGTGGAAATCCTGATGAGAACAGGAGTTAACAGAGCTTGTATGCAATCACACTTTCTGCAGCTGGTTGATGCGACTGATCATCTCAGCAGGCATTACACAATATCTCAGCTGTGACCTGCATGCACCTGACTGACTGAGCCAACAGGCACATGGCATCCAGTCACCCAATGCACAGGGTGAAAATGAAGTTTCTAGATGTCACACAGCATGTTATCTGTTTCAGTGAGTTATTTTCCCTGTTTGTTTTATTTTAATGCCCCCATGCTGCCAGTCAGATAAGACCTTTGCCACTAAAGCTGTGACAGTACATCTGAGGCAGATCAGGTTGCCACACTACTTTTGAATGTTAATACTGCAGCATCATGTTTCACATTGATTCATTTTCAGAGAGAGTCAGTATTATTTTTTATTGATCGCCCTTTCTTTATAAACAAAGATGATATATAGGCCTAGTAATAGGAGGATTAAATTACATGGCTTGAAAATAAGCCGGATCGATAAAAAAAAGTAATTTAGCACAATTCGGTTCAATTTGTTTGAGGAATCCTGAGCAGTTTGTGTGTCTGAGTTAGCAGGTGAGGTGAAATGCCACAGACGGCAGCCACTTCTACAGGCTTTCACTATTTCCACATTTTACATCATTTTCTTTCACGTTATCAATGCAATCCGACAGTGAAAGTTTGTCGAGTTTAACTAGTTGACAGAAAACTACTGATACTGCAGTAACGTCGTATCACTCGACAGACAGTTGCAGCTGTTGATGAAACCTTCACATCATCATGTTCCAAGTGTGGGAGGATTGAAATTAAAATAACGGAAGAGCAGAAACAGATTCTCTGCCACGTCTCAACACACACTAACCAGGTGTGTATAAATGCTGCAAGAACCCCCCCCTCCCCTCATCAGCGCAGCTAAACCAAATGCTGTGGCTCTCATTTGGGGCATTTGTTTGCTTGTGTGAAAAATAATGGCGGCGGGAGCAGGTGGAATATTGCTTCGGCAGCTAACCCATATGGATCAGAAAAGCAGCTTGCCAAGTCCAAACTCCACTTTTACAAGCACATCTGGAGCAGAATCACCATATTAATTGCTAGTTAATGTGTTTACACACAGCAAAGATTAATCCCTGAGAGAAGTTGGTTGACCCAGGTCATACGTTCAGCAGGAGGGATGTGTTTTCAGGTAAAAATCGGTGGGGAGAGTTATGAAGCCAAATGTGTGGACAAAGGCACATCCCATAATCTAAATATGGCAGCTGAAAGCCATCTGTCATGCAGCTTTCCTGGTATTTTGACAACATTTCTGTAAATGTTCTTCGATGGCTGCAAACAGCTGAATGGCAGCAAAAATTCATGCAGGCGTTTAGTAGGCTGTGATCACATGAGAAGCTTTGTTAAAACACACCTGCATGTTTTATTGTTTATTTTGGATGCTTGGTCACATGCGCGCGCGTGTGTGTGTGTGTGTGTGTGTGTGTGTGTGTGTGTGTGTGTGTGTGTGTGTGTGTGTGTGTGTGTGTGTGTGTGTGTCTGTGGCGGGGGGGGAGGGTAATGATTTTGGGGCCCCAGAGCTGGACACAAGCCCTGGAACATGTCAAGGTTGACAGAGTTATCGTGTCAGAGCTGCTGTTCAGGTGTTTCCAGGGGGACCACAGTTTCTAGCATCTGGGTGTGTACCTCTTTTAATCTATGAACTAGACAATGGACAATATTTTGCAGCTGCCTCAGATTAAGCTGTACTCTGGCTAGTAAGTGTACCATGAGTTAAGATTTATTTCATGAATTATTTCATGTTTTGAAGATCATGAATGAAGTTTCATGCTCAACCCATAAATGGTAACTTCCGCATTTTTAAACCTAGGCTTATTTTGGGGTCAAAATGAGTAGTAGGTGCAAAATAGTTTTGTCATCAGTGCATTAAATGGCTTCAGCCTGTTTTTAACCTTGTTTTTGTGCTTGCTAGCAGTCCATCAACGTACACAACAAACTTCTGTCTCTCTGAGGGACCGCCATGGAAACATGGGGTGTCACCGTGTGTTCATACTAGGTAGTACTCATAGGGATCCTTTCCATGATGTCAAACAGCTGGTATAACAAAAAGAAGCACTTTTTGTGGACATAATTTTGATGGGTGCAATTTCCCCCCAAAAAAATCTGAGAAATGGATGAGAAGATTTTCCTTTTTTGCCACTTCAGGTTAGATCATCAGGCATCATGCTACACAGCCTTATGCGTGACATCTCGCAGCTTTGAGCTCTTTTCTACAAATTTTACTATCCGTTTGGCAGATGATTTTTCAAAACTGGTATCCTTGACAAGTTAAAGAGTTCTTTAGGTTATTCCTGCTGAAAGGGGTTAGTTGCTTTAGGGTCCTCTTTGATGAAGTATATATGCTATTTTGTGTTGTTCTTTAGTATAAAATCTACAAAGAAATTATATACAAGTTGTAACTCCCATCCCGTTATGAAGGACCATTTATACGTCATTGCTGGCCCCATGGAGCCTAATTCTGGCTGATAGCAGCATCAGCCATCACCTGAGCCTTCATCCCTCCCTCCTTATCCTGTAGATAGCCCCATGTCTCTAAGGGTTTGGTTTAGAAGGACCTCCTAATGAGAGATTTACTGTATGGAGATAATTATGGGGGAAGGCAGCATCTCGCTCAGGCCTAATGAGTAAGATAAGAGCTCTTCAGTGGTTTTTCAAGCAGCGCCCTCCTCCTCCCGACCTGTCACAGTATGGGGGTTCTAGTGGTCGTGGACAATCAGCTAGAAAAACATTAAGGGCACATCTATATGCATGACAAGTGCAGACACATGGCAACACACATACCCATACACATTCATGAGCGTGCAACCCAGAGATCATAAATGGAAACAGAAAGGACTAAAACAAAGCGCAGCGCTCCCTGGTATCGCTGCCATTTTATAAATCAGTCACCTGGCCGATTAAGGGGAAAATGAGTGAACAGAATCAGAAACGCGTGGTCTTGTTTATTGCTTTAGAGAGTAAGCTGGCGAGGAGGCAGCCATTGTGTGATGATGAGAGTGGCCCCTCTGGAGACGGGCGTTCACACACTGGCAAAGGAACTAATACAGACTTTCATTAGGATGCACACTTCAACACACTGTCATAGTATTTACAGTCTCACACTGGGGAAACAAATAAACTGCGTGATTAACAAGTTTTCCTGATGCCTGGTGCTTCGCTGTGCGCACATTGGAGTGCCACCTCGCCGGCTTAATGATTCTTAATGGTTTCTTAATGACTTCTTAATGACTTCATCAGGAAGATCCTGCAACAGCACATTCTGACAAGCGGGAGCCTCCCCTTGAGACCCAGGATCACACCACAGTGCTAACCCCTCTTCAGTTTTCTGCTCAAATAACACACACTTTAAATCTGCTTATCTGAGACAGCATCTCTGACTTGGATGACACAAGCATTTGATCCATGGTTAACTATGGGGATATGTGATGTAATGTGATGTGAAAGCATGCAAGCTGATGTGTGGAAATCCACTAAAAGGCGAATAGGGATGTCCACCTAGGTTGTGGGCAAATGCAGTCACATCAAACTAATCTCAGAACATTGGAGTGACATCTAGTGTTGTGTAACCAGAATTAAACTGCATTGTGTGAGGGTATCTAGGAAACCCATTTTGTAGCATTCAGTGCAAAGCTGTGACTGTGATGCAAGACCGGGGGAAGCAGTAGGAAAACAAAACAAACAGGCCTGAAGAGCTCAGTAATTGTAGAATTTCATTACAGCAAGACAGACAAAAAGATGACACTCAAAGAGAGAGAGAAATAAGTGACGTGTTGTTGAGCTGGGAACAAACTGCGGTCAGCGGAGAAAAAATCCTCCAAGCATTTAATGACATAGAATTTTCTGGGTCACCTGAATGTCACTGAGCAACAGATAGTTTGGAGTGTTAAGTACATAGCATGGACCATCATAGACAGCAATGTCACTTTCAACTAAGCCTGCAAATTATCATCGTATCTCGATGAGTTAACGCTCAGGGCTCATTTCATCTAGACCATGTTCAACAGGATTAAAAGAGAAGTTTGCATTTCTTTGAACAATTTCTTAATTATTTGATTAAACAAAAGTTAATTAGCCAACGAGCCAATTACGATCGTCAGTGTCCATACAAAAAAGCTAAAAATTCAAAGGACATGATAGAAAATAGGATCAATTCTAAAAGTTACTCAAGTTCAAAGAAAATACAGCAAAACCAAATCCCTTAAAACATAGGGGTCACACTGTGCATGCAGACACACATATTTAACAACTGGTTAACAAATTGTAAGCGTGACTGCATAGCAAATTACACCTGTCCTGATGGATGTCCTCTTTATGGGCTGTGGAAGCAGGCAGAGGGGCCATGGAGAGAGGACGAGGCTTCAACCAAACACTCAAAAAATGATGCATAGCCGGCCATGTGTCACTGCTTGGCAGAGGCAGGATAGCGATGCCCAAAACACAGAGAGACACGCGCTCCACTTAATCCATGGCAATCAGGAGGAAATGTGATTTGAGTGTCTCTCTTCCATGTTAACAATTAATAACCTAACACTGTCAAGCCCTTGAACCCTGAGCTGTTTTTGTTCATTCTTTAATCCCTTTATTTACAGGTCTGTGGCACAACATGCCGTGGTTTGCTTTTTTGCTTTTTCAGAATAAGACTACTTCAACTGGTATGTCAGTGGTACGAGGTCTAGGACATTTTTTTAATTTAAAACGGTTTGTATTTCCTTAAAATTTCCCTGAGAAGTTTCCTGAAAAGAAACTATCTAAGGTGGTAGTATATTCTTTACAGGGTAGCACAAAAATAAGTCAGTGATGAATGCATATTTACTTGGATTTAACTAGAGTAGTTCCATCAAGGAAATTCCTCCAGGAATCAACAAATGCTTATAAAACCCTATCAAACTAAAACAGCTCAGAATGTGATATTTTTTGCCTATAATTAGTACCAAATTACACATTTCTTTCGCTGAAACATTCTCTGCATTTTCCGTGAATCTGCAGCATGAAAGTTATGCTGCATTAGCAACTGACAGAAAAACCTTTGATACTGAAAATGTGAAAAGTCTGAATTTGATGATTTAGGCAAGATCTGAACTAGCTAGGTGTCAAACCTCCATACTTTTAGAGTAGGTCTGACATGTGTATATCCAAAGAGTATCAAAAACTGTCAAGTATAAAAAGCTGACATCGAATGTTTAAATGTTGGTCTTGTTTACTTATTCATTGATCAGATAATTCATATCTGAAAAACATTTACTTTTTGTGCAGGTAATTTCTAGCTACTCTTGTTAATGTTAAACGCTGACACATGTTTAGCATATGTTGCTAAATGAAAAAGTTTTTTATAAGATGTTCATATTGCTCAAAATAAGATGTTGATATTAATATTGTTTTGGTATTGGTACTGAAATTCAGTTTTTGTAACGACTCATGATATATTTTTTGATCAGAAATACATAAATTGGGCTCTAACTTTACTGTTTGGATGGCAAATCAGCTGGTAAATCAACCAGAATGTGTACAGTAGGTCTCAATGTGAGGAAAAAAAATAAAAATACATGATCTCTGCAACATTTCACAAGTCACTCGTAGCATAAAAAGCGACTTTGCTATGTTCTCTATGTCTCCATGGTGTGTCAGACTCATGTGATGTGACCTTCCTCTAGAGACCTGGAAAACACATCCTGCATCAATTAGACCACTGGGGAGTTTGTCTGGCTGTGGAGATCACAGAGAAGCAGCCCATGACGTGTCTTCACTGTGAAGATCGACCACTTCCTCTGAAGCATCCAAACAGCGTTTTGAGAGAGAAAGGGAGAGATAGAAACAGTGGGGGATTTACTGCCAGTGGGATTTACTCCTTGTTCCAATTTGCAGGGGGATTACTCATTTTTTCATCATTCCTTTATTTATTTATTCTATTTCCAAATTCATTTCTAATTCACCTGAGGGAAAACAAAATATCAAGCCAAATGCATAAATACTGTCAGAGTGAATAGATAATGACAGCAGGTCAAGTTGTGAGTGAGTCACGTCTTTGCTCCTGGAAGAAAGTGATTACTGTAACACAGTGCTGACAATCAAGGCCAAGATAATTCCATTTCTCACATGGAGCTCAAATTGTATTATGTCACATTGTATTTTGCATATGCCATCAAAAACTGGATTTAGATATGCAAACTATCTGGGAAAAAAGTGAAATTCTAAAGGAAGGAGGGGAAAGAAAACATGCAGCCACAGGGTTGGCATCCAGGCCTGTCACTTTGTCAAGCTGTATGGTTTCTGAGAGAGCTTGATTGTTTATAAGGGAGGGGAGAAAAAAGTGTCGCAAAGGCGTGCTCTTCTCCAAGATGAACAGATGGCAGAGTGTAAGTGTGGAGATTTGTTTTATATCTCCATCCCATGCTGTGGCGCAGTAGATGTGGGCTTCAGCTTTTTTTTCTTCTTCAAATGTTATCTTAAAGGATAACGGATACACGCAATGTTTAAGCTAATGAGGTGTGGGTGTTGCTTTGTCTTCCTCTTCATTTCTTCCCCTCTCTCCCACTGACACATCCTCTTGCTTTCCATTCTCCCTCAAACCCACGCTTGGAGCGGAAACCTATATGCCAAACAATTATGAAACACAATTTGGAGTGCTGCTTGCAGCCTAGGTGGCCATCTAAAACATAGCTGACTGTAGAGTTCCCGGAAGCTACTGACGTGCAATAACGACAGTCAAAAGAACATAATGCTCATCGAGCTGCAGATGATATCGGGTCAGTGCACAACTGCCTCTTGTGCAAAGTGAAGACAAAGTGGAACACTGTAGTTCAGAAGGCAGTTTTTAGCCACAGTTGCGTAGGGATCAGTCGTTCCAGAGCAGAATCTCAACAACATATTTCATGGATTGCTATGAAATATGTAACAAAAGATGAGTCTTAAAGACTCCTCTTGACTTTTCATCAACGTCACCGCCCAGTCAAATTGTCCACTTGTTTAACACTTCATTTCATGGCACACTAATTACAGAGTTCTGGCTGGCCTTCAAAGGCACATTGAAATCAATGCTAACATAGCATGGTGGCTCAGGATTAGTCAGCTGATGTCTTATATAAAATTGATTGGTGATGATGATGATGATGTTTTAACCAATAATGACTGGGGGTGGATGATGGTGGCTAAATGTACTCCAGATTTTATGTAATGCTACTGGTGTATATTGTTTTATGTAAGCTTATGTAGGGGGTTGTAGTGTCTTTAAAAGTTCAGTTAAATGTTTAATATTTTTTATGTTCATGTCTGTTTAAATTTTTGACTTGGCTGCAACACAAAATTTCCCCTGGCGAAAAGTTGAACATGACATGTCATCAGCATGATACCATGTTAACTTCATGACTTATATACACATGATCAATGTTAGAATAAGCTAACATGCTAAATGTCAGAGCAGTATCCTAATAATGTTAGCATTCATCTCAAAATACAGCTTAGCCCCATTAAAACTGAGGCTGACAGAGCACAGGGTAGACTGCTAAAATCTGAACTGACCCTGACAATGTGGAGCAGAGCCTGACAAGCTGAGTCTTAATGTCCTAAAAAGGCCACAGTGCAGAAGATTAACTTGTTTGAATTAAGAAAGTATAATCCCAATATATTATCCCATAGTACCATATTGAGACACCCAGGTAAGATACCTGACTTACTACCATATTAAACAACTGCCAAGTTGCTACATGAGGAACCCATTTTCAGCGCTGAACTTTGATACCCTAGGTGAAGGTCTAACTCGCCAGTCGAGAGCAGACTTTTCAGCAACACGACTGCCAAATGCAAGTTTGCTGTCGGTTCCGGTGTAATAAAGTGGTGGCTTTTCCCAAGTAATTAGGATTTGTGTATTTTTACCTGTTTTGTTCCTGACACTGTGTGAAACCATTAACGGCACTTTACTTTGACCAAAGTCCAGTAATACAACTGCCGAACGCAAGTTAACTGTCGGTTGCTGTGTGATAGTGTGGTAGTTATTGTGTTTAGCGCAGTAATTATATTTTTGTATTTTTACCTGTGTTAGTTCCTGCCACTGCATGCAGAGTTAATAACTATACTTTATCAGGACCAAAGTCCAGAACCGCAGCTGTTGAAAGCAAGTTTACTGCTGGGTACTAAGTGATAAAGTGGTAGTTATATTGTATCTATCTGCAGCAACCAGGATCTTATATACTGTGCTTTGTGTGCCTTTTCTCTTTTCTTGTACCAGCACACATATGCACCTACACGCCTTCCACACACATTGACATCTGAAACCCACAGTGTGTAGCCTAAACTCCAGCTGTCCTCCAGGGCATCTTGGTGAGAACAGGTAAATTGTTTCAGGTGATAGTAGGCTGACTTTGTAATTGTCTTAATGTGGCTGCCAAAATTCAGGTCTGAGTCCATGACTACACCATGACTTCTGGCTTAGTTTGTGTTTTTTTCACACACACGCTTAAATATTCTTGCTGATCGTTGTATGCTTTTATTTTGCTTAGAATAGATGATAGTGGTTTATTGGCTGAAGTTGTTGATCATTGATCTGTGCTGAAGTAAAAAAAATCCCATTATGCCTCTTAAAGAGGAGTTGCTTGTGGTTATTTGTGTATTGTGCTGTAATAACAGCTTGTTGTGACAGTCAGTGTTCGGATTCATCCTTAACCGTCCATGTTATTAATATAAAATAGTGTAAAAACTGGCATTTTTAGCTGAGAAAACCACTCTTTGAGACAGTTTTCATGTTTGGTTATTGGTCCGTGATTCCAGGGTGATGCCCTGTATTTATTCATCTTTATTTTTTGTAAAATTCTCAACTGTATTCATGTTTCTGAATATCTTCGATGTTTTGCTAATAACCAAACCTGCACCTACCAGGTCCCAACAACAGCTGAAATCAAAATAAAGCCTTCCTCTAATGTCAACCTAAGTTGCTTTCACACAGAGACTGAATAATAATACTGAAATTCAGGAGTACCAATAACTGCTGTGTTATTTTCCTTCCAAGAAAACTGGAAAACAACTTGTTAAAATTGACCAACAACAACAGCATGAAGCTCCCCAAGTTCATCAAGCTTGCAAAGACAGGCAAAACCGAAGAATAAATGGCAATACTGCTTTATATGTTTTTAGAGTAGGCTGGAGGCAAGCCTATGCACGGCTAAAATGACAGAAGATGCAATGCGTTTTGACTCCTCACCTGCCACAGAATTTTTACCCTGGCAAGATGACAAAACACAATCCCTCAAATGTCCACACTACAAGATAACTACTTTTGAGTCTATGTGACTGGTTTAGGAGCCCTGTCTTGTTTTAAACATTGTGAACATAAACCAACCAGATTTAAACATATAGTGAAGTAAACTTGTAAGCTTTAACTTCTACTATGGTTCTGACCGAAGCAGAAAGTCTGTAAGTTAGTCTCCAAAAAACCAAAAGCTTCCAAACAAGTGGGGGAAGAAGCCAAATAAATTCCCAGTATCCCCTAGCCTGGGAGACCAGCCCTTGCACCTGTGACCAGGTAAACTTTCTACACAGTCGTTAATGGACACGGCGGCTGTTGTTTACTGAAGACTCCCCACAGAGGAGACTAGCTGACCCATGTCTGCAACCAGTGAGTGGTACAAATGGCAAACATCTCTTGGAGTCATTATTTATGCAGGAATGCCCTTGGGAGTCTTTGCACTTGTTTACACAGTCACGGCACAGTCCATTCATGACGGCTCCGAGTAAATGAGCCGCTTGCTACCAATTTGTCCTGGACGACGAAGCTTTGGGGCTCTACTACCCACAGTTACCTTGGGGTGTGTGTGTGTGATTCTGTGTGTGTGTGTAGGGTTATGGAAAAGAGGTTAACGCAGCACTACTGTACTGTCGGGAACCGACCTGGAACTACGGACACAGAAGTCCCAAGAGTATTAGGAAGCACAGTGTCACATTTAGAAATAAATGAGAATATTTTTCAAGAGGAGCACCATGGACTTTCACCTTTGAAATGGGCTGTTGATTTGCCCGAGGACGAGGACAGTGGTCAAAGTTAGTGAGCTACACCCCCATAAAACCAAAACCAAGACATGAGGTTGAACTCAAAGGCAAAATGAAGACAAAATAAACCCAGCATGAGTTTCAGGGAACCAGTGTAAGTTCTGTGTTCTAAAACTGGTATTTAAATGCATAATGCACATCAAGTCTGTCTGTTTAATGCAGATAACTTCTTGCGTTGTGTGGCACAGAGATGGAAGAAGAATTTAGATCATTAACTTAAAGTTATTGTTGATGTGGCAACATCCTTGGTTACTAGTGGTAATTGCTAGTGCACTTTAATACTACAGGTCCCAGAATTGTGGGGGCAGCAAACATTCCTTTAGAAGCTATTTTGTCAGAAATAAAACAGAAAGGCAACAGATATATCTGATTTTTACAGTGGAACCAATCAAATTCAAATTTTTATTATGCATGAAAAGAAAATTTGAATTCAAGGTGGGAATGGTGGACTTCACCATTAAAGATGAAACCTACTATATAGAAAGTAAATTACAAAATGTAAATACATTAAATGGTAATTCCTGAAAGAATGCCTACTATAAATAATATAAAAAATAAGATTGAATGAAATAAAGTAAAGAAAGTAGTAAGTAAAAATAAAAAGTATTAAATTTGACCAAAGTACAGAATTATTACGAGCAGAATGTGCTTAAAATATCGAAACTAAAAGAAGTCATTTTACAAGGGAAATGTAACAATACCTGTCAAATAATTGTAGTGGAGTAAAAAGTACAATAAGTCCCTCTGAAATGTTGTGGAGTACTAGTTTAAAGTATCATACAATTGAATTATGCATATAAAGTTGTACCTCAAGTAGAGAAATTGAGTAATTGTACTTATATACTTTTCACTGAGATGTCCAATGAAAATAGCTACAGTTGGACAAAAACCTCACTGCATTTACACAATTTAAATGTACAGAACAAGGAATAAGGTAGCAGGGGAAAAGGGGTAAAATGATATGAATGAAATGAAAAAAGCCTTCTTTGAGGAACTGCTCAATTCTATTTTAATTATGTACATTAAAAAATGTATATTTCAATATACAAAACCTAAAAAGTACCTTTAAATTTACTTAAACAAAGGCTAAAGAAGGAGGCTGAAGAAATTAGGAGGCATATTGTCCTGTAAACCTAGTGTATGTTGCAGTAATGAGGATCCTACATAAGTCTGTGCTGTCATTTAGAATATTAATACAGCATCCAAATCATCACCGACTTTTCCCATCTTCCAATTAGTGCAAATAAATTGCAAATTATTTGTGAAAAGCGACGTGACAAAGTGAGTAACCTCTTATGACTGAATTCTTAATACATTTTGATTATTATGACTATGTCAGAGAGTTTCACTGTCTTGTTTTTTTAAAATGCATATATGTTTCTAATTATAAGCTGCCATCATCTGGCAGCTTCTGGCATTTTTGGTCTCACTTTACACTGACAATTGGGTGTGCAGTTTTCCTTTATGTCTCAATTTGTGTGTCTTCTATATGTGATCGAAAAAGATGCAAATAACCAACAGCAGAGGATTCAATTAAGTAGCATTAAGTATTCAAGGCGAATGACTCCCCCTACAGTTTTTCAGGTTTTCACTCAGTGAAACAGTAAAAATGGAAGAGATGTGGTTAACGGAGAGGCAGAGCGACAGAGAGAGAAAAGGGGAAAGAAGCGATGGGATAATTTAACAAGCTTCCTCCTAAACCACTCCAAAACCTCCAGAGTTTAATTGCTAGGAGGCAACATTATCCCTAGCAACACTGTGTCTGTCTCTTGGCTGGGATTCGGTGGGTACCTGCTGTATCCACTCCCCACACAATACAGCGCCCACTGAGCCATATAATCCTCTCAGGCCCTCCTCTTCTGGAGAACCACATTCAATCCCGTTGTGACACGGGAAAATCTCCTCTTCTCTATTTTTTTGTCAGGGTACGTGCTTCAAATAAGCCCAATCAGTACACGCAGTTATGTGTGCACAATGCTACAGGGAGCCATAGAGAAAGGGAAAACAGAGAGGAAGAGTTAAATAAAAGGACGTTTGATTTGCTGCTGTGAAATTTGGGGCTACTTTCCATTCCTCTGCGGAGCTCCCCGGAGCAGCCATATTTCTGTTTATGTTTAAATGTGAATCAGTCAGATGGGCTATTGGGCTCCTGCTGAATCATCCTACACTCCCATCAGAAAGCGCTGGGTTACTTTTGAACCGGCTGCCTTGTAGGAGAAAACAAGAAACTAATGCCACTTTCTTCCTGACTCCTCTTTCAAGTTGCCCTTGAAAAGGAAATTACAACAACGGCTTTGATGCAAGTCTGACATGCTTCGAGATATTCTCCGTAAGTGCACACACACACTAGATTATCATTCCAATGAGTCTGTTCTGATGTCTTTTAACCGTCTGTATATAGAACAAGCTGACAAGAACAACGCATTTTCAACACTGCAGAGGGATGTGGAAACAGTGGCTCATTACACAAAATGGCAAAAGAAGAAAAAATGTACTTCTTAGTTGCCCAGTGGTTTGTAACTTAAGTCAATATGGCATTTAAACATTCTGAGGCAACTTTTAATTAAAAAAAGAGCTAAATAATGAGAAAGTATACAGAGGCAGTGTACTGAAAAAGATTTCTATGTTTTATTAATTTTACTTTTAGGTCATCTCACTCCTAGTAAATGAGTTTCTTTACTTTTCATACTTATTCTTTGAACAAAAGTAACAGTTTCTATCCTTGTGTGAGAAAAAGTATCTGCACCATTTTATTAGATCCTAAATTTTGCGAGTAACTATTGTACTACAGGTTTTTCTTTCCCTACTGTTTCTGGTCAGTGGGGTCTATTGAACATTTTGTGGTGATGTCATATTATACTTTCACCCTGTTGAAATACTTTATTTATATATAAGTAGAAATATCAAGTACATATTAATGTTTTCTCCTATAACTTTTGCAGCAATATAGAGATATTCATATCAGTGCTAGGCAACAGTTAAAAAATGTAATTGCGATTAATTGCATGATTTTATGCAATTAATCGCGATTAATCGCATAGTCATGGGAAAATTGAATAATAAATTCTACAGTAGTGTTTTGCGCAATTTTAATTTAAATGTACTGCTATATACACAAAAGTGCAATAACATGTGGTTTGCAAACACAAATAAGGTGCTTTTTACCAAAAGGATACCCTTTACACAGTAGCAATAATATATTTCTTGTAAATCTCAACTTTAACATTAATGCAATCAAATCAAATATTAAACCAAAGCTATTTGCCTGCAGTGCCAGGGCCTTAGGGTACCTTTTATCTGCTTGTTAAAACAAGTTACCAGAGCCACGATCATGAGCAACAGGTTCACATATATAAATCTGTTTTCTGTTTTTTTTTCTGAACAGGTATCAGCAGAAACATTTTTCTTTTATCAGGGAGCAGCATAAACAGTCTATGTTCAGTAGCAGGTGTCCCTGTTTCACTAAGGTGAAGTGGTCGCCTCACGCACACGCCCGGCCGCTGCCGAAGTTAAATTGTCTTGAACTTTTTGTACGCAACGTGGAGCCCAAATCATTGGAAGAGAGACTGATCCTCGCTGTTTGTGAGTTTGACTAATCAGCATGCAGTGTGTAGCTATCCCATTCGCTATCCCACACTCTGCATCCAGCGTAGTCTGCTGAAGCCTCCCTCCGCTGCTTGTTTGGGTGGGTGATTTGCAGGCTGATCAACATCCCACCCCTCCTGTGACCCATGGTTCAACTGTATGTATATTTGGAGCCAGTGAACAACAGACTTTCAAAATAATAATAGTAATAAAAATAAAAGCTTAATTAATTTATCAATGCAATAATAATGCGTTAAATTGCCCAGCCCTACTTTATATTAATATATATATAACACTTTAGATATATCTTTGTTCGATAACTTGTTCTTATATTTAAAACACCTATGTCATCTTTGCCTGATGAAGAACACAAATGTCTCTTCAGGAAGAAAAACACATTTAAACACACACAGACACACACACACACACACACACACAGTGATAAATTTCTGGTGAAAGTCAGTCATCCTACCTGTCAGAGGTGCTGGAAAGGCAGAAATCACTTGTTGCTGATGCTGAGTGTGAAGTCTAATGTCGACGCCACCATATACCAATCAGTTACTGTAAGGCAAAGAGCAGACAATGTTTTGGATAGTCATTTGTCCCTCAATTCAATTATTTTACAGGAAGAAATTAACTACTATTTAGTCTCTAGTTGATTCAGAATGACGCGGCACGTGTGCTGACAAGGATTGGGAAAAGAGATCATATTTCTCCTGTATTTGCTTCTCTGCACTGGCTCCCTGTAAAATCCAGAATATAAATTAAAATCCTTCTGCTCGCCTACAAAGCCCTTAATGGTCAGACACCATCATATCTTAAAGAGCTCATGGTACATTATTACCCCACTAGAACATTGCACTCCAAGAATGCAGGGTTATTTGTGGTTCCTAAAGTCTCCAAAAGTAGAATGTGAGCCAGAGCGTTCAGCTATCAAGCTCCTCTCCCGATGAATCAGGTTCTAGTTTGGGTTCAGGAGGCAGACACCATCTCCATATTTTAGTCTTAGATTTAGGACTTTCCTCTTTGATAAAGCTTATTATGAGGGCTGGCTCAGGTGAGTCCTGAACCATCCCTTAGTTATGCTGCTATAGGCCTAGACTGCTGGGAGACTTCCCATGATGCACTGAGCTCCTCTCTCCGCCTCTTCGTCTGGATACATTCTTATCCCATTAATGCATGTCACAACTTCTTCCCTCTCCAGTAGTTTTGTGCTTTCTCATCTCTTCTCTCTCCTTCTGTCACTTTTTGCAGGTATTTTTGCCTCCGGATATGTTTTTAATAGTTTCTGGACAATAATGGAGCAGAGGAAGAAGATATATCAGGCTCGTACTCATTGTTGGGTTTGGTCTTTTCATGAGATATGTCAAGAATCAGAACAATGAAGAAATGCACTTGTCCTTTACATTTTTCACAATTTGTCCCTACTAATTGCAATGACAAACAATACAAAAAACTTTGCAGATCTAGAGAGGTTTCTAATGATGGAATATAATATTTGCACTGGGTTTGAAGCAGTTGAACTTTAATGTCACTGCTCACATTCATAAAAACGTGAAAGTCTTTCACACCCAAGACTGCTGTAAGAAATAAGATGGTGAGGTGGAAGGTTAGCCCATAATCCATAACAGATAGTTGAGCTTGGCCATGCTGGCATTGAGTCCTTATGAAAATTGTAACGGGCCTTGGCACAAGCACAGAATCCAACAAATCAAAACTGTGAGGCTTCCACTCATTAGTAGTCAGGCCATGACGGTTGTTTTCTGAAAGTTTTTGTCAAGAATGTGGTCAGCTGCTCAGCTCCCACCCGCTGCTTTTTTTCCCCAGAGATTTGTAGCATTATGGCAGACGTCGTGTTAATGCTGAATGAGAGCCATTTTAAAAATAAAAACATTTGCCAACAAAGCGAGTGATTCAAGTAACATTAGATTATATAAATTGTCAGTAATGAGGCACCAGGGACAGCATCTGTGATCTGCAGAGGTCGACCATAACATTCTGCTTCACTGCTGAATAAAATGCCTCCTGAGTGCGATTTAACAGCCTTTACATGAGCAGGTACATACAAAGAGACAAGCAGAGGTCCGAGAGGGCGCGGTGCAAGTTGTAGAGGTCACACACACACAACACAACAATGATACACAAACACTGCTGACATGGGGAAAATATGAAGACTTCTGAAGCACAGTAAAAATGAAGAAAACGGATGTGAGGGTCATTTTACTGAGCAGCACCATTAACATCGCTGCCCTTGTCTGAACTGAAGCTCAGATCAGTCACTCACACACATGCAAAACATGTATGCGCGCACACACACACACACACACACACCAGCAGCTCCAGCAGCATTTTCTCCTCTTTTTACATTTCTCCTCTTTTCGCCCTCAGAGAAGGAGAGGTCGACATTTTAACTGCAGCGGCGAGGAGATGGCTTCCTTTCACCTTGACGGGCATATAATGAACATTTTTCATTTTGAGCTTAGCTTCACTTACAGAGTCAGTCAGCTATTTTCTCTTTGAACCTTTTTTTCCCCTTTCTGACATTTCCCTCTGTGGTTTTGCCAGGATGATCTTCACAGTAAATTTGTGCCCCTTTTAAAGAAATAGGATACATTTCTGTTTATTTTTTTTCAAGGCACTCATTTCCATATAGGTCCCCGTATAACACAAATAGGCCTACGGTGCAGCATGAAACAAACAATATGCTAATCACACCTGTTTCAATTAGAGCGCTGGTATCCATGAAATCCATATCATTATTTACTTATTGTTTTGCATTTTGCCTCAGAAAAGAAAATACTGCTCTTTGAAGAAAAATAAATTGCATCCCTTTTCATTTCAGCCCAAAGCCTACCCAGAGGCAGAACTAGAGAGGTGGCCAGGGTTGCACAGACCCCCCCGGAATCTGTTTGGCCTGCTGCCCCCCCCCCAACCAGAGTCAGAATTAAAAGGTAATTGGCTTGTTAGTAACATAACCTCTGTAAAAAGGGACCGTTAACACTTCTTGATGGAAAGTCATTCAAAAAAGTCATGTGTGCCATGGCTCAGGAGGTAGAGCGGGTCACCCGCTAATAGGAAGGTCGGTGGTTTGATCCCTGGCTCCTCCAGTCAGCATGGTGGAATGTCCTTGGGCAAGGTACTGAACCCCAAATTGCTCCCAAAGGCTGTGCCATCAGTTTATGAATGTGTGTGAATGGGGTGAATGTGACAAGTAGTGTAAAGCACATTGAGTGGTTGAAAGACTAGAAATATGCTGTACACATGTATAGTTACAAATAGCATCTATCGAGATTATTTTGTTTAAGGATATTTAATTTTAATTTATTTACACTAAATGAGCATGGACACTATTAATAAAGTATAAAAACAGTTGTATAATGTCTTCTGTAAGCTCTGAAGGTTCTTTGTTAAGCCTGGGAAATGACCCCTGCTACATTTAATTTGGATGAAATGGTTTTTAATTCCCATGCATGCACCTCTCATTGTCATGTCCCTGACAGGTAGTGTGTGACAGGTAAAATCTGTTGAGTCAGTGCATTGAATTTAATGTTTGAAATCATGTTTCATACATAGTTTAAGGTTTCATTGTATTTTACAAGTATCGCTGGTGGTACGGTGTTGCTTTGGTTTTTAGGATAGGATGCTTGTGACTGACAGGAGTAATCTTGTGTATCAGAATGTACATTATCATCAAATGTAAAACTGTATACCCTCATATTTGTTCTGTGATGCTTTCCAAACATGGTTGTCATCCTCTCATTCAAAGTGATGGATTAATATTATTGGCGGAAACAGAGGTGCTATAAGAAAAGTGAAAACGCATTGGATACATCTTATAACCTAAGATGAGAAAAAGAAGAGATAAAAGAGCAAAACCTAACAGAACATGCGAGAATGATTAATTACTCTTAAATTCAAAGCCTAACTGTAAATGAACCCCTACAACGCACAAATGTAACAAACAAAACATCCTCCGTCCAAAAACCCAAACTTGGATTCAAAAGGCTAGTAAAACAAGACCACATGTACCCCCCCCCCCCGCCCCGCCCACACACACACACACACACACACACACACACTCTTGCCCACATTTGCCCACACAGGGGGGGCTGGCAGCGTGCGTTCCAAGACAGCTGGTGAAAACCGGGTGTGCTCTGGCTGCTAGAAAGAGCAGATTCAGGTGACATCTGTGCCTCCTGTTGCAGCGCAATAGTCGAAACACTAAAAGTGAATTACAACATTAATGATAGTGCTCTGCAAGCTGTCGTTCCATATTACGCATCCATTATTCCTTGCATGGGTACTCAGAGGCATCATGAAGGAATAGGGCCCCACCACCTCTACAAAAAAGCCACCTCACTGTGAAAAGAAGCAGGATTGTTGGTTTATGGAGTAACACTATACCATGTCACCACATGGCACAGTGCTGACTGCATGACTGACTCTGTTTCTCTCCATTTCCATCCCTCACTTCATCTTTCAAGCAAGCAACCTCCCACCCCTGACCCCCTCCCCCCTCCTCCCTGCACCGCCGCCGCTATTTCAGACAACATTTGTTTGATCTTGCCGCCCTCTACAGCTGAATGAAATCAATCTGGGAGAGATGTCATGTGTGAGCAGAAATGATTGGCCACAAGAATAACACATATTTGAGAACATGGAGCTTGTGCCCTCTGCCTCACTGCCTGCGAGGCTGGACACATGCATACAATACATAACACACAACGTAGCGCCTGGTGCACGCCTGATGGGCATCACATAGACATCTCTGAGCTGTCACCCATCCCCAGACTTTCAATAACTTCAAATCCCCCGAAAACCTGGAGAATAAAAGCAGAGTCGATCACTCATAGCTTCCTTCACTCTGCTCTTCTCTTCGGGGAAATAACAGCTGAAGGAGAAAAACAAAGTCAGGATCCCATCCTCTCCCGCAGAAAAGCACTAGCATCCCCGGAGGACATGGAGAGAACACTTCTTTCATCATTCTGGTTAACACACAATAAAAAAAAGATTCATTTAAGATGTTGTGACATGAATAGCACGCAGGTATAAATCAACTGTATGGGAGGATCAATGGTAATCAAAGGTGGCTTTTAAAGAATAAAGAGCTAGATGAGAAAGAGAAAAAAAAAACTGCAGAAGTGGGTAGTGGTGGTGGCATCACTAACACAGCGCTACATCTTTTACACCAGCCTACACATTTCTATAGGAGTCTGTGTGTGATTTGGATTTGTGCCATGCAGGATCAAATGGCGGATGTTCCCTCCGCAACGTCTCCCAAGAACATAAACAGATCGTCGGCACATCCAACCGCAGCTCTGTGCCGCTGACTGGCTGTGATTTCTTCATTCAGGAGAGAGTGCCACAAAATGTGTCGTACTTGAAGTGTTTTACAATTACCAGCTGATTATATCAGCTGCATTAGCATATTAAAAGGAAGACTACTTGAACACAGAGATAATGACTGAGTGTTAAAAATAATTTCCCCACTCATTATCGACGACAGACACTGAGATCTGGGAAAGGAAATGTCGATAAATACCCGTAAACCTTTACTGTGTAAATAACAACAATTAGGGAGAAATTAGATCAGGCTGTGTTGGTGAAAAGGGAGATAATTCTAATTAAAAAACTTGCAGATATCAAGGGAAGAAAGCATAAATCTGTGCATCTTTCTATTGGAGTGAATTATTATTCACTCGTGTAAAAAACTTTTGTGCTGTTCACAAGGTGTCACTAAACCAAATCACTATTCTTATTTCATTTCAGTATCAGCCAGCATATTTGCTCCAAACCTCTATTCAGAAAGTGTAGTGTTAGTGTAGTGTTTGAAAAAAAAGGGTGGATAAAATGACGTCAACACTAAAAAAAAAAGACTTTACGTTTAAAAGTAACAACATAAACACTACACACTTGTAAACTCATCTATATACAATGTAATTTGTTTGTTGACTGTGAATTGTCTTACTGTGCTTTCAAAGCTGTCTCTTTTATTCACAGGAAATGCTGCTAATTGACCCTCCGCTAAGCCACGCCCCCTTTTAGTTACTGTTGCTGTCGGACCTGTCGGATTTATCAAGGCGCTGCCACTGTCTAAAACTGCACTCCCTGGAGAAATATTGTCAAATTTTTGGAAAAATGAAAAAAGCAATCTTAGAAAGGAGACAGAAAGGTTTGCATTATACATTTGAAGGTTGTATTCAGGCTGTCAAACTGATGTGAAACAAAAAAAAGCCTACCGATCACAGAGTAGCCTTAAAGTGATACAAAGGGACAATAATATTAAGGATTAACACAATTTCTTTACAGCTGGGTAGGTGTCTGTTCACTATTACAATCATTAAAAAGCAAGAACAGTAGGGTTATATAATGTTACATTGGGAACAATCCACAGCCTACATTTTTATGGATTTGTTTTAGGTGTTGGAAAGAGGATAAATGCCCAAGTGCCCAATGAACAGCGATTAACCATATCTTGGAAAAATCTAGCAAAAAAAAAGCTAGAAAACAACCTTTTGCGTTCAAGTCAATGGAGTGCAGCCATGAAAGTGTCATCGCTGGTTGTGCATTGTCATGCATTGTAAGTTAGAGCAGGTTAAGGATTGGCTTTGGCTATTTAAAAGTCTATAGTAAAGTTCATGTAAAATATAAAGTAATGGTAACATAAAGATCTCAAAATATAAAGTAATGGATTATCTGTCAGTGACTTGAAGGGGATTCCAGCCTTTTGATGTCAAATACAGCAAGACTAATTCTTTTCTTTGTCATTTGCTGCTTTGTCTTGAAAACAATCCAAATCTTTCATCACTGGAGTGTTGCTTGCTCATGCTGGAACGCCATCCTCCATTGCTGAGCAGCTGTAAATGCGTGTGGACGTGAAGGAGACTGTGAATGTCATGAAATTCATCAGGCTGCGAATTTTAGTTCAGAGTGCAGGCAAAGTGAGTTTTCACAGGCAGAAATCTCAGCACCAGGTCGAGAAATCATTAAGTGATTAACATTTAGCAACAAATTTCACAGCCTCCCTGCAGACATGTGATGGCCATTTTTGTGATTTTTGCCCCTTTGAAGTATTGTGATGCCTTCACGTACTGTGAAATATTTTGTCTGACAACAGTAGTTATATTTCTACCCACCTCGTTTTTCCTGAATTCCGCCACCACCAGCACTGTTAATCAATACACACTTTTCTTGCCCTTTTCCTCCTTCGTACGCATATCTCCCTGTCTGACCAAACTGGCAAATTTGTGCTCTTAATCAGCTTGCCAGCCTTGTCTCTTCACTGGAGGCTGGCGACACGCTTCCCTTCCCCCTTAATTCCCTAGCTCTCAACAGACAGGCACGCTGATTAACATGCACGCCCAGGTAGGAGCTCCCTCCAACACAACCCCGCTGCCCACCAGGTCCACACACCATTATCCCCGCTACTCAATAGCACCCATCTCAATGCACATCTGTCGAGCTGCCGCATCCCCGCTTCTTAATTAGCTTTACAACTTTCCCCCACTTCTGGATGGAAAATAAGGGATAAATTTGTGGCCGGTGCGCAGATCGCAACGCGGGAGGGAGGGCGGGAGACAAAGAGGGAGGAGGACATATGCTGAATGCTGAGATGGAAGATGAAATGGAGTGTGTGTTTACGTGTGTATGTGAGGGGGTGGTGATGGTGGCGGAAAAAGATTCACATTAATTCCTCTCATGTCCTGGCCCCAGCATCACCAGGAAACCCCGTCCTCCTCGCCTCCATTCTACCGTCTCTCCACCCAAGGGATACAGCCCTACCAGCATGTGCCTTATCTTATCAGTCTCCCTCTCACATCGATCTCGCTTTCGCGCTTTTTAGTTACTCTTAACAGACGACTTCAAAGACGACCGACTTTCTTTTGATTCTCATCCCTCTCCTCCATCTATGCCACCTACGCCACCTTTATCGGCGTCACCTGGGGTATCTCCAATAAAGGTGAGATGAAGGTGGCGTTCCGTACGTTCGAGTTAGTGTTATGGCTAATGCTAATGGGCTATGCTCTCTGTTATTTCACTGCGGCACGTTTATTAGCAGCTCGAAAACAAACCAAAGAAATAGACAGTGAGAAAGAAGAGGCATCCAATTAATATGAAATTGTCTCCAGAAGTCAATAAGGTTTTAGTTCCACTTGAGTGTGTCTAAATGCGCAGAGTAAGGCTAATTATAATCCCATGGAGTATTTATACTATTTACGCTTTGCCCCTGTCATTACTACAAGCTGTAATCCTCCGACCCGTGTTGTCTGCATGTGTTGATGAGCCTTATGCCAGTTGCCAAAAATACTTAAGCTTGTTTCCCATTCCTGAGGGCTCCGGCAACTATTTCATGCACAAACAATGTGAAAATAATCACCGTTACTATGGCAATGAACATCGAACAATATCATAATCAGTGCTGCCATCAAGAATGTAGTTTCAATCCAGAGGGGCAAAGGTTGCTGTGAAAAGAAGAACAATGAGCTATTTTAGTCAATCTGCTATTCTACATCCATGGCAGCTTCATTAGAACTACCCACTGCGTCTATAACCTTCTGCAGGCCTCCTACCAATCGTCTCCAGTATTAGAAATACTAATCTCCTATGTGTATTTCACCCTCCATCCTTCCTTCCATCCAGCAATTATGCCCCCCGCCATCAAAAGCCATCAAAACAGTAATTTCACTTTTTCACAGGCAGGCTTTTCACATTTCCTTCCGTGAAAGGCCTGAATCATCCCCTTATCTCCATGGCTATTACACAGTGTGCATGAGAGTGAAAACAATGGGCTCGGCGTGATGAGATCATGGCACTTCATTTCTCCGAGGCCACTCCGGTAGACAAAAAGACAATCCACCAGCAGCAAGGAGGATGGGGACTGTGAGGGACGGAGGATTTCTCGGTCACTGAGCCCAGGGCTGTGAGGCAGGTCATCCCCAGTAATACGAGAGAAGAAGAGGAGGAGGGGGAGGAGGGGAGGATGTAATGGTGGGGAAGGGTCTCACAGCCTCGGTAGAGGCCCTGAAACCAAGGTCAGTGACTGGAACTCAAACGCTGACCCGTTATTCCTGCTTGTGTACGGAAACCCTCAGAGGATTGAATGATCCTGCTGCTGTATGAGCACTGTGTTGCTTGTGTGGCGGGTTGGTCGGCGTCTTGCAGAGACAGAGAGAGAAGGACGGAGTGCTCGACTGAAGAGTGAAGTGACAGGCCCAGGGAGGAAGGAGGAGGCTACAGCTGCAGGAAGAGACAGCTCACTAGTGACTAAAACGGCAGGGCTGAGATCCAGAGTGTCTCCGCTCGCTCTGTTCGCTTTGCTTTCTTCTGGCTGCAGCTATCTCAATTTATCCTTTTCTCTCTATCTGTCAGAATTCTAGAGTCTATCCTAAAGTCCCTGGGAACGGTATTTTCCTAATCAGCTTGGTTTGGGACCTTTGAAGCAAAGAAATTGTCCCAGGTTGCATTTGTTTGTTGTGACCAGTTTAACTAAGTCTTAAGTCTTAAGACTTTTCCATTCATTCCCATTTGTTCCCTGTTTATTGAATAACTTTTAAAGGCCTGAAGAAATAAAAATTAACTAGCTAATATTACAGAATGTCTGAATAAATAAACAATCTTCTGTAGCAGAAATAATTCTAGTTTCCTGTTAATCATGTTGTTAACCCTCAGATTTATTTTTTATGTGCCAATGTTTGAATAATACTGGTTCTTTCCCATAAGCAACATCTGCTTTCTCTGTGCCCTTCTCACTCGTTTGAAGAGGGTGGTCAGACATATCTTTACACCAATAAGGCTGATGATTTGGGTGCAGTAAACATGTTTACCATTTTATTGTATCATGTGTCTAAATCTTGAGAAAAATATAAATATCATATTTATCATAAGCAGTACATTCAGAAACCTTCATTCATTCTCATCAGTTTTGCATTATTGTTGTGAAGTAATGGTAAAACAATCTATGTATGTCAACAGCATTACCATGCAATAATATATTTTTAGTTTTCTGGCTAAGCTAATTGATTTTTGTACTGCATGGAAATGGTATGGAAATACACATCAAACAATCTAAAACTGTAAAGCATACATTTGAAAACGTTGGTGGTAAAAATGTATTTTATACATAATTTGTATTTAAAAAGCTTTAAGATTTAGACCAAGTGGTACCCCTCCATGTGCAGTAAACGTCACATGCTTATGAGATGATCTGATTCACTGACATATTTCCCAGCCTCCATTTCCATTACTGAGCTCTGTTTCTGTGTCTTTAACTCTGCATTTGTCTGTCTTGTGCACATGTACACACACACTCGAGCAAACAAAACACACATGCACACACTTGCTCTCTATCTCTCACTCCATCTCTCTTCTTCTTTTTCTCATTGGAAAGGGGGAATCGGGTGGGGTGGAATGATCGTGTTAGGGGGTTCACAGAAGACTGACTGTTTATTATTGTCTTCGGCCCACTTAACTCTGACAGTAACAGAATGAGATGGGGAGAGAAGCGAGTGCCATTAATCACGGTGTCGGGAGGGCCTGAGCCGAGTGGAGACGCATCCATATCACATGTGCCTGGGAGAGGAACACAAAGTGATTTTCAGGCCAGTCGGCCTCGTTGCGCTGCTGTGCAGCCTCCAAGTTCAGGCTGCTGGCGGATGAAGAGTGCAGGGGGAAGAAGTGGGCGGCTTTTCACACTCAATCTTCTTCAAATGTTCTGACACATTAGCACCTACAGCTACCCCCTGTTACCAACAAACCTAAACAAGGATCAGCACTATTTAAAAACCCCAAATGTCCTGCAGAAAGTCAGAGTATCAAAGGAAACTCATTAACTGACGCTTTTTATTTTGAATTTATTATCATAGCACAGTGCTAACATGAGATTAGCTGGATTGGATTTGGGTGCAGGCAGGGTGAACTTGTTTATTTTAGTAACTATACAGTAAGGCTAGTGGCAACATCTCCACCAAAAAGTGCATTCGGCTCAGACTTCAATGGCAGTGTCAGTATGTCAGGCGTCAGGCGTCAGTCTGTGTGAGCCGGCCCACCATGCAGGGACGTTATGAAGCCTCGCGGCCCTGTGCCACCCGGCTGATTGACAGCTGTGTCTCTTAAGTCTCCCCCTCCATAGCATCACCAGCAGCACACCTTCCTCTGCTATCAGTGACACCCAGATGTGCTACAGCAGCTGTCTCCCAGATTATTCCTCCGCGTCTCCGTGCCGCCATCTACATAGACAGCCGTCTAAATATTTAATTGTGCCAGAAGGCGCTGCTGCATCGCACACTTTAGCCGGGGAAATACAGTATCTCCAACTGAAAAGATAGACTGTGAGACATGAAAGGCGAGGGCAGAGAAAAAGAGAGGAACAGGTGAAAGGCTGGCGGGTCAAGACTGGGCCTGGTTGAGTTGAGTTACAGGTAAAAACCTAAGATGACAGTATATGCCACAATTCTTTGGACAAATGACAGCAGTGCAGGAATAGATGACAGGCTGCGTTTTGGATATACCCCGAGGACAACCTCGCCTGACATCAAATGTCTAACAAGCCAGACAAGACCATTCTGATTTCCTGCCGTACCTTCAGGGAGAGACACGGGCCCCCTTGAATATGACATTGCTAACCATGATGCAAAAATTACATTGTGTATATGTGGATGTCTGTCTGTCTAGTATTTGAGTTGCTTTTGCATGTGCGTGTTCATCCGAGTGTGTCATCACTGACAGCTGATCAGAATACACACAGCGCCTGAGGTACTTTCTGTAATTTTGACTGTTTTTTTTTTTAAAGCCTTGGCTCAGTCCCAAGCAACAGATTGCTGCTGTCGCTGGAGTTGCGCCTCACAGATGGAGCAGCATCACTTCCTGAGGAGCCTGACAGGATCAATCCAGGAGCTCATTCGCTCGCAGTCAATTAAGCCATGTTAGTTTTGACAGGAGCCACGGGCAAAATAACAGCCATCACTGTCTGGGAGGAAAATATTGTGACCAAACAAAAAAATGCACTTGTTTACTGGAGGGGGGACTGACTTTGCAGAGAAAAGGGCTGCCGGCTGCATCGAGCCACAGCAGGAGCTCAGGCAGATATGACGGAGAGCGATGGCTGAACCTCAGCAAGAGTCAAAGAGTTTAATCTGTTTGAAAACATAAAGCGCCCTGGGTGATTTAATGAATTCCAAAATGTTGGCTAATCATGACCTTCATCGATTCTGATGGCATATTCAGTCCATTTGTCCAACTCATGTGTCTGTTTTTCTCACTCACTGTGCCTTGTATTTTCAGTCTTACGTGTGATGTAGGTCATTTGAGTAGCTCATAAAAATGCTCCTAAAATGCCTCCTCTGATTCCTTAATAAACCAAATTATTCTGAAGTGAATAATACAATACAGGAAAATGAAACAACCTAGAAATCGCTGTGTACCACCCACCGAGAGAGGAGCAGGAGCTGGTCTCTTTGAACCTATTGGAAGGAGAGTGAAACTCTTTGATTAGGACATGTAGGTAGGTAGCTGTGGGCGATGGACTGAAAACACTTGGCATCTGCTTGCAAGTCTCCACACACCCGAGGTGAGGGACACACACACCAACACACACGCGCATGCACACTGTTCCCTGGCTGAGCTCTGCTTTACCCTGGGCATCATTACAGACACTACACATTCCTCCTTTGAAGGGTTATCAAGGCTCCTCATTAAAGATGTCCCTGGCTTTCTTAGTGATGTGGGCCTCCACAGGGCGTAATATACCCCCTTTAATTAGTTTGCAAACTCATTAGTGTGTGCCGGGCAATTAAATGTCCTTACTTTAGAATAGTTTACAACAGGACAAAGGAATCCCAGGGGCTGTCAAGGAAGTAGGGCTTATAGCCGAGACAACTGTCCCTTCTGCACAGGTCCATTATTAGGGACCATGGCCCCCCTATCAGTCCTAGTCCATTCCTCTGTGCTGAGGGACAAGCTGCTTCTTCTGTTGATTTGGTATATTGATAATACAAATAACAAATACTACTCCTTCGCAATCATTAATGACCGACTTAACAAATTAAATTTCTACCTGAAAAAAATACCTGAAGAAAATATTCACACATCAGCCACACTCCCATTTAAGGTGTTCTGTTGCCGGGACTGGTTTTATTTTGAACACGCCCCCTCACAAATTCAAACTCCAAATGTAACTACAGTTCTATGAATTCTGGATGAGATTATGTAATACCTTAATTATCACCATCTGTGGTGGTCAAGAACACTGAAACAAAACTCTTCACATCATCAAGAGCTGATTTCTATATTGCTATTTTTAGATAGGGGGGTGTGGCCCAGATTAAAATGAACAACACTGATACTCCATGTCGCTTTAGTATATAGTAACTTAACAGGTTTTTCACAGATTTTAGACTTGGACATGTACATGTAATTTACTCAAAAATAATATAACTCAAATAAGAAGTGTCAGATTATTATTATTATTATTTTTAAATCTTAAAGTCACCATATTCCAAATCTACTGTATATTTCTTTCTTAAAGGTTAAGTGTGTAAGATTTAGAGGCATCTAGCAGTGAGGTTGCAAATTGCAACCAAATGTCTAGTCTACTGCTCCTATTGGATCCTGCTATCCGTAGGATAGCTAGGGTGGCTGACACAGGACAAAGGGTGTGGTCAGCAGAGAGTGGCCAGTCAAGAAATGAGATTTCTTTAGGTATATTTATTAAGAAATTATATTTACTTAATTATTCAGTAAAACCATGTGTTATTGTGACTTGGCCACTGACAAGATAACATGGAAAATTTAGCAAAGAGTGTGAAACACTGTTACTGTTTCTGCACCACAGTCCATTATAAACTACATAATAGATGAAGTTTATAAAAGGGAAACATGTTAATTCGCTCTGTGATCATGGACCCTCGCCAAAACTATCGCCAGCAATAATATTTGGCCCACGGCCAGATTTTGGTGTTTTGATAGCGGCAAAAAAAAAGAATAAATACTTTGATAGCGATGCTAAAATAAATCTGTCATGTCAGCAACAGTTACTCACATAATCACTTGGTCTTTAGTGGTTTTGCCTAAAAAATAAAAGCGCGAGAACATTTTGCAGAAATGCTTTATTTCGAGTTAAATTGAAAAATTTTATCTTGAAATTTTACTTAGAAAAATTCTGAACGACATATAAAGAGTCTGTAGCCTGATTGTCAGACCTCTGAAACAGCCGTCCCAAAACGTGATACCCCTAAATGTCCTCTGCCTGGATACTGAGGAAATGAAAAAGCGTCCGTAGGTTGATGGATGAGGATCAAACACCGGAAAACACACACACTGGAGCGCATGTTATATTGTGGGCCTGAGAAACTGTCGCTGCAAAAGCAATTTGTCGAAGAGAGGAAAGACAAAATTGTCCCAACTAGGAATCAAACGTACAACCTTGTCATGAACTTTACCAAATCAAGCTAACCAAACACAATAACATTTAGTTAAAATATTATGCCTTATATTCTCAACCACCATCTAATGTATTGAAAAATTGCTCAGATGTAAAACTTATTTGCCCACCCCTGCAGGATATTCTTCTTCTTCTTCTTCAAACGTACCTATTCATCGTAGTGATGGGCATCTACACTGCCAGAATTCTATAACGAGAAGAATAAGAACAACGTAGTGACGAAACATGCTCTGTAGCGCTGTTTGTCTGTTTTCAGTTACTGCAGAAACATGCCGGCGCAACATGGTGATGTCCATGTAAGTGGGACCCGCGGTTATGAAGATAGAAATGGCTCATTCTAAAAACATAATGGTTCATTATGTAAGGTCTTTTTACATCACTGAAAACATAGTTATAGTAAATAGTATATATAATATAATGAACATGAAGGACAAGGAGGTAGCAAAACTCCAGTGTGAAAGCCACAATAAAAAGATGGGCCTCTACTTTTAAGATGGTAAAATGTATTCATTTTTTTTTATAGATTTATATTTGGTTTATCATCTGAAGTTCACAGCTCTGTGCTCTCTCTGATACTGGCCCCAGAGGAGCCCAAGGCAGATTCCAATGCACTGTGACTCTCTATAAATCCAGCCAGCATGAAATCTCAAGGAGCTAACGTTGAGAAGAGAGCCAATCTGCCTGTTTACACCATCTCATCTTACACAGAAGCCTTGGCGCCTGCCCCGCAGAACCCCCCCAACATGTTTGCAGAAGTGTTCATGCTGAACAAAGTGATTGTATCATCTGGGCCTACTCTTCCATTTGTGTTGCTGCTTCTCCCGAAACCCGTTTCAAGCTGTGTCACCCCCAACTCAGGCGAAGTTTGAAAAATGGAAGAAGGGAACCATGCAAAGTGGACATATTCTCCAGCCTGCCGTAAAATAACCGGGGGATGGACCATTAGCCATTTGCTGCTACCGACAGAGTTGCAGATCTCGCATCTGCACAAACAGAAGGTCACAAAAAACTTAACAAAAGAAAGGCACATGGAGGAAATAATGTTAAGGACAAACTAAAAGAAAACAACCTATTTTATGATGAGTTTTTTCCAGAAAGATAAGCTTATAACAGAACTGATAAAAGATCAAAATGGTTTTGTTTAATTTAGTCCACGGGGTTTGTGCGGTAGATAATCCAGCTCATTCTCTCACCTTGCTTGGTGATGACTTGACTAAAATGCCAGCTCCACCTCCCTCTCCTTGATGTTAGCCCACCGTTAGTGAGGGGCAGGGTGGACTAGATATGTTACACCACTTTTCCAAGGCACAAACCAGTCAATTTGTCATCCAGTGAAGAGGTTGAACCTTTAATTAAAGTGGAGAGCTGCCGCCATCAGGGCCCAGCTAAATGTCACATGATAAATAACGGCAGAAGATCTGAAAAGCTCCCTTGGAGTTTCCTTCACTCGAGGGGATAAAAGGCCACACACATTACAGGGTAACTGCATATCAATATGTTAAATAGGTTCAATTGTATAAATTGATTAAATGACCCAATTGCGAACCAGCCATGCTTCACAGACCCTGTTGTTTGAGCAGTGAATGTTGACAATGTCACGTAGGCTGACTATTAATGGAAACCAAGCAGAGAGAATGTGGCGGTGAGTGACATTATTAAAGTAGATGATGGGTTTCTGAGCAGATCATTCACTGAATGCAATCGATAGCTCTGTGTCTAAACGCTCAGGCAGAAATTACACTTCAAGGCATATTGCCCAGGGTAAAATGACACTGCCATGAAAATGCATTGCTATGGACACTATTAGAAACGATTGGCTAATTACATCCAAGAGAAATCTGGAATCTTTATTGGTCCTTCACATTTACTGTGAAGAAATGGCAGCGTGCAGGAGACCTAATGCAGGCTCGAATATGATCTGTGCATAAATATAGTGCGGCAGGCAGTGAAACTGTCTGACTGTACAATCCAATATTTCCAAAAGCCTGTTGTCTGATACCAACTCATTTGTGGAGGCACTGACAACCCTCTTTGTCTACCCCCTCCCCACCCCACAGCATCACCATATATTTTCAAAATTGGTTCATTTCACTCTGCTTATTATCAGGCAGCTTAATCTTGACCCTTCAAATCTCTAAAATTATCGCCCTGTCTCTTGTCTTCTCTTCCTCTCGGAAACCCTTGAATGTGCTGTCAATTCCACTAAATTCCTCTCTCATCTTTCAGCACTTGATCCCCTAATCTTGCTTTTGTGTCACTCACTCGACAGAAACTCTTCCTCTGTAACTCAGTGCTTAAAGACAACTTCACCTCCCCGTTTTAATACCCCTTCGTGGCTCACTGTTTTATACAACAGTGATCTTAAACAACAGCTTATTGTGCATATTTGATCATTGGACAAATCATTCATTACCAAAATAATTCCTAATCATTATAATAAAAAAAAAAGGTTAATAATAAAATATACTGCAACACTTATTGCCTGTTCTTTCTGAAGCCTTTTTACATTTCAGAAATGTACGTGAGCCATAATTAAATCTGGGCAACTTCAGAAATACAATTCATGCCCCATACATATATTTTTTCACTTTCTCACACACACACACACACACACATATATAGCTGTTGTTTATAGAAGAAAAAAATGTAATGCCTTGCAGTATCATGAGGAAACATTTTCTAATAAAAGCATGTTTCAAGTTGTAAAGTGCTCATTGATAGCGTATTTAAATAGTTTCCTCTTCGACGTCCACTCGTGTCAACTGGAGCGTGATTAACATTTTTTCGAGTTTAATGTCTGTATATGTATGCAATTCATAGTGCTTGATTTTAGGGCTGCAGCTAACGATGATTTTACTACTCGAAGCTTCTATAGATTATTTCATCGATGCTTCGTTTAAGAAGTACTTTTGGTTGGTGGCGGCGGCCCCCCGGGGCCAGCTGTGTACGTTGATAGATGATAGATTTATTAGTCCTTCTGGAAATTCATAGTGCGTTATACAGCAAACAGCAGTCCAACATCAACAGACCAACAACCAGACAACAGCTTTACCAACACAAACATCTCCCGAGTCATGGTTTCCGTTAAATGCTAAAGTTGCTGTTACCTTGTCTGTGGTCCGCTGGCAGAACACCGGATGCTTTCTGATCATTTGCCATCGTGCTGTTGCAGTAACGTTAGGTGACATAAGTTTCGTTTTACGGAGGACTGTATCATTACGCCGTCGTGCTGTTGCAGTAGGGCAGGCCACATCAGTTTCCTTTTATGGTGGATGGACTGTGACATTACAGAGTTGTTGTTTTCTTTTAGTTTGAAATAATCCCATACTTTGGACACTTTCTTCTTGGTCACCTCGCTATTTTCTCTCTCTTCCTCCAGTTTGCAAACAGCACCATCATATATATCATATAAAATTATATGGATTAAACAAAGGCTCGAGGCAAAGAATTTGCGTAATTGAATCAATCGATTTAATCAATTAATCATTTCAGATCTAGTTGAGATTAGGGAAACGTTGCAATTTTTTAAATATTGCGAACATTAAAGGTGACAAGGCTGGCAGTGCACATCAGTGAGTCAGTGCGGGTTCTGTCCACCTCAACATTTGTTGCAGACACAAGAAATGGGAAACCTGTACTTGCACGCATGTCTTTATGTTTTGCAAATTTTTTATGAGACCAGTCTTTGTAGCCTCTAAG
Source organism: Micropterus salmoides (assembly GCF_014851395.1). Lineage (NCBI taxonomy): Eukaryota > Metazoa > Chordata > Actinopteri > Centrarchiformes > Centrarchidae > Micropterus > Micropterus salmoides. Next base: position 29,554,756 of record NW_024040041.1, on the reverse strand, counting down.
TGTCTTAACTTTAGGCAGACCTCAATGCACCAAGTGTTTGCTGTAGTACATGTGTTTCATCTTCTTCCATGCTGCTTGGTAACTGGGCAAGCTGCCCCACCTTCTCAATCACAGCAAAACAAGTGACCTGTCTTTCTTTCATTTCCACTATTCTGTCACATACTGTACATTCATTTTTCTGTTATATACATACTGTATACTTTATCTTACATACATTTTCCTCCTACAAATATGTCCATCCATCCATCCATCCATCGTCAACCGCTTATCCTGCATACAGGGTTGCGGGGGGCTGGAGCCAATCCCAGCTGACATCGGGCGAAAGGCGGGGTACACCCTGGACAGGTCGCCAGTCCATCACAGGGCCACACATAGACACACCACTCACGCTCACACCTAAGTCACACCTAAGGACAAATTAGGGTCACCAATTAACCTAGTCCGCATGTCTTTGGAAGCCGGATCACCCGGAGAGAACCTGCACAGACACGGGGAGAACATGCAAACTCCACACAGAAAGGCAACAGTGCTAACCGCTGCACCATCGTGCCGCCCTCCTACAAATACGTATTTCATATAATATTAAATGTACATATATGAAAGTGACAATGCTCTTACATGGCATTTGAAATGAATGTTTGAAAGGGTGAAAACATATGGCTATGAGAGAAAAAATAGATGTCTGTGAGAGGCCAAGAATAAATTATGGTGTGCACATCTTTGCTGCAGGAACTTTCCAATGTTGTATGTAGAACTCCGCCTCTAATTACTTTGTCCTATGTTGGCAGAATGTGCTCGCTTTCTATGACATCCTAATCAACTGATACAAATACTGTTAATAATTCAAGCCTCATTGGTGTACTTAATCTACCTCATTTTCTAATCTTCCTAATAATTCATTTGTTCAGTGATTAATTACACTAATTTATGTCATGTGGAAACAACATTTGTTTTTAATTGTGCATGTCAAAAGAATTTTCCAGTCATCCCATTTATGTTCGCACTGCGTGTTTGGAGCTTTGGTCACCGCAGGGTTCCCGCATTTAGTTTTTCTCTTCGACTCCTCTGCATCCGCCAGCGATCAGATTTTCCACCATTGCGCCATATGTGGCATCACAGTTAATTACTCAAGAGAAATTGGCTGAAGATGCGGCAAACAGCAGGTGAGAAGCTCCAGCCCAGAGCTAAACCAACACTAACTGGTCAAGCTCAGCTGCCCTCGCTCCTCCACTGCCTGAGACGCGCAGGATGAGCTCATTCATGCTGTTTGGCCTTCATTACAGATCAGGGAAGGTGCAATTAGTAGCATACCCCCACCAGTTTATAATTACCTTAAGACACCCACTTAAACAGGGAACCTTATAAATCAGTTCCTGTTGCCTATCACGGCCCTGGACGCTACATTATGCCAACAGATGTCAGCTGCAGCCATGGACAGGCCCCTCGGTGGCAGTGACAGCCAACAACACGGCAAGCTCGTCTAATGAATAAGAATGGCCTTTAGGTTTGGCTTTACAGGGATTTTTGCTTCAGGTTTATGGCTATATTTGTAGTGAATTGAGAATTAAGAAGAAAAGAAAAGAGGGCAGGGAACAAAAGGTCAATTAAGAGTTGGTGAAATGCAACAGATTACATTTTGTTTGATGTTGTCCCCCGTGACCGTGACATTTGTGCCATTTTTACTGAAATATTATTTCGAATTTACAAATAGTAGGTGCAATGTGATGGGTTGTGTTGTCATTTCTTCCAGTCAAATTCTTAGATAGATACATTTGCATCTGGAGAAGTTAACAATTAAGTATCAAAAACATTATTTTCAGACAGCATATCTTCATTGGACACCCACTGATTCTCAATTATGTGAAAGTATTTGGGGTTTAGAGCAGTGTGGGAAATGTAACACAAAGCAAACAAAGTATCATACAGACAAATCCTCCAGAAGGCTCCCATAAACAAAGCACAGATTTAGCATGTTCTATGAGGGCGAAGGGGAGCTTTTGTTATTCAATAGCTTTTCCAAATGATCAAAGAAGATCCTTTGCATTTGAAAAACTGTCACAGTCTATCTAGCTTCCATTGTCCCGGGTCTTTTGTATTAGAATTTCTTTCCTTTTCCAAAACTGTTCAATTTGTCCTATCATTTAAAACACAGTCTGACTGTGAAAAATTATGAAAACCCAATTAAATTAAATTTAAAAGATTTTGACTGGGTAAATAAAACAACAACAAGCATGTATTTGTAAGACCTTTACAAACCTGATGTTGGGGACCAAAAGAAATCCCTTTAAAGGCGTCTGACAAAGGACTACTAGTCGCACAGAGATAACATTCCCGTCCCTGGACCTGAATTTTTAAATGCACTGAAATCCACTATAGAGGAGATTGCCTCTAACCTCATCTCACTCGTGTTTGCTCCAAGGAAACATATTGCTGGAGTACAGCAACAGAATAAAACTCACTTGACTGTGTTGAAAAGCAACACCGCTATAACGATAAATTTCTCTCTAAAAATAAACCTGAATGAATCTCGGAGGTTTAATGAACAAAGTTTGTGCAGGGGGGAATTTATCTTATTGGAAAGATGAATACACTTTCAAGGGAGGCATACTGACAAGATATAAATGTCTTTTCAAACTGTAAAGAGGTTTCATATCTTCCATTGAGAGAGATTCATTTAGAAAAAAATTGCGTTGGTGTCTCAGTTTAAAGTCCCACCGCAAGAATCACATGAGGAAAAGAAGGAACAAATCCTGCATTAAACATTGCAAAGCATTGTTTTGCACATTTAAGGTCACTGCTGCAGAGTTTCCTTGAGCAGGATTTGTATCTATTTGAAGCACATTGTATTTCTTTTGGACTGAAACGTGACATAAATAAAGTTCTTGCTATAACTTCTTACAATTTTAAAAATAACAGTTGGATACACTTTATTTATATTTAAAATTAATATTATTTAGTCGTTTCCAGACCTCTTTTAATGCATTGCACCTTATTGCCGTGTGTTTCGGGGGTTTTAGCTAGTCTTGGTAAAAAAATATTCAGCAGCAATACAACTAAGTAGAAGTACCACATTATAAGTAAATATCTAAGCTGTAAAGTTAACTTACACAAGTACTCGTAACGCCAAAAAACCGCCCCTCTGAATGGTATATTATATCTGACATATTCACGTGTATGTAGCCCTATACTATTGTAGCACTACCAGGTGTACCCAATTTATATACTGCTGGGTAGTTCAGACTATAGCAACACATTTAATTATTCATTTAAGTATTTTGTATTTACATAATTATGAGCTAGTAACTATCGCTGTCAAAAAAATCTGAAATGTTATGGAGAAGAAATATATAGAACCAAAGTAAAGTACAGGTAATGTACGTAGTTGTAATCCACCTCTGGTTCTGACTAAATTGTGACAGGTTACTTTTGTCTATTCCATGTACAGGCTCAAGGGAAACTGTCCTTCAAAGAAAAATGACAGGATCAGTCGATTTAGCAAATGCCCCAAAACAACATACATTTTAGGTTTCTCATAAACCGCAGTCTACATATGTTATTTACAGATGGGTGACAAATTAAAGGGGCTATATGTAGTTTTTCAATGAAATTGCCTTATTATCAATTGGCTCAAAACTCACTTAGAAATGAAGCACACGCCTGTTTTCTCCATTGCTTGCATCAGCCACCATTCTGCTTTTAATGTGAGGACACCGGGTCGGATTCAGCTCTGTGTGTGCTCCCGAGGCTCTCTCTGACTACACCGACAACACGCCCGTCTAACGACATGCAGTCCACTAACACCATGAAACAACCTGCTTACAGCAAAACACAGTCTCCACGTAAGGATACAAAACAACAATAAAGGTTTATGTGCTGAAGCCCATCAGACCAAACAGATTCAGATAATGTTGAGTAAAAACACAGCGAACATGACAAAAGCTGGAGAAAAATGGAGAGAGTCACGTTAGCTTGCCGGTGTTGTGCCGAATTCTGCCTGCCTGCCGAGAATTGCATGGTCATTTATGCTGAGAAAAGAGGTGGATGTAAATCTCGCCGGGAACCTAAAAAATTAGTTATGCCAAATTTTGCATTCACCTCTTTAGTTCCTTTTCAGACACGTTGCTATGCTCATTGATCAAACGCGGTTATCACCACATATATTTACTGAATGTCAAGGAATGGTACTTCAACTAAGTGTATTAAAATATTACAGACTGTAAACGTTCATAAAATATATACTTCGAATCATTTATCACCATTGATGAAGCCAACAAAGAATATTATAGCGTTTAAAAGCAGTATTTGGAAGTGCATAACAATTCTCCGCAGGCAGGCAAAAGTCAGCTAACGCCGAGCAGTTGCTAACATTATCCGGTGCAAAGTGTTGATTTAGCCTGCAAGGAATTATGTAACTGTAAAAAGCAAATGGGGAGAAATTTGCTTACTAGCCTACAGTGATGCAGGCAGGGCAGCCAGCTAACGCTACATTAGCTAGGACCTGCCGATGTTTGCTTTGTAATGTTCAATTTAGATTTTGCTGTGGTGTTACCGATACTCAGGTACCAAGCTTCTCCACCGCTCGGTCACTGTTACTAACGCAACCCACAGAATAATGCCCATGTAAATATCTGCGACGTTGTTCTTTCTCTGCAAATACTTTTATTGTTTTTCTCTATTCTTTTTAATATTCTTATATAACTTGCATTGTCTATTCCATATTTATATATTTCTACATTTATTTATGTATAACTGTATTATTTGTCTACGTGTATCACCAAAGCAAATACCTTGTATGTGTAAAACACTACTTCGCAATAAAGCTCATTCTGATTCTGATATACAATACTGCAGCAAAACGGCGACAACAACAGAGAGGGAGAGCCATCCACTAACATTACAGCAAAGTTACTTACTGCGGTCTAACGTTTATAAAGTGCGACATAATGTCGTTATTAATATTCAGTCCAGCTCACTAACCGTTTCGTTATCATCCAATACATTTATCTGTGTGGACATTGCTGTGCCTCAGGTGAAAGATACACAGATAGTAAAGAGAAGTTACTGAAAAAAGGTAGGAAGCCGGTGTTCTGACGATAGGCTAAATGCTGCTTTGTCGAAAAATGCTACCGTAGCGCAAATCGATAAGAGTCTATCGAGTCGCTCTGCTCCATCGAAAAATGCTGTGTGTTCCCTTTTCCAATCCCATAAAGTTATAACTCTCACAGTATTATCACATCTTCTGTTTTTTGATTACCTTATAACATCATTTCAGGGGTAGCGTATTCTGATAAATACAAATATAGACAAATATCCCCTATCAAATAATGCTCCCACTACAGAATCATTTTACATTGCACCACTACTCACTCCATGTGTAATGTAAGGAGATGGGGAACATGTTGAAATACTATATTTTGTCATCGTTATTTAAGATATCAGGGGTAATGTATTCTGATAGACTGATAATGATTTTTTGTTTTGATATTGCTGACGATCAGCCACTGTCTGGAAGGCATGCACAACAGCAAGGTTGCACAGATTTATGGGCGTGGACACAGACCACACTTGTGGGTCATACGCAGAACCGATAAGTAGCATAAATCGACAGAACACCGGTGTTGAGCTCCCTCTGAGCCGTGAACACTGAAGTAACAGAGCCTGAACATGTGGTTGCAATCTTAAAATTGCACCGCTAGTGACCGCTGAAAACTACATAATGCCAATTTGAAGAAAAATCCAACATGAAGTGTCTCAGTATGAAGTCAGGCCACCACAAGCCTCCAGAACAGCTTCAGTGCTCCTTGGCTGCCCAGTCTGTGGAACTAGAATTGAAGGTATAAGTTTATATTATATTTGTTCTTATGGTGATTGGTGGTGGAGAGTAGTGGTCGACCAATATGTTTTTATTTTTATGGGTTATATAATGCCAATCTCAAAACAAAGAAAAGTCATGCATAATTCCTTTGTTCCATGCAGAATAGAATTTAATAGACATGGTTATCTTCACCAGTAATATGTTCTTTTAGATTGAATAATATTAACGAAAACAAAAAAATACATGGGGTTATGCAGTAGATTTCAGAAGGTGACTGTTGTTTAAAGGGGGAGTTTAGGTACAGTTTGTCAAAAGTGACGTCATTCAGCTGCATTATATATAGATTAGCTTTCATTTAGGATGGGAGAAAAGTGCTAACATTTACAAAAGACGATGGTGACTAATTTTTTCACCAGCTTCCCAAAACTCACACTTTTTTGTATATCAGCCTCATGAGCGCAGGTATCAGTCAATGCCATTTTTATCTCGAAATGCCAGATATTGGTCTGAATAATCAGCCAACCGATCTATCCGGTCTATCACTAGTAGAGAGCGTTGTCGTACACACTGATCGAATATAGGTGTGAAACTGGGTTAAGATTTTATTGATGTCATTTTCGAACTCACCAAACCTTCCAGTGAGCCCTGGTGTACGGAAGCATCTGTAGTCGATATGTTCCTCCACTCGTTTGTTCAGGTTTTTCCTTTCATTTGTCCACTCTCTGTTTTCTACATTCCACACTGTTCTATATGCTGCACTGCATCTTTGAATTTTACATGGAACCATCTTGTTATGACAAAGCCCTCCAGAAGCCGTAGTTGTTATGACTCTGGTTCGTCTGGAGCAAATGAGGAAGTCAGGTGACACTAGTCCACAGAGGGAGGAAGTTTGGGTGGATGGACTGGTCAACAAAACGTTGGACTGGAGAGAGAGAGACTAATATATATATATATATATATATATATATATATATATATATATATATATATATATATATATATATATATATATATATATATATATATATATATATATATATATATATATATATATATGACAAAGACAACTATAAAGACAACTATACTAATGTATACTGTTCTTAATACACTACAGAAGACTAATACTGAACTACACATAACTCATAAAGAAAGTATATCTATGGGACATCTTGTCAACACATCTGAGCTGAGCTTGTCTGAAAGACATTAAGTATAACTTAATTTCACCTTCCTGTCACCAGAGAAATAAAAATCCATTAGGGTATCAGCGTCGGAAAGAGAACGTCGTCCTGCCATTTGTATAAAAGTTTGAAGTTATCATGCTGGATGCATTTCTGATTCTGACACTTTTCTTTGAGAGGCTGCAACATAGATTGCTTTCAAAACAACTGTTATTCTCCCCTCAACAAGTAATGAGAGCGACATAAACAGAGTTTTCTATTTGTCTATTGCATAGTTTTCTATTCATGGTCTAACAAGCCCATATAGCTTTTATTTGGCCTTGGCAACAAATATCACAAAGAAATGCTTCAATGAGAACAGTCTGGTCAGCTCAGTTCAGCTGCTGAGTGAACACACACTAAAAATCTGTTTCTATTAATCTCCTGGTTATACTTTCAGTTCACTTTTAAGACTCAAATTTCAGACACCAAGTTGAATAATAAGTAGGACTTTTTACTGGGAGATTTTTCATTGATTAGTTTGGCTTCTTAGAGATATTATGATGCCCTTTCTATTGAAAATGTATTGGCAAAAATGCTTTTCCCAGTTAATTTCTGCATTAGTCCTGTACAACATTATTTGGTCAATGAGCTACTGTCATGGGCCATTATCATCTGCTTTAAAAGGCAAGTTATGTTATACTCTTTGTCAAGCAATAAGTATTGTTTACACAGAGTAGTCAAAGAGTCTAATGTCAAGAATTACAATTATGTTAACACTTTCAGACAGAGTTAAAGTTGCAGCTTTGTTTTTACTTTCTATGTCTGAATATTTGTCTCTCTCTGTTTCTGTGTGTGTGTGTGTTTCATCTGTCACAGTTACTATAGCTGGACACTTCACATTTGGAGGTCAGTGAGAGGTAAAGACTTCACCCTCTCGTTGATTCCTGGTGACACAGGGTGCTGTGCTCCGTGTCCCTCTGACAGAGGCTAAAGCAATCTATTTTAGACACATACTCACCCCCCCCACCCCCCCACCCCTTGTCTGAACTGTTGTTCTGAAATACTAATATTAATTTTCCACAATCAGCTGTCATTGTATAATTATTTAGGGCTGACATGACATGCGCACCTTTCATTACGGAGACGTTTTTGTGACGGGTTAAAAATGATTTAGCATTGTGACCAGTCAGACTTCACAACCTCTCAACTTGTTAAGCTTCAGTGTTTGCACCTGATCTAAAATCTGTAATATTTTATGTGGTTTTCTTGCCTCCAAGAAATGAGTTCAGCTCTAGTCAAGCCTCACTTGCGCACCATATCAACATCATTTGTCATTTCTCCTTTTTTTAATAACTCGCTCAATATTAGCAAATTAAATGAGCTTTTTTTCTCTGCCTTTTCCTCACAAAGTTTTGTGAGAAATTATAGGTTTCTATGGTTGACAAGACAAAGCAGGACAAATAAATCAATACAAAGCAAATGAAAGCAAATTGAATCTATTAAAGCAAAATTACAGCTAGAAAAAAAAAAAAAAAAAAAAAAAATCAGCCAAACGCAACGTAACCCAGAGTCATGGCCGCAGACAATTAATGACAGAGGGAGCAAAAAGGTGCTGGCTCATTAAGCCTGGGCAGGCCTGTGCACGCAGACAAGGCCACCAGCCAGACCAAAGCAGACCAGCACAAACCAGTCTGCTCGGCTAAAACGGTGCTGCAGCCCCGCAGCCCTGCAGGCCCGCAGGGACGTAGCCTTCTACCTGCAGCCACCGGAGGCTAAACACTAGGGATGTGTTTGATTTAGCATAAAATGCTGCCCAAAAAAAACAGTAAATTAGAAAATATGAGCTTCCCTGTAGCCTCTTCCATCCCCTCAGCACCTCCCACGTCCCCGCGCCTCCTACCGTACCTGAGGAATGCCAAGCAGCAGGGTGCCACAGAGGACCTTCAGATCAGTGTGAGCCAGCGAGGGGGGCTCTCCCGGGCAGCGATGAGTAATTAGCACTAATTAGTGGCAGTGATTAACCGCACAGGGGAACGTGGGGGCCGGAAGGGAGCAGATTGATAGAGCTGGCCCTCCTAACCCATAGAGGCTCCACTGCATCTTAAGCAGGGGGGGCGGCTGGCTGTGGCTGCCAGCCAGATGCTACTACGGCCATAAATAAAAGGTGGAACATGCACCGAGCATCCGTAAAGCCATTTCAACAACAGGGAGGTGAGAGCTGATGTGCAGCTACTGAAGCAAAAGTCTCAAATCAAAGGTTGTCAATTCATTATACCCTAAGGCAGGGTTATTCAAATGGTGGTCCTTGGGTCGAATCGGGACCTTAAGACATTTCATGAAGGTCCTTTGAGTGATTTCGAACAGCTAATTGAAAACAGTATCGACTCATTTATCCAATGTAATGGGTCCGTTTTATGTCGTATGTAAATTTCCACCAATAACAGAATAAATTATTGGTTAATAGTTTTCAGTCCTATGCTGTCCTTGTGCTAACAGCGAGTTAAAGTCAGAACATGGCAACAGACACATCACACTTACCTAGACTGTAGTGCCCTGGTTACTGTAAAATCCATGTTTACATGCAGAAGGTCATTTCTCCCTTACACACAAACACATCTTGGAAGATGGGCTTACTTATTTTAAGCACTGCATGGATGACAGGATAAACGCTGTAGTGCAAGCATGTTTTGGTACAGGATGAATATGTCTGAATATAACTGATGTGCTGTGGTAGTCATTTAGACTAAGGATTCACTTATATTGTCACTTTCAATTTAAGTCAGACTTTTAATTATTTTGAATACAAAAAAATATTCCTTGATGTAGTGATCATTCCTCTCATCTCACCTCTCTGTTGTCACAACAATTTTTTTCCTGTCAGAAAACGTGTTTATAAGCAGAAAGAAAAAGTAGAAAAGAAACATGAGGGACCACGGATCCCCATTATTGAAACCTTGTTTCTCTAACCTCGTATCCCGATTATTGAAACGTGTTTCTCTAATCTCGTATCTCGATTATTCAAAGCGGGTTTCTCTTAACATTATAATAAATCAAGATATTTCAGAAAGCTGACAGTAAACCAGTTACTAGAATCTGCACTGATCAATATTTTATACTAACAATGGGTCACAAGACGATGTATAATATGAAAGACTGATAATAATGAAACCAAAGACAATAATCTCTGCAGTTCTCCTCAGCTCTGAGCTTTTCAGCATCTTTCAGCTCATTGCTTTAGTATTTCAGCCCGCAACCTTACTGTCTATTCAGTCTCACCGCTGTCATCTGCGTAGTTTCCAAAAGCAGAAGACATTTTCTGCAAAAAGCTCTATAAACAGACTGCATGCTTCCTCCCCAACACTAGGCAGACAAGCAAAATTAGAGTGCTGGTTAACAGCAGCTAAAGAGCCAGATTTATTTTGTTCAGCAGTAGATGGAGATCAAACCAGAGCTAAAAAGGAGAGTAATATTGGACTTACATTCATGATTCATGAAATGGATTCCAAATGAATATTGCTCATGTCTGTTGTTTGGTACTGTTTAGTAAATTCACAATATAAATTCAAAATACAGTAAGTGTTTACAGCTAGTTTCTGATGCCCAAGTTTAAATATAACAAAACAAAGACAATAAAATATGGCTACTAAAGTAGTAAAAATAAAAATAAAAACTGTACAGCCTCTCTGTCTCCATCCACATTAAGTGAGTTAGATAGTTTAGAGCTACTGTCCAAATAAAGGTTCATCATCTCATAGACTGATTGATTAAATAAAGACTAGGGTTTCATCACCTTTAACATTATTTACCAGACTCAGACATTTAAAGTCAATCCTAAAGAATTTGACTTGGTGTATCACTTGATATTTTCCAATAATGTATCAAACATGGATAATGTCACAACAGCTGAGAGGGAAGGTAGATGCTTTATAAATAGTCTTTGCTATTTTCAGTTTGCTCCATTGTAATAAAAACTAGATTAAAAATTGACTCCTGTAATACCTTGCATAAACAAATGAATGCCCCTGCTAAAATTAAAACATAAAGAGCTCTCCCTCATCTTGATGTGTGTGGTGTTTTTTTTTTTAATGAAGTGACACACACATGCTAGTTTTTCCACATGGCTTGAAAACAAATGACATGATAACTACACGACGGGGCCAGGTTGAGAAGCTATCTGAGCTTTTGTGACAAAACAAGCGGGATAGGTGGCGCTTGATTTTAAACATCAATGATTTTAATTAGTGTCATTCTACGATCACCAATAATAGTGCAATGAAATGTGCAGGCCCTGCCTCTGACAGCCGCGCAGATCTGTGGCGAAGCAGGGGGCTCTTAACAAGATAAGCCCTGAAATCAGCGAGCCTGATAGAACATTACCTGAACAAGAGTGCTGATGAAAATGACTGTAGTGTCAGCCTGCTTCAAAACAACTGAAGTGTTGTTCACACGTCTTATGGTGAAACAAGCCAACAACACAAGTAGCACTACCCAGGATAATTCCCATCACTTGTAGGGCTGAGAAAGAGGGATCATCCCTTTGTATGTAAATGATCTTGGATCTGGATGTCTGGTAAAGAAAGGGAGAAGATAAAAGTATTTGCCATTTAACAAGGAAACAGATTAAACAGGTGATTCAAATCCTGTCTGAGGAAAGAAAATGTCTGGAAATTTTTTTTTAACTGTGCTCAGGAAACGCATAACCGTTATTCTCCTTCTCTCCAACTTCTACAGAAAGACCAAAACCAACAAGAGATAGTTGGAAACAGCAGCTGACTAAACAATCTCAAAAGATTTATTAAGTTTTTAGAATCAGAAGGAGCTTTATTGCCAAGTAGTGTTTTACACATACAAGGAACTTCTTGAGCTTTTGATCATGTCATCATTTTTATTAGCCCAGTTGTCATGGAAAAACACATTTTTCAAATCCCCCCTATTCTTTGAGCATTTTAAAGACTTTCCTCCCGTGCTGAATCAAAAGTTCACTTTCAGAGTTCATTCCTGACCTTTCAGTTGACAAAACAATTTCACCTCAAGGTCCTTTTGGTCACCATTGTGAAGCTTTCAGCAGACGGAACTGAATGTCGGAGATGGAAATTTTAAGCCAACATGGATGAGAAGTCCTTAAAGTGCCCAGAAAAGAAAAAAAGAACATTTCCATGACAACTGGGAAAAAGAGATGCAGGGATTTGCTTGAATTCAGATGTCTGGATGGCCTTGGTTGAGGCACACTATTTTACGATTGCTCCCTCTTGAGGTGCATTTCACTTTGTGTAAGGTTGGGGGAGGGCGAGTACATACTATATACAGTATGTGTGTATGAGGAGGTTTAGGTGTGTGTTTGTGTTTTGTGCTTTGCCTGCTTTTAGAAACAGAAGATAGTGTTCCTCACAATGCCTGAGATATTGACTGGTTTAAATTTTCTCTATTCTGACAGCCCATTTCATCCGCAACTTTGAAAAAAAAAGGCAGCTATTGTGCAGAGGGCATTACTGCAAACATCAACACATCACTTTCAGAACAAATGTTCCCCACAAACCAAGGCCTTCAGCAAAACCCAGTGCATAATACAAAAGGTGGGATGATGTTTGGCATTGTAATTAACTACAATCACAACCAAAGTGGCCGTACCATGACTTAAACACAGCAGAAGTAAAGATATGCTGGATGGTGTGAGTACCGTTGGAAGAAGAGATGAAGAAAATGTTCAAGCACAGTGGTGACTCTCGTTGAATTACATGTTGACAGCTCTGTGTTAGTGAAGAGATGAAAGCAAAATTAGATTTTCAAAAGTGAATTTGGGGAATGACAGTATTGCTTTCTCCACATTGTCAAACTTGACAGTGCTATTACCATCACTATAAAATCAGGTGCTGGCATATGGTATTCAGCAGAAATCAGCTACCTCGTTTGAATATTGATTGCATTTCATGCAAGAGGATGACTTGCTCTTATTACCTTCTTGAAAAAATGTCAGCACTGTAACAATAAGAGTAAAGGAGGAGAAGTTGACTATGAATTAATGTTATTGATCTAAACTAATAATTTACTTCTTGGTTGACAGGGTGCCAAGATCTGTGGTTTAAAAAATTATTAAAGAGTTAATATGGAACCGGTCTAAAAGATTTATCTTTGAGGGGTGGGGAATAGAGATGAACCAAAAGCGAATTTCAGGACAGATGAAGATAACTGATGATAATCATAACTTGATTGCGCAAATATGAAGAGGACAATAACTTTTGTCAATACAAACCTTGTGATTAAGTAATCATTGGCAACTATTACTAACATTCTACTTAATCTTTTTTTTAAGTGCTGACAGGCAATGCAATTAATATAATTTCATCTGTGGCATTATTATACTTGCAGTGTTCATTCACAGTAAGAAAAGAACTACAGCTAATCATCCACAGATATATCATATATCCCAGAAAGAATTCACTTGGATGATTTGTAAAAACTTTAGAAAAAGTGTTTTTTCTTTTTGACTTCATATCAGAAACGTCTCCATGAATCTTAATGGCAGAGAAAATGAAAACTAATACAGAAATCATCATTTGAAAACAAATGAGCTTAATGTGATTTAAAATTGATGAATCTTCTAAAACTAAAGCTGTTTCTCAATACTGAGCTGGCCAAGTTCGGACTTCTGTACTTTAAAGCTCGGACTCGGCAAGTTCGGCTCGGTAGTACAAACTCCCAGGAACGGGAGCACACAGTCAGTCATTCTGCAATTGGAACAGCAGCGGGACCTCACATCTCGACGAAAACGTCGTAGCAATTTTTTAAAAACAGATCTGTCTTGAGAAATAAACTACATATTTGGAGTTTAAACAACTACATTCCTGCATAAGAACTCTTAAAACTGCTATGTGTGACACAAAAACAGCAGTATTAAATGAATGAATTAAATGAGTTTTCTCGTCCGACATTTCCGCTTTTTGGCGGCGAAATACATTCTGGGATATCTGGCTATCGAAGTCCACACAAGTCACCACTGATGCTCGGTAAAACGGGCAGAGCGAGAACACATCCGAGTATTTGACTGTACTTGGCTAGATGCGGACTTTTGAATTGGAACAGTACTTTGGCTGCGACTGATGACGTTTCACAAGTACAGACAAGAACAAAGATTGAGAAACAACTTAAATGAAATCCAAAGGAAGGGTGCTTCATCATGAAAGTATGCTAAGGACAGCAAGTAGGAAAAATTAAAAAAAAAAAAACCTTACCTTACTGTAACTTGCATTAAAAACCTCCTGAAGTGAGTGAAGATTACAGTAAGAAGGGTTAAAAAAAAGAAAAGACAAATGACACAGTCTTATTCTGGGATTCTGTGTGGTGATATATAATCTGTTAATTAAACATTTGTGTTGGATCTCTGCTCTAATTAGTTAGCTTTCTCATCTCTTTGCGCTGAAAGTCTTTTTCAGTCAGTTTTAGGTAGAGCTGTCACTGAGCCCGAACACACTGGAATGACGGTTTAGGAGTTGATTTGTCGGTGCATTCAGTTTGACTTTTTTCTGTTCAGTCACAAAACAATGAATACAGCAGCAGCTCTGATGTTTAGGACACTCAAACTAGTCACAAGCCATAATGGCTGCCGCTCTGACAAACATCAACCCACTCCGACAATGAAAGTACAGCAGAACATCCAGCCTCCTCTGTCATCTCCCTGACAAATCAGCATACTGAGCATCTCCGGCGCTGTCTTCATCACTCCAGAAAACAAGAAGGCAGGGAAGGACTCAAAGACAGTCAATGCGTATAATTCCACTTCATCAATCACGCACATCATCTTTCTAGTATTACACTTTGGGGGGCTTTTTTTTGTTTACTCTTAAGATTATGGATTCCTTTAACCTGCGAGTGGCAAAAGTGCTACGCAATTTATATAGCCACATAGCCAGTTCATAACCGACGTTATCTCATTGCACTTTTCATATAGAGCAGGTCTGGCCCTACTCTTTATAATTTACAGAGACCCAACAATTCCCACCAAGAGCATGCACTTGTTGACAGTGGCCAGGAAAAACTCCATTTTAACAAGTAGAAACATTGAGCAGAACCTAGATTCAAGGCAGGCGGTCCTGTGCCTTGACCGCAACACAGACATGACAGCGTTTCAGGCGTATCTGGGACTTCCACAACAGGCATAATGCAGCAATAGTGTTTATTTCAGTCGTAGTAAAAATACACTTTGCTAAGGCATGTTATATATAATGAGGTAATCGATGAACCATGACCTTGAGTTTTGCAGAATCTTGAAATTCTTTTCTGGTGATAGGGTTGGTAAATGTTGAACATTTTATTCCATTACAGCAATAACATGCTGTTATAGCATCCTCCACTCTTCTAGTTTCAGGCTTCCCCAAGAGTTTGGAACCTGGCTGCAGGGATTTGCTCCCATTCAGCCACAAGAACATTAATGTGGTCAAACATTGATGTTGTGAGATAAGGTCTGGCTCACAGTCTGCGTTCTAGTTCATCCGAAAAGTGTTGGATGGGTTGAGGTCTGGGCTCTGTGCAGGCCAGTCAAGTTCTTCCACACCAAACACAATTTTTAATAGACCTGGCATTGTGCACAGGGACACTGTCATGCCAAAGTGTTGGCATAAAGTTGGAAGCACTGTTGTACAGACACATTATTTCTACATCTGCATGCAACTGGGACGGAAATGTCTTATCTTGCAAGTATTCAGTCAACATCATTGTGAATAGCACATACACAGTTTTGTACTCATAGTGAGGCAGTAAACAATCAAATTGCCACATTAGTACAATAATATCCACAACAAATTGCTCCTGGCAAGTAACTGAGCCCATTATCTAATCAGATTTGACCACACATTCATCAGTCCATCCAGCTAGTGGGTAATGTGCCAGCCGGCGCTGACCTCAGACTGGGGGGGGGGGTTTCAGCACTCAGCGGTTCTTCTTTCCTCCCACTTTGGAGTTCTTAAATCAGGTCCACAGCGGACACTTCATGAATGAGCCTTAATGTGACAGAGAAATTGGGGATCACTTTCTCTGCCTGGCTCTGCCAACAGTCTGATGATATCGACGACTAGATGGCGCGAACGCAGGCGACTCCAAAGAGAGGATTAGAGAGGGGAGATAAGGCTATCCACTGTAATTAAGCCCTATCTCTGAACAGCCACTGAAGAAAATAAATCACCCTTCAGAGCCTGCCAGTGTTGAAATGCACGAACAATTATTCAATAATTAATCGTTATACATGCAGGCTCCAAACACTAATAGGACATATTTTAACTACAGCATTATAGCACTGTTAAATTAAATTAAAGTCTGAATGCATTTAAGATCAATGTAATAGATCACCTATTTAACCTTTTTTAATCACTCTAATGTAATTGTATTAGCTCTGTTATCAAGCTTTTTATGATGTGCCCTATGTTAATTTCCCATTCCAGCTATGTATAATGGAGAATGGAGATATATAGGGTGTGGCACCAGACATTCTCGTGGAAACATTAAGCAGGACCCTAGAGGAAGATGCCAGTCATACTCTCAATCCATTCCTGGTTCTGTAACAGGCTGAGATTGAGGTCAAATATGACATTGTAAGGTATTAAAGTTGCTAGTCCGCAAAACACTGCTGCTGACAAACAACTAATTCTTCTCCATTTAAAAAATTTAAATACATGGTACCTGGGTCAACAGAGGAAATGACCTAGGTCATAAAGGAAGTAATGCCTTATATTGTTTCATTGTTAGTTTTTGGATAAAATAGGTTTTTAGTGTGAGCAGTAATGAAGCATTGCAAACAGAAGCTTAAACTTCGTCAACAGGAAATCTAAAGCACCTCAACACTAAGCACATACATACATACATTTAAAGACTACAAAGACAAAAATGGGGTTTTACAGATTAGCAGTCATATTCATTCATTTATTTAGCTGACGCTTTTATCTAAAGCAAGCTTGAGAAACTAGGGGTCAAGTGTCTTGCTCAGGAACACATTGGAGGATGTGTCATAGTGTGGAGTTGAACCCATATCTCTCACACCAAAGGGATGCGTTTTCCACTGCACCATCACCACCCCAGTCAAACTGTCAGGGGTATTATTTGACTGAAGTCATGTCACGATTACATTCCCTTGGGTTTAGATAATTGTAATGGGTACTTTCCCTATTTTCTGACATTTCATAGACCATATTGTTCATCAGTTAATTTGAGGAAACAATGGACAGATGAATCGATAAAGAAAATAATTGTGACTTGCAGCCCTAGATAGATTATTGTAATTAACTACACACTCTGCCCTAATTGCTTATAGATATTTAGGTTGAGTACATAAATTAAATACAAAGTCATCGGCATTATTAAAGAAAATTATTAATATTTCATTTTTTGAAATAGTTGAAATCATCAATATTACAGTAGACCATCCAGACATGGTCTTGTCAGATGAAATATATATAATAAAAATTTTCAAAGAGCTCTCATAACATCTGTTAAAATAACAAATCCATAGTGAAAGCCGTGAACAGCTCTTATCACAACAAGAGAGGGAAAGGCAAAAGAGACAAATCTGTTCTGCTGCTAAATAAGTGCAGATAAAATCTTCTATCAAAAAAGGTAGTGAACAGCTTCATCCTGACCAATTTCCCACTCACCTGATCATCACTTCAAACTGCAAGGCATCAGTGTAGCAAAAAATCTCACAATATTTGTCTCAAAGCAGGGAAAGAAGAATTTGCTGTTGAATCTTTACACAGAAATTCCCTCTGTACAGAAAAGGGGAATATTTCCCCTCAGAAGTTTTAACGGATATTTAAAAATTCAACGATTTCTGCAGCATACCAAGTGCATGTGCAGTGCACTGTACCTCCAGCAGTAAAGCAGCCTCTTTAGAGCAGGTCTGTATTAGGCAGACAGAAGTAAAAGGATATTAGACATGAATAAAACAGAAGTTCTCTTTGAAATGATGTGACATTTCCATATCAACTGGAATAAAAACACTGTGGTACCCTTGATCTGTTTGTGTGAAACTAAGCCAAGCAGTGAGATACTGTGATGTTTGATGTTCTGCTGAGGGTTTGAGTCAGTTGGACAGCTGGTAGTTAGACGGACAAACGTCTGAAATTCCTCTAAACACTGCGGTCAACAACATGCAGAGACATCTGAGGCGACACACATGGCCAACACACAAACCAAAATGATACACACACACACACATATATATATATATATATATTCCTGAAGTGAGGGAAGATTACAGTAAGAAAGGATAAAAACAAATAAAGATAGACTGATTTACAGTTTGTCGTGACTTGTACTTTGGTTGTGATATCGCTTCAATTCTAACAGCCCAGCAGCTGGCGAGCTAACATTGTCTGACACTGGTTAGTCTGTGACCTCAGCACTCACATTCTGTGTGTTACTCCAGGATTTAAATGGAGTAACATCAGAGTCCTGAGGCCACAGGAGTACCATTGCTGTGAGATTTGACAGAGTGGACACGGTGTATTACTTAGACCCTAAAGGATCTCTTATAGTTAAGAGGCGAATGGCTGAAAATGTTTTGTCCATTCCGGGGTTTTTTTTGCCTGTTAAAAAGGTTTCTGGGGGGAGTTTTTCCCGTTCGAGGACAGATCTTGCGTGATGTACAGATTTTATAGCCCCTTTGAGGCAAAGTAGGATTTGTGGGCTAAATAAATAAAAGTAGTCATTTGCTGTCAGCACATCTGGAAAGAAAGACAACACACGCTAGGTAGTCTATCCCTTTTTTTATAAACCTGAAAAAAAAAGTTACATCTAGTGGGAATCATTGCTAATGTTAGCAAGCTAGACTAACTGGCCTTCTCTTTCCATGTGGAACACAAACTTAAATGTTGTAAACGAACAGACAGCTTGCAGATTTCCTTACACACAAAGTGTGGAGAATTCAAATTTCAGTTCGGCTTAAACAACAGATATGTCAACTCATCATCCTTTGTTCCTTACTATTCTGGTTTGACAGAAAAAGTCTCATAAAGGTCAGAGTGTTAAGTTGGAGTGATTCATTAGAAAAAACGCAACTCTTTAACCATCTACCCGCCTTTATTGCATTCTGTAACCTGCCAAACGCTGTTCTAAAACTTTTTTGTTCACCTTCTTTCCACCTTACCCTGAGGCGGTCGCTGAGTTTGGTAGAAAGAAGGACAGAGAAGCATTTTGCCAGAAGCGTAGAATCACTAGATTTAAGTCAGTGGCTGCTTGACTCCTCTGGAGAATGACAACCACAAAGAAACAAAGACGGCATGATGGTTTGACTGACAGCCTTTTATGTCTCTTCACTACAAGGTCAGATGTATCCTAAATAGAAAATAGATGTGCGTGATCCTGAGATTCTTAAAAAAGCCTTTCGTGTAGGATTCAACACTGTATGTTTTGGTAAAATGACGATTATGAATTCTGAGTGGCAGTGAAAAGGACTCCTCTAAAGTGTCGACATCAAAAGAGGAAGCCAAATAGCAGCGGAGTAGAATAATCTAAATATAATTGTGTGACTGCTGGCATGTCAACTTCAACCTTGTCTCATAAATGCCATAAGGAAGAAATGTTCTCGGAGGTTAATTTCACTATATTATCAAGAGAATTAAGGCAATTACCAACAAATGACAAAAAGGGCTATTCAGAACCAATTCTGTGGATAACTGACCGTGCTATGTCCTCTCAGCAGGTGGTTATTCATAATACAGCAGGTGATTCATATGAATTATTTCCTACCTGTCATTCACTTTGCTCCGCTGCCTCAGTCTGTCCAAGTAATTGTAGTCCTGTAGATTTCACTTCGGCACCTACAGCGGGATTCTTGGCTGACCTTCCTGGGCGCTTCCTTCTAGCAATTATCTGCGGACATTTTGGAGAGACACACAGCGTAAGTATTCTGGAGGGAATCCTGAAGCAGATACTTTTCCATAAAAGTACGTAGAACCACAGGAAGCAAAGCATGGTTACATAAAAACAACAATTATTTTCATGTGTCATCACTAATCCGACAAAATGTTCTGCTGTCAAATGTGTTGTATAAAAGGGTCGGGAATATTCTTTTGGTAAAAAATAAATAAAAAAAAAAAAAAATCACATAAAGAATCAGCAGTCCAATATGTTTGGTGTTGCCTTCCACACCCTGTTTCTACCTGATAAAATTGTGCAGTACCCCGGGCATTACATGTGTTGTTATCCCCAGGCTCCTTGGAAGCACAGAAATACATCATAATCTGTTTTCAAATGATGTGTTACAGTACCGTGCTTTGGTATTTTCCACATATGCTTATTCAATATCCCAGCGATAAAACCAGCAGGACCTCATTTTGCTTTCGAACGTTTAATCTCCAAAAGAAAACACTTCCACACAAAGCAGCGAGAAGCTAAGTAACAGTACAGGGTCATTTGGCGCCAATGAAGTATTGGTAAACTGAGTTGCCATGGAGACTAATATGCTCGCAACTAAAGACACATAGAGTGGCATTTTGGAACAAGCAAAGCAAACTGTGGGGCACAAAGATAACAAGCTTAGACAAAGAGGCATAATGTCAACCCAGTGTCGCCACAGAGGGCTCAACCTGTAATCAACATGTACAGTAGCTGCAAAAAGGTGTCAGACATTTTACATAGGTGAATGTCAAATATTAATGAAGTCCTCTGTGAATCAAAACATTTATCTCAAAATTTGAATAAGGCAACTCCAAAAACTGGATTTATGCACAGATCTATATGGCATTCCAGGGAACAAACTCTTAATACTGTATAAAAGAACAACAGGAACATTAACAAATGGTTTTACACAAATAAAATTAAATATAGGTTTTAAAACATATGAGGTCCTGAAGTTTCTTGGAATGTTTTCCATGTGCATAACACAAAATAATTACATAATGATTTTCATAATTCTTCCAAAAATTCCAAGATGTTTGGAATTCATTATTTATATTATAACACAACCCTGAATATTTCCCCTTCTGCAACATCTGTTTTTGGATCAAGACTTTTTTGTAGATGGGAAACTGTTTGAATAAAGCCTGGTCATGTTCCCACATTCAAAGAAAACATCTGCTAGATTTATAGCTGTGGAGTCTTATTATATTATGACCTCCACTTAAAAAAAAAAAGAAAAAAAAGCAATCTTATACTGTATTCAGGCTAATGTGGTATATTAAATTAAGGCCAAAGTCAAAATCATATAAACACCCAGAGTCCCATTTAGCAACACAAGCCTCTTGGAATAAACAACTGAATACATAGTTGGTTTGAAAGCTATTTTCAAGGGACTCTTGCTGATTTGTAGAATTTTTTTCTGCATTTTTCTCTTCACTATCAATATTTCGAGCCCTAGGAGAACAGCATCTACAGACCGTGTACTCCAACTTAATGCATTTGCTTTTTACACCATGGGTTAGGCTTCTTTTACTGTCCTGGCAATGAGTTGCATATTTTTCAATGCTAGACAGTTAGCTAACAGTGTGAAGTCCTCCAATAAACTCAAGGCGTAACTTTTCTTTCTGTGTCACATACTGTAAAACTGTAACAAAAGCACAAATGGTAAACAGAAATTAGAAAATAACCAATACACAAGTAAAACACAACTGGAAGAAACAAAAACTCATTTCAGTCATTGTGCTAACCAATTCCAGCTATGCTAGCTATCAATGTTCTAATACTACCTAAAAAAAAAAATAATCACAGCAGCTATATTTATTGTCATAAAGGCTAAAAAGGGTAATAAAATACTTTTCACAAATGAAAATTACAATAGGAGAAGGCAACTGCACTCCACTGTTCACCTGGCTTACTTTGCCTTGTGGAAATCCCCTGTTCTACCACTACTGCTACTAACTAACCAGCAGGAGGCACTGCAGTACACTAATTTGCTGAACAGTCAACATTTACTCAACAGAGGTCAGTGCAGTTCTTTAGGTCTGATACCAATAGTCGTCTTTGGCTTTTTTCAAAATATTTAAATGTGAAATGACCAAGAACTTTCAGAAACCATTAAAATATTGTAGTTACCATGCACGTGTGACGGAAGCCAGAGAGGCTGTGCAGTGAGTAAACCTCATTCCCCGAGTTTTAGCCTCCTCGTCAGTGTGTCCGCCTTCCTTACCCGAGGTCGCCGGTTCGAGTCAGGACCATGCAGTGGGATGTCTATGTGTTTACTGTAAACTTTGATCAATGGTGTACTATTGATGCAGGAACAATAGTAAGCTTTACACACATTAGTCTTATATTAGTCTGTCTGTCTGGTCTGATGATGTTTGAAGTAGGCAGATGCACAAGATCTCCCTACTTAGCCTGTAAATGAGATCCACTGCTTTAATAACCTGGGTTGTTTTGTTTTTTTTACTTTAAAAACTGAAATTGACCTGATGTATGGTGTACCCTGGGAGTACACAGCTTGCTTCCCACTGAAACAAAGACTTGTATGAAGGCAGAGAACATGCAAAAGTGATTCATTATTCTGATAATGTACAGTGGTGAATGTGCACGGTTGCCTATAAAACAGATATAAAGCCATAAAGTGCTGCTCAGAGGTGACCTTTATTTAGAAGAGCTGCTGTGTGACAAGCTGTGAATTAGCCAACGTCAATGCTCCAGAAATGTATGCTTGACCTCAAAGTCAACAGTATTTTGTGAACCACTACAACGATTGCAAGGAAAACAGACACTGCACACACAGCAATAAATGTATGACAATGCGCACTCACTAGAAAACCTCTGATGTCTATCTGCCAGCGAGCCACTGCGGCCACTGTCATTGGTTACAAGGTGAGCCACCTACGTGCACCCGAGAAATTTATTGATGTGATCGGGTTGGGATTTTTGCTTATCACCACAATATCAAGTCACCTTGTTCTTTTATTTTTTCTAATCAAAAGTCAACAACGGTGCTATCTAACCCTGATATGGAGCCAATTAAATCCTTGTCTCAATCTATGGCGCTGTGAAGCGCATTTTAATTTGTTGTCAATTCAACCTTTAACTCCTCTCCTCTAGGTCTTCTGTCCTGCCTTGAGTTTGCTGGAGTGAAAGTTTGACAATTTGGATTGCGTGATCAGAGGAACTAGCTGCAGATCAAGTAAATCATGGTATAAGATGAAAATATAATCATACAGGCAGTTTCACAGGTGTACACCTTACTGAGATTTAGTACCATGAGCCTCTGTTTTATCACAGGGTTGAGGGAGAAGGGGAAGCTATTGACACACGGCTAAGCCACTTCACATCCCAATCGATCACAGGTCTACTCTACTACAAGTGGCATTCCCCTTATAAAGTAAGATTTTTCTGCCCGCGCTGACTTTCAGGATCCAGACACCTGTCTGGACTTTGGTCCTGCAATATTTTCAGTTACAGTACTGTGCAGCACTTTTGTCCTCCTTTGTTCCTCACTCAAGTCTGAGTCAGTTTGAGAATTTGTCTAGCTCAGTTTTTGGCTGGTGCAAAAGCAGGAAACAGATGGCTGGCTATTTCTGGATGGTACTACAGAGTGTCCAGCTCAAATAAAGTGTTCTTTCACAGGATCTTAATGTTTTTTAATGCCTGCGTAGGGAACTTCATAAAGTGTTGGACCAAGAACTTGTAAATGGCCCGTGACAATATATGATTTTTAGGGTATTTGACATTATTATACTATTATCAAATGCCTCCCTCCTTACTTTATTTAAATCCAGCTAATCCCTCCCTGGAGAATACCTATTAACCTGGGCCAACACACTGCTCGCCCTGATGAGGCTGAGGACAGGCCTCCTCTATTTGCTTTCCTCATCTCTGTCACTCAATCGGTCACATAATTATTGTGTGTCTTCACAGGTTACATAGCGGATATTAGCTGCATTGTAAGCACACATTAATTACATGAGCAAGTGGACTGAGTTAATAAGGCTGTTTAAAACACTTCTGAGGATGCACCTCCATGGATGGTTACCATGGAGCTGTGTTTATGGATAGGACACAAATGAACCAGGATGTTTAAGTTCTTGGATGTAAATAAAATCAAGGCACAATGATAAGCTCATTCATGACATGCCATCTGGCAGGCACTGACAGTTTGAAATTACATTAATCCTTATCTATTCATTATGAAATGTGTGTGTATAGGTGTAGCAATGCCTTATCAAGGTATGGTGCCTCAGCTGAATTCGAATTGATTTCTATCTATCTAGAATCCATTGCAAATTCCTCTCATGGCCGGCAATGCAGGAGGCGGTGACTGCTGCTCACAGGTCAAGTCAGATTCATCTTGAGCTATCTGATCAGCCCATACCAGAGCTGTGCTATGTGTGAGAAATAGCACATTTTAGATTACAGCAGTGCCTCTAAAAGCCTTCAGCTGTAGTGCACGTCTTTCAATAGTTTGGAACACAGCATTCATTTCATCTCTGGGTGCTTCTTTTAAAGGCTATCCCACATGGTCCTATCACTAGGAGGTTCAAGGGCAAAATAAATCAGCGATGACATGTCCTATCGTTGTTATGTAGGGCACAGAGGTCTCCTGTCTGCAGCATGAGCTCAGGTTGAGAGATCCCCTTTGTGTCTGAAGCGGGATCACATTAACAGCCTGACTCATTACATTAATAGCGGTGCCACCGCCGCAACATGAATAATGCCATTCCTCCGGTGAAGGGGTTACAAACCAGTCTGACAGCGGAAAAAGCATCAGGCTATTATTAACCATAAATCCATAAATGACACACACTGTCCATACAGGGAGGCAGATATCTTTAGAGCTGAGCAGCGGTACTTTGTTTAATCCATTAACAGTGGATACAAGATGATATGAGTAAAACCATTGTTTAGATTTAAATGAAAGACTGATGGAAGGTACCAGATAAGAAAGATTGACTAGGCCAGGACTTTCTGGCAGATCAGTTGTCTAAGATGCACACCATGTAGGTGCAACGTCCTGGATATGAATCTGCCCCAGGACCCTTGCCACATGTCTTTACCTGTTGTTGTCAAATAAAGCAAAAATGACAAAAATATAATCTTCAAAAAACGTCTAGGCTGCAAATGCTTAGAAGCTCCATGCCCTTCATTGTTATGAATTGCAGGAATGCTTGTGGCAGCTCTACCAGATCAGCAGAATTTGGAAATTCTTCAAAAGCTGAATCTCTTCTAACCTTCCCCACCTACCCCAGCACCAGGGGATCTGTCACAAATCAAGGATGGGAAGGTCAATAAAAGTAAACCATGCCAGACTCTCTGACTGACACATCAAAAGTTCCCTCAGCAGCACTCAACACTCTGCTGTCTTTCCCTTACGACCAATTTAGCCAAGTCCGAGGGGAGCCCCCTAATCCATGCCTCTGAAAGTGCGCTTAATCAACCTCTGATTAAGAGGGAGCACGCCAAGGTGTCCAGCAACATCTTCACTGCCCTCATCCACTGCTGAAGTCAAACAAAACAGAAGGAAACAGGATGTGCTTGTCTTCACAGCCTCCCGTCACTGATGATCCCTCTCAAATGTCTTAAGTCTCCTTGGTCTTGATTTCGGGCCCTTCATTCATTTCACATCCACCAATAGCAAATACAAAGCAAACATTTAGTCCCCCACCACCCCACCTTTGTTTCTTTTCTGTTGTTGTTATGAGCGTCCCCCAGGTGTCCGGGAATGAATTAAACATCAGCATGTTGGTAGGAAGGGCACAGCTTCTCCTGAAAGGATTGAATGCAGAGCGTTGTTTGAGAGGAGAGCAGCAGCGGAGGTGACAGAAGAGGCTTTGCTCAGCACGAGGACGTGGAATCATCAGGGAACCACTTTGACCTCTAACATCTGACCGCCTTCATGAATAGTCATTTTTTTCTTCCTCAAGTCACTCCAAGTAATTGGGGTTTTCCAAACTTTTAAAAATGGGAGGCCATGTTTGGCATTTGTTTGTAAGACTGGTGTGTGTGTGTGTGTGTGTGTGTATACACGTGACAGTGTGTAAAAAAAGCAATACATTTGTTGTTGGAGGCTTTGTTAACGTCAGTCATTTAAGAAACACGCCTCTGATTTTCAATCTTACTGGTATTATTTAACATGTCTACAATACTACTAGCTGCCTGTCTTAACTCCTCCATCCACTGACATCTAAACATCGATGACTCCAAATAAACATGTTGCCACATGCCATTTTTTGTAACCATTGTTCTAACTATTTTAAATCCTGCTATCATTGTTCTGATTGGCTCAGTTGTCTCAGCAGCCAATGAGCAGAACACCAGACTTATATAACACAGGGAAAAAAATCTAAAGTTGATTCAGAGATCTGGAAAAGGGTTACAAAAGTGACAACTGACATGCAGTCCCAGCTTTGGCCACAGTAACAAAATGCAGATTCAGATCTCATTATAAAGATAATGGTCATTCCGAGCTTAATCTGGATGGATTGCCTCTCAGTGTGAGGAATCAAGTGCAATAAACCACAAAAAAACACAGAAAATGATCTATAAATACAATAAACCTAAAAAAGGTTACCAACAAGAATTGCTGTATAATGTTTGTTTTGCTTGGATTGCTAGTAGTGGCTAGCACAGTGAGACGAGCTTATGTGGATGTTAGTGGAGACTGGATGTTTACGTAATTAGCAACAAAGTTGTCCTTTAGCAGTATTTTTACTCAACAGGGTGTTATTGTGTTAAAACTCAGCATCTGGCAAGTGGGTCATTTGCATAAAATACTGTGGTGCCATTGAAAATGGTGTGTGAAACTAAAAAAACTAAACAAATAACCAAGAATCAAAGACACAGTGATATCCCTGAAATGATCAGTTGTGATAATGAAAAATTTGTAGTGTTTCCTCCTTTAACGTATAACATAAGAATACTCAAAATACACCAAATTAAAGTAACATTATGTAAGAATTAATTTTTTGCTCCTTGCCACTCCTTCAGTTTCAGAGTGCAATTCGCTTTTACACCACTGTCGTAATGAGGTGAGTTACAGCAGCTCTGACCAGGACACTGATTCTGAAGCTGTTATTTAAAAGGTAAAATAGTTGCATAATGTTGCTTTAAGGACTTTCTTACATAATGTTGTACTTGTCTAACTTCTAAGCTAAGAAAGGTAATGCCACAACTGAGCTTAGTAAGTACAACCACAGCTTAAATGTTTTTAAAGAGATGTACTGTACTATAGCCATATGCACAAAAAAGGCACAGGGCTGTCTCCCATGTTTTCCCCATGTACCCTCTAAAGTTATCCCACAGGGTGAGTCACTGATTGATGCTCCTGAAAAAAAGATGGTTTGATAAATCTGTCCATGGTCCATTT
The DNA here is from genome assembly GCF_014851395.1 of Micropterus salmoides. Classification (NCBI taxonomy): domain Eukaryota; kingdom Metazoa; phylum Chordata; class Actinopteri; order Centrarchiformes; family Centrarchidae; genus Micropterus; species Micropterus salmoides. The sequence goes on along the minus strand of NW_024040041.1, from coordinate 29,527,518 downwards.
AGTAGGCAAAATCAGTCGTGTCTTTTAACTCTTTATTATAGTTTATTGTATCCACATATATCTCATACTATAACATTGTTTGGGCCGATAATTATCCTTCTTCTCTGCAAAAAAAAAAATCACTTTAATCCAAGATTGGCAACTGCATCAAATCGGTATGAACCATCAGCTTCTCTGTTCAAGAAATTAAATATTTTATCCATTTTCAACATCAATATCTATCAAACATGTATGTTTATGTATAAGTGTATGGTTCAAAATCATAGCCTACCAAGAGTATTTCATAACTGGTTTTTAACTAACTCTGATATATTCATACATACATTCATATCCAACCTGACAAGCAAAGAATATTCATCTCCCTTATTATCATACAACTCTACAATATTCCATAAAATACAGAAGTCCATAAATTTGGAATAATATTGCCCTCTATATCAAAACCTGTCCATCACTGTCAGTATTTAAGTCAAACATGAAAAAATACTTATGTCATGGCTAAAAGTTAAGTGTCTGTGTTGTGTATGTTTTATTTAATCATTTATCATTACTGTCATTATTTTTTCTGTAATAATTTCATATAATATCAACTGAAATTCCAAAGGGGAGGTTTCACTATAAGCCCTTGGGGTTTCTTACCGCTCCTGCATAATTCATATTTTTTATATATTTTTATTTGTCTTTTGTGCTACAAAAAATTTAATTAAAAAGAAAAAAATAAAATAAATGACCGAAATACAGTGTTTGCAAAATGTCGCATCTGCTGTCAGCTCTAAAAGTAGGACAACTACACTACAATTAATGAGCCTTCATGTAGATTTATTAATTTGGTTGTTGGCATACACAGAGTGGTGCGCATGTGTTAAGAGAAGCTGTGCTGCAGAATCACAGCTTTTATTTCATAGTTTTCAGTCTAGTATAATCAGGCATGAGCATGACAAGTTTAAAATCCCCGCAAGCAAGTTATGAAGCATTTCAAGGTGAAATATCAGATTTTTTTCCTAAGTTGATTATCCAGGAAGGAGAAATGAGTCTCATATTTCAAGGCAGAGTTCAGTGAACTGTGGTCATGTGATTAATACCCTTGTCTGAGACTTTGCCAAAGAGCTAATACCTGGCTTTTGGTTTACAATAACAAGAGATTTGTGTTGTGCATACGGTCAAAACAAGAACAAAAAGTCAAAGGCTTATCCAGAGCGAGAACAGACTCGGGAGGAGTGTGGGTTAAAAGGAAACATCTATCTCCTCAGCCCAACTCCTCTGTCAAATATCTCAGCTATTTCAGAGTGACTTTGATCAACAAAGTACTGTACTCGTCCATGGCAACACCCACATAAAACACACAGCCGAGGTTGCGTAATCTCTTTTGCATTACATGTAACAGAAGAAGATTCTTCCCCATTTTCAGCAACACAGAAAATGTCCATTGATGGTACTGACCTGCAGAAATGGAAGAATTCTTACAAGCTGATAAGATTCCTTGCTTTTGTATTAATTACTACTGATTGTATAGTATAGGTTGCAAAAGGCCCTGTACATCAGAGTCAATGTGGTGAAACAGGTGCTGCAAACAAAAGATTCACTGAGATGTCAATCAATTGCAGCCTGTACACGCCCACACAGTCAGAGGAAAAAGTCTAATGAGCCAAAAAGTGAAAACACCTGTGTGGCTTGAGTATGACTGTGTGCATTAAAGGGTTAGTTCACCCAAATCACTGATTTGAGAATTTTGAGATACCTAGCCCCCCCCCCCCAACACAATGGAGTTGGTGGCATTTGGTTTGAGGTCCTCAACAAAGTCTGAAATAAGTTTATTGGAACTTAAACAGTCACAACAAAACTTTTAAAACTTTCAAAACTGTTAAAGCTGCTAAACTGTTCATGAAAGGTCTGTTATTATCCTGAATAACCAGTATATAGTTTCTGGGAAAACACAGTGTTGTTGATTTTTTTTTTTTTATGTAAATTTTATTCGCATTCCTTTTTTGGGGGAGTGGCATGCCATATCTCAAAATCTAAAATCAAATCTATTTACATGGCTGGGGATCAATAGGGTGGTGTTGGACATCATTCTGTCCCGCAGTCCTACCTTTTTTTTTTTTTAGAAGAAGTGTGTACAGCATTATAATGCAATGTAAGTCTTGCATTATGCAATGTTAAATAAAAACTGTGGAGGAAGACATCACCTCCCACATCTGTTCAGCCCGCATTCTTTTCAGTCCCTCCTCCGTTTTGTATCAATTTGTTTTTTTTGCATGTCAAGTCAAAGGGAGGTTGTCACAGGAGACAGCTTGCTTGTCTCATGCACATGATTGAGGTGGCTGCAATCTATAATGTACCAGCCAGAGCGACAGACCTTACTTATCTCAGGCCAGCTCCTCTGCCAATGCCCTTTCACTCGGCCAATGAGGATGAAAGTTGCAGGTTGGGTTACTTTGTCAAAAGCAGAGGAACCATTACAAATCTACACTATCCATCCTTCTGTAGGGCATGGAGCTTTTCCCCTGGCGCAAAGCTGCTACAGACCTGACTCTCCTCAAAGCTGTCTGTCTATCTCTCACACCCGGCAAGCTCACAGGGGGGTTGTTATCACAAAGGGCCAATTTGTTATCCTGGTTTCACTCCATCACAGAAGCCATTATTTGGGACTTTTATCTATCAAGAAAAAGCTGTTAATGTGAGCACGAAAGTGTGTACTCTGTCATTATGCCACTGAGGCTACCGACTTCACCTTATACTGATTCAAGCTGAATGAACCTGAGGCAATTACTCCAGTAAAAAAAGATCACAACTACGCCAATGTGAACTACCTTGAACTTTTAAGTTGCGCCCCGCTGGAAACACCACGTCTGATCCTTATGTTAATATTTTGTGTACTAATTGCACTGCAGCACAAAGCCCTTGATGGAGTAGGCACTTCCACCGTAGGCGGATCCTCCTATTAGTCGCAGCACAGTTCTGCCTACGTGCTCTGACACCAGCACCTAAGCCCAGGAACACTGACTGCTAGATAATGCATCCACACCTGCAGGACGGACAATATTTCATAAACCTGAGCGCAAAGCCGTGATTTATCACTTTCACTTATTACTTGAGACACTTGGAATGATCGATTGGTTTATCCTCCAAGTTGAAGCTATGTATATATATCAGGACAGGAAGAAAGAAGGGAAAAAGACAATTACCTGCCCAGCTAGTTGTGAGGATATTTCCTGAGAGTCAACCTTCATGCGACAGTCTCATGCCCTTTGTGTCTCCATCATGCACTGCGACTTAGCCGTCATTATCAGACGGACGGCTGCTCTGTCTATGTAAATGCTCTCTGTTCTCTCTCCTGCATGTTGGGATGGATTTAGGAACAGTAGTGGCTTCAAATGACAGGGAGCAAAATGTCATGAGGAGTTTAAGACCTCACACAAGACAGTTAAAGTATCATCTAGAGATCGATTAATTTAATTTATTTAATTTCGTTGTATAAACGATTTCAGAGGAAGGAATTGAAACAAATATTTGCTTTCCTACCAGGCCAGTATGAAATGCCGCTGCCAATCACAATTAGGAACTAGGGGCTTTATTCCACATCAATCTGTGAAACATCTATTTAGCTTCCTGACATCTGATCCAGAAAGTCTTGACATCCACAAACCGTTCTCAGTCCGGCCCAATCACTTGTCACACACTCAGTGTGGGCTGCAGGCCCCTCTACCCTCATCATTACACCACAAGCTGTCAAATTAAAACTTTTAAATTGTGTGAATGCCTCCTCGGAACTTTCCCTTTTTCCCAGCAACATATTGCAGAGATAATTGAGGATATTAGCAGCCAGACTGTTACCAAGAGATGAAAGGCAAGGAGGGAGTGGTGACAGCTCCTCTCGCTCGTGGCGGTAACGAGGGACTGTCAAAAGTCTCTCCGTGTTTATCTCGGATCATCTAGGGGGATTTAAAACCCTTACCTTCACAATTCCATTCTTTATGGCACGTCCTTTATCCACAGTGATTTACGGAGGCTCAGGCCCTGCGCCGCGTGATGAATGAGCACTCTTCACAAGGTGTCAGGGCCAGGCAATGGTGGGCGGCGGTGACTCTCCCCCCACTCCCTCCCTCAGCTACATTTTCCATTGGCTTTCTTTTTCTCTCCTTGTCTTCCCTTCATTTCATTTCCAAATTGGGCTGATTAGATGTTGACACGTGGATTTACACAGGGCAGTATATAATGCTTTATACAGATGATAGTTGGGCACCTGACTTTCATCCCCAGGTTCAGGGAAAAAGCCTCAAGTTTAATTTATTATCATGTTAAATCAGTTCAAAACAATACATCTTCGAGTAGCTTACTATCAGTATGAACACACAGCTATGTTACAACAAAATCTCCAATGATCTTTTTTTTTTTCCTATTTAATTTTTTTTGCACCAATTATCACATTTGAGCAACTTGAAAAGGCACTCCACTGATTTTACACGTCAAGATCAGTTTTCTCATCATGTGGAGTACCACTCTGTGAACGCAATAATATATGGTAATGCATTACACAGTATGTCTGTGGTTCTGGAGGAGGTTATAAACCCTCATGATATCATCTGGGTAATCTTGGTTTGGGTTTAGAGACTACAATGTTTTTATATACAGTCTATGGTTACAACAGAAAGCGTCTGTTACAAACAGGGGGCATGGAGAGTGTAACAAAGTGACGCTATTAAATTGCATTACGGGAAGTGTAGGATCCACTGTTTCTGGAACTTGCCCCATAACAGGGACTGAAAGTCAGGGATTCTCGGCATTTGCTGCATCCATTTTGGCTGCTTTTTAAAAAATTTGTCTTTTGTGAGCTCCTTAACTTGAGCAATACTAAATCACTACAATAGTACTAAAGTTAAGCTATTACACTGCCTCAAAGTGTACTTTCTCTGTGAACTGAAGTTTTTCGTAGCTCAAGACATGGCAACTTGTTAAGATTTCATGCATGACTGCAAATGTAGACCTGCAACATGTCTTGCAGTTTTACTTGACAGACACCATAGCTCATTTCTGTGACTTGCATGTTACAAATAACTCACTGTGGTCCCCGTTCCTTCGGCTGTGAACCACTACCTGACCACACGGAAACGATGTGATTCAGCAAAATTAGGCTGAGTAATTATAATTATTATATTATCATATGAATAATTAAATTGTGTTATAAGGTATTCTAGCCATTTTCACAGTAATAACCTTGAATGTGGTGCAGTCTGTTGGCGCTGCATTTTTCGGCATTGCTCCCCAACAATGACTTACCTTACTAAAAGTATGAAAGGTCATGAGTATGCAGATAATTGATAATAGAAATTTTTACAATCAGCAGTACATTAAATGCGTGCGATGCCACTACCCAAGTGATGCTGAGAGGTTTATCTGAATTTTCTTCATTTACAGTAAGTAATTAAGTAAATACAGTAAGTAAAACCTCCATGATTGATATAACCTTACCTAATGCATTGATGCAAAAGTCTCATGATGTGTAAATACATGATGCGTCTTATTTAATCGTTTTAAATAAGATGCATCATGTATTTGCACATCATGTGTTTTCAAACATACCAGTCAGAGCACACATAAAACTACATTTACTAGTACTATACTATAGAACTTCATTTTAATAAGTTACAGACCTCAGAAGGAAAAGAAAACTGTCTCCAGCAATTACCAACTAATAGAAAAGTAAGGCACTCAACTCTGAACAGGCAATTTTTCAAACTTTTATGCAACTTTTATTCCAGAAACTCGCCTATAAAAATAGAGTTTTAAATATTAATAAAATATGCCTCTGGGGTTGCCCTACACAGCGTGAACAATGATTACAGAAAACATTTAAACAACAGAAAACTTTTTGAAATGAGTTGGATTTCATTTGCATTTTCAGTTCATACATTTTAATTTGTTTCAGGGCAGCTGTCAGACTGATTGTAGAAAATGTGTCACAGATTTAGATAATGTGGAGAGCTGGGGGGAGGGGGTCTAATGAAGCAATTCCTTTTGGGGGAATAAAAAATACCTCACTGACACAGAAAGTGAAGTGTCATTTTATTGACATTGTTATGCTGACAACATGTTAAGATTTGTTTTTAAGAGTTTGGAAATCCAGCCTAAGATCCTTTGGGAATGCGTACGTGACTTTGCATAAACATAGTGTATTTAGTATTCAAGGGCGAAAGTAGATTCTTGCTGACAAGTCATGGCTCAATCATTTTAAAAACAGAGCAGGTCCTTTGTGTTTGTGCTGCTGTGAGTTTGGCAGGTTAGTCCATTAAGCAGAGTTCAGCTATGTATGAACATGGAGTATAATAGAACACAAACATAATAAAACACACCATAGCGTAGCAAGGAGAAGAATCACATCAAGGTTACCTTGGTTCCACATTTTCAAATCAGTTCTACTTCCCTTCAGAATTTGATGTTAGTTTCAGATCAGTTTTATTTTCCCTTATTTCAATTATAATTTACTTTAAAAACCTATTTTAGCTCAATTTGGAGGAAAATGGCAACAAGAAACAGGACTGGGGATTTTTTAATTTGGGTCCAGCATGTCCCAGCACCTTTTGAAGGCTGATTATTTCACATAATCTCGTAAACATCCCTGATTAAACAAGCTGCTCTTCTATCTTGTATTCTGCTGACTGCTCTGACCACAGCAGCTTTATTGAAGCATGATGTTACAGTCTGTTGGCTAACTGCTTTTTGCCAGCTCTGGTAATGTTGACTATCTCCCACTTTGAACAGATCTCTGGGTTTTCCTTTAAGTTCAAGTCTATGACATGGCTGTTGCAAAAGACAAAATTGTACTTTTGGACATATGAGCCGCGATACTGCTATCAGACATGGGATAGCTGATACCATAAATTTTAATTGTTATCTCATACTGAGTAATATCAGGATAGGTTATTGCTGATGCTGACAATGATACTTTTAATTAATAAGCACAAAGAACTGTGGTTTAAGTTGAAAAACCTAGACCCAGAAGAGAACAATTCAGAAGAAGGTTAACAATACAAGCTGCTTTTATTACTAAATAGTAAATCAGTGGCACAAAAGCAGCTGATAAGTGATTTTGGTAGTTTTTCAATCTGTATGCAGCCTTTCTGAACACTCTGACTTTCTGAAGGACATCCATTCTGTATGAAAATGGACTGGACCTTTCCTTTCTCTTTGGCTGCTACTTTTTTCAGAGCTATTTTTTTTTTCAATATAAAAGTTTAAAAAGTTTTGGTGTTACAACCCTTGCAAAGAACATTCCTGCAATGATAACCAATACGGACGAGGGCGGAAAACAAAAACCAAACGATGGTATATTTTCAGTCTCATCATTAAGGGCGTGCTGGTGCATGTGGCCAGGTGCGACGGCTAATCTCTTCTTTGACTGTAGGTGGAGACAGTGTCATACTACGGGCTTGTATGGTTGTAATTTAGCAGCAAATGTTAGAAATGTAATCTGTATTTTGGGCAAAACTCAGAGAGGGGAGACTGCATTGTTTACGATGGACAGTATTGGTCCTCCGATCAAAACTGATAGCTCCTGAAGTAAACTTATGCTTGGTTGGAGGTCTATGGTATATGGTATGTCATTGCATTTCATTTAATGTTCAAATAAATGAACTTTAAAGCCAAACCTCCAAGTTTTTACAACGTTTATCTTGTTTCAGACCATTTTGATGTAATTTAGTTTTAAATGGCTTGATTTTAAGTGTTTTTAGCTTTAATTTGAATACATTTTTAGAACTTTTTCTTTGCAATACTAAGCGTGCAAAAGATAACATGAAATGACCAGAACACATGCTCATTACTTTGCATAGCAAGAACGCCATACTGCACTATACTAATAGCTACTATACTTGCTCAGAACATGCATATCCACATTGCAGTAACATGAAATAATGTCATGTAACATTACTATGAGACGTCACTAAATAAAGTATGTCATGCTTGATTTTGTTGTCTCCTCTTGTCACTGCTGTCTATTGTCCGTCACTCTCCTCCATCCAAAGAGATATATGAGTCTCTCTGCCAATCCATCTCCGTCTTTTACTGTTTGTCTTGCTGAGTGTCAATGTCACATGTTAGGGCATTAGCTGTGAAGACATCAGTGGATGAGGTCAGCGCTGACACCGTGCCTCTATTAAATCAGTGGCCTCTGAAAGTGTGAGAACAAGCCTCACTGTCACATTGGGTCTAAACATGATCCGAGCTGGGGGTGACGGACGTTTTATCCTCCATGTTGAAGATGCTTTTAGATGGGTGTGGCAGCAAAGCTTTGCTGAGGCTCACCTCCACACCTGGTTTCACCACAAAGCCGACAGCAGCCATATGCCGCTCAGCTCCCATCACAAAAATGGAAATAAGGAACCCAACCTCATGGTGATCCCCCTAACCTTCAGCTGCTTTTTTTCCTTGAGGAGTATTTCACAGCTGAACCAGCCAGCAGATGGTTAAAGTGACAACAGTCTGCTATCTGGCAAATAAATTGCTCTCCAAAACAGTAAACACACTCAGTAGGATATTATGGTTTAAACTGGGATAACGATGCAAGGAATTAGTGTTATATTAAAATATATGGAAAGAGTCCATTTAACAAAATGAACCGAATGAGCAATGAGAATCACAAAATCATCTGCCCTTGAGTGGTTGGGTTGGTGCTAAGTTCCTGTCTAAATATGTCTTGCTTAAATGCACGCCGCTCCTATCTCTGTACAATAATCATGCCTTTAGTGCTGCAGAGTGTTGCAGTGCATTAAGATAAAAGCGCTAAAACAGTGTTTGTGCTGTATCCCAAATGGAGGCTGCTAAGTGAAGTAGCATGCTGTTATAGGAGTCGAGGGATGATGGTAGCATGAGTGCTTTTCTGAGTGGGAACACTTCACACTGCAGGGGTTTGCACTGATGCCACAGCATAAATTTGTCATATATCTTTTTCTCTTGCTTATATTTTTCTACAGCTCTAAATGTTTACTGAGATAATTGATCACATTTGCTCATTTAGCCCATATTTTGGTTCCTAGCCACATCACTATTCATAGCATGATTTTACATTTTCAGGCTTCTGCTGATTTTATTTCTTCAGACAAATGACTTTGAAGACTGTGAATCAAAGACTTTTGGGGGGGACTGATGGCACAAAGGAGCAGCATAACTTGTGATGAAGAAAGTCACAGTTAGAATGTGCCGATGCGCTCTCGATAAAAAAAAAAAACAAAACTGTATCAAAATAGGCAGGAATATAAAAGCCACATCAGATAACTTAAGGGGGTTGGAGCAGAAACTACTGTTCCCATAATCCAGTAAGTCACACCCTCAGCTGGAGAGAATGCTGAGAGAAAGACTATCGGCTTTACACTCTAATTCACCTTCCATAGACTCCTTTTCTTACTGAGAAGCTTAAAATGGATTTAGCTCATAGGCCCCGAGATGAAAAATAACAGAAAGGTGCATTCACCGTATAGCCATCAATCTGCTTCATGTTAAATGACGGGGCTAATCACCTTCAGAGCTTGTTTTGGCTACACTGAAATATAAACACTACTCTGGGAAACTGCAGCTGGGGGATGATGACAGCAGATGGCGAGAGTCAGAGTCCTGGTTGCACGCCTGTTGCAGATTGAAACCGAAAACCTTCCTGTGGTCTAACATCGAATCTGCCGTGAATGTGTCACCCAGACAGAGGTCCCTAATGCACTGAGGAGCCGTTCGGTCGGAGAGGTCTTAAAACTCCAGACGGGCCCTCCGACCGCTCTCTGACGACTCTGAAAACATTCTTATAAAACTGTGAGGGATGAGGAAAATAAATTTGTTGTGATATTTACGAGTCTGCACGGTTGAGGGCATTGGAGCACTGCGTAATGTCATCCTACAACAGGCGATGGGAAGGGGACCTTGGCCCTTACTCTTTCACACAAATGCATACATGCACCGAGGCTGATAATGAGAATCCACCTCACCAAATCTTTCAATTCAAGGACTTGCTTAGATTGACTGTAATGCCTAAGTAATCAGCCTGTTCTGACCCACCTTGTCCTCGGCCAGGATTTATAGCACCCAATTACTGATCTCTATTACCCGGTGTGCCACGGGGATGGAAATCAGACGAGTGGACAGACGGCCAGCGCTCTGTCTGTCTGCCGGTGTGAGTGACCAGGTGATGAGACGTTGGCCTCCACTCCTCTCTGCTTTCTGCCCATCTTTCATATTACATTACATGGCCGAAGACTGGAAGAGAAATTTTTATATTATCTCAGGTGTTGAAAAGCTTTTGTATGTCCATGCTTTGGATCATATTGTGATAACTATAATTTGTTTCAGAGTCTCATTTCTAGATACATGTTCTGTGCTGATCGAGCTAAACAACCAAAAGTTTTAATGAGAAGTAATAAAGGTATTAACAGCATAGTCTGTCCCTCAAGGAATTTGCAATCTTGCAATGGCAGACAGACAAAATTTTCCACAAAGAAATTATCTAGCTGAAAGGATTCTTTCCAATTGTTTAGTCCCCACAGTCTTTCACATAAAAATAATCTAATTCAAAACCACTTTTACATCCAAACTCAAATGAGATCCATTCTATAATTTCAACATCCTTGTAACTATAGTGAAGAACTTCCCCCCCAGAACTTAGCCCTGGTCTCTTTATCCCTCCAAACAAGGAGGAATTCATAACGCCAAAGCTCCATTCATAACATGGACATTTGAATTCTAAATCAACATTCAAATGCTGTGCAGCTTTTGTTAAATGAATATTCATTCAGCAGAGTGCAGAATGTGAGGTCTGGACTCAGCGACCACTAGGTTACATCGCTGTCTCTGTCTCTCTCCTCTGCTCTCTGTCAGTGTGTCTGTTGGACCGAGGGTAGGGCTGAGCTATGCACACGTTCTGCCTGTGCTTAACAAAAAAGACTAACTCACCTTATTGAAAATAAGGATTTAATTATTTTTTGTGTGTGATGATTTAGGATTTAATAACCTCAATAGAAGTTTCAAATGTACAAATAATGACATTTTGGTACAGCCCTAGAGGCATCTCTAAACTAATACCCCCGACTAACCACTTGGTTTGTGGAGTCATGGTAAGAAGTACCAGGTTATCGACTCATTTCGAGGCAAAAGGGGCAACAGCTAAGATCAAATTAAAATTTAATTACATAAAAAATTCTATTACTGTTTTTTTTTGTTGTTGTTGAAGAAGGTTGAAGGTTTATAGAAGCTGTGAATCTGATGAAACTGATGTTAACCTGCAGGTAACCATAGCAACAGCACTGATGCACAATCAGTTTCCTGGCTAGTTACACATGCTAGTAACTACTGATAGAAATGCACACAAGCAAGTCACGTTTACCTACTAGAATAAAAAAACAATGGTGGAAAATGTGATCACACATGTTAAAGCAAGCAGCTCTAGAACAAATTAATATTTACCTAGCACAACATAGTACAATAAAAAACATTTAAACGGATATATCAACGTGATCAAAGTGATCCAAGTCAAACTTTATACACTCTTTATCATCAATGAAGGACAGCTCTCAAAAATGTTATTACTTTAGTTGACACTTGTCAGTACTAGGCTATGAGGAACTACCAGTATTCGTCTCACATTATCTCCAAAACAAGCATATTGGTGCATCACAACTGTAAAAGAATATGCCAAAATGGGATTGTACGCTTTCATCGATTGGTCCTCAGCTGAAATATATGAAACAACAACAGCCAGTTGCATTCATGTGTGTAACTGCAACTCCTCGTCTATTGTTTCCTCCTGTCCTTTTATTCAGAAGGAGAAGCATTGTTCATCTTTTTGTGACACGCTTGTTTACGTTTTTATACAATACGTATACGTGTTTCACAATGAAAGCGATAAATAGCTGCCTTCCTGACAACGTGTGAAAAATGAACTGCGACACTCACAATGAGAAAGAGTCTCGCAGACAGAAACAGCTGCTACGACAACAGCCTTGGTTTGTTACGACATCTCATAAATTTTCTTCAGGGAAAAAGTTTTAGGTTGGATTAGAGGTTTTTTAAACAGCACAGTGCGTCAGTGGTTAGCTATGTGGGCCCACATCAGAAAGGTCTTAAGTTTGTCCAGGGCAGATCTCACCTCTCAACCACTGCATGCTGGGATATGCTTTAGTCCCCCAGAGTGCTGAACAGGGTAAGCTGTTAGAGTTTTCAACAATATTTGTGTATGACTAAATGTAGTTTTATATGCTTTGACATTATTTTGAAAGGCTGATCAAAGCCTATATTAAGTCCTGTTAATACAAAAAAAAAAGTACTTGATTGCATGGCAGGGTGTGGATGCTACTTTTAAAATATTTAAGTTCAGTTCATGGTTCATTCATGAACGACATTTGAGTCCAATTTCCAAGATTTGTGAGTTATGAAAAAAACATTTCAGATATGAAAGGGTTGGATGAAGTATTTGGAAGAGAAGGGCAGCTCACAGAGATAATTTGGAGGTATGGTGGTAAACAGTTTATATAAAGTAAAAACTTGTGAATCTTTTGAAAATGTGCTTCACATACAATAACTCTCTTTTTAAAGTAACTTAAAATGTTTGCACAGTATCCATTATAAAGCTGTCATTCATTTAATGGCAACAACTGCAAAATTAAATGCTTTACCTTCATTTTTTGATGGACTGAAATACTTTTTTCAAACTAATATTATCTCAGTGCAACACAGGAGGAAGAGTCGCATCATATTGTTTAGTTTTGAAGTGGCTTACTCTCAAACTGCATCTGGGTAGAGCTCCAGATAACAGTGTGCATCAGCTAATGTAAATCAACTCAAAAGTTTCACAATCCGATTCAATCCAATTCAACTTCAGATAAAGGGACTGAAGCACAATGTCTAACACAAGTACCACTGTTGAGTCTAAGGTACGTTCAAGGCAACAAGATATTACATAACCTGGACTTGAACTCGTTGACATCTCATATTCTCAACACTGACTCTAGTACAGACTGTTTCTTCTACCCACTGGCAGCTTTCACATTGTACATTTTGGTTTGTTTTTGTCTTATACAGAATTTGTAGGACCTTTATTTTCAGCGTTGAAGTCAGTAGTAAAAAGTAAAGTTTTGGTACTACAATATGTACAGTAATTGTGCTCCCAGAGTAAGGATAGATTCCATTCTTTTTATGATTAAAAAATATGTTTAAGCACTGAGGCTAAATTAAAGTTTGCCCAAATTAATGTTAATCCAATAAAAATGTAGATACATATGTAACCAAGTCTGTGTTAAATCTACAGTATATTTCATGTAAACAGCATTTAATGAATTCTGAATGGACCAACATAACAGCAGATCTAATTAAATGTAGAAGTAAATCATTACAGTGTTGTTGAAACAACAGTTCTTTGTAACTGATCTGACTAATCTTGAAGAGGTATCTACTTTGCAGCCTCAGTTTAGACTTGAGAGTATTTTGAGTTGGCGCAAGTGTGTCAAGGATGAAAACAGATGAGCGCTCTAGGCAACCTGACTGAAAAAACTTATTTCAAACTCCACTCTATGTAATGTAAAGGGACAGCATAGAAGTTTTTTCTTGCATCTTTTGCACTCCATCATTTAAAAGTAGTCGTTCACAAAACTCATCTTGTTTTTCACTAATAGCCCACTGCTACCTTTATACAGTATATAACTAAATTTATGTTGCGGTGACGTAAAAGGAATCACTGCCTGGATTGCATTATGTTTTTGAGTGGATGAGGTGCAACATTTTATTAGGGAACAATCCCAAAATAATTTGATATGACAAAATTTGTAATCTAAATATATTAGTTTGTGTCTATCTCTCTTCCTTTTCATCACTTTTGAGAGTTGCACTTGCTCAGTACAGGATATACAAATCGGGTAGCGACACCACTACAACGTTCACGCTGCGCATGAGCAAGTTGCATCACTTCTGTCTGCAGGAACTGACTACTCAACATGGGCAGGAAGGCCTGTTCAAAGCCAGTTGATAGACAGTTTGGCCCTTCAGTAAATAGCAAAAGCCGTAGGGAAAAGCAAAAACAACATGGAAAAGAAAAAGCAATTGAGAAAAGCATAAGGAAAAATAAGATGGATACATAATACATACATAAATAAATAACATTAAATATTTTTAAATAAATGCAGAAGAAATACATAATTTGTATGCAAATAATAAATACATTTTATATTTTTAAAAATTAATAGATAAACACATAAATTTCCCCTCGCAGGATTAATAAAGTATATCTTCTACTAAAGGTATGCTTATAATTATTCTTTCTTATTTTGTATTTAATATTTATTTTACTCCACTTTATATTTCTGCATTTATTTTATATTAAACTTACTCCTCTTTATATTTTCTAATTTATTTTCTACTATATTTCATAGATTTATCATTTTTTTATGGCACGCCCCGACCCCTTAGGTGTGAGCTTTTACTGTATTAAACCAAGATCATAATTTTTCAACTAACTAGTGGCCTGTACTACAAAGCGATGTAACTGGCTTATCCAGGTAACTTCAGGAGTAACTTCTTGACATCGGTTGTAACTTCCTGATTAACCCATACTATGAAAGGTGGATAGGAGTTACCCGAGGTCGGTTGCCTTGGCAATTTATGCTTCATCCCTAAACTGCTCCGAGCAGGTTTTGTCCGTGGTTAACTCGAGGTTACCCTGTATACGTGATCTACACACCACACCTGTACTCAGTGTTAACGATGAGAAGTTGGATATTAATACACACCACTTTTAGATTTCATCCTGACTTGTTCCACTGCGGTTGCAGCTGAAATTAAGTTAAGAAACATATCAGCATTAGGCTATGTTCATACAGCGAGCACTGCAGCCTCGTGATTTCAGGGAGGAGATCTTAATTAATTAACGGGTCTGTTTCTTTGATGTAGCCCATCTGTAGGCTATAATTGAATTATCCTAAGTGTTTTCACATATTTAGATTGACTGTTTTATGTGTCCAAAAAACACGGAATCAGGGTGAGGGTTAACAAACCGAGAAAAATTTTTTTTTTACATCCTGGCTTTGTCAGCTGCCACGATAATATATTTTTGCAGCATTCTTCTGGAGAAATACAAAGCATGCGCGGTTGTGAAAAATTGCCGAACATGCCCCTTGTTTGCAAACGCGCACCGACTCCAATTAGGCTCCAATTAGGTTAACACCGGGTTTACGCAGACTCAACTAACCAACATCTTATCCACCGTCGTAGTACCGTTAACACCAGTGTAGGCGGTCAGAGTTTGTCAACCCTGAGTTTGCTTGATAACCCTGAGTTAACTCTGAGTAGGCTGAACTCCCTTTGTACTACAGGCCACAAGTACAGCAAGTGGCAAACAATAAAAAGTTTAATAATGCTGAAGTGGATTTTGTGCGCTCTGATATTTTGTTGAAAAAGAAATGAAACGGTTATCATCTTATGGATACATTCAGTATCAACATTTCTGTGACTTACCAGATTTGTTAATTAAACAACATTTCCTCATTTTGTTGATAGAAAACATAATCCGGATGGCATTATGTTTTCCTCAAAATGTATTTGCGTTTGCAAATTAGTTGTATATAAACATGATTTCTATGAGACAGGGTTGACTTGTCACATCCATTCAACACGACACTTTGTATACACATAAACAATCCTTAACATGTCAAAAGCCAGTTTTAGGTTTTTTGTTTATGCCACAATTCTTCCTATTTAAGCATACATACAGTGGGTGACAGGTGGTATACAATAATATCATAACACCATTACCATGAACGAAAAATGTGACAACAGAAGCATTAATGGTACAGGACAATAAAGAGAAGTATTTTTATACTGAAAATTTGCTAACAAAGCTCGGAGAGGAAACATATTGACTCACCAGGAGACCTGAATCTTCTCTGCCAGATTGCAGAGTTGCTATAAGAAAGGTCTTGCTTGAAAGACTAAACTCATAAGAACAGTTTCATAATTCCTTTCATAAAGTCAACACTAAGCTGAAGGAGCTTTTTGTGCTTCATTGATCTTGTCGACAACAACAACAACAACAAGATGCTATCTGGAGTTCTGAGGTAAGGTTAATGTTGTGAGAAGAGGACTCCCACCTGGTGGAGAACAGCGGCAGAAGTTACTGGTGTAAAATACAAATTTGTGAGAAGAATTCATGCCTATGCTGTCCTAACAAAGGCAGGGGTCACACCAGTGCACCCACCAAACGACATCAGAGACAGAGTGCCAAGCCTGAACACACACATTCAAACTAATTTTACATTACACACACGAACACACACTATCAAATCTTGAACACAGTGTGTGAACACTCTCTTTCTCTTTTCACAACAATCTGAATTCTGCTGTTGACTCTTAATGCATCCGTTGGGGTGATAACACTGAAATTACTTCTTCCACTGACTGCATTCAAGACACTGCTTCAAATAAACATGCTTGATACTCAAGTGTAGATTATTTCTTCTGTAGAAAGAAGTACCAGTGAAAATTGTTCACAGTGAGGTCTGTGGATTAGTTTGAGTAACTGGTACATTGTATTAGAAGGAGACAATTTTTTAATGACATTATTTAAGGTTTGTGCACAAAATTAGAAGTAAATGTCCGCACTCACTAAACTGATCTAAACTGCAGGCCTATAAGACCAGTCAAATCTATTACGATCTACTACAACATCAGACAAGTCAAGTGCTCACTAAGCAAACGAAGCAAACCATCAAATTGATTCTTAACTCAATTGCAGACCAACAGATGATGCTGTATAAACCTAGCCTGACAATCAGACTGAATTGCCATTTTGTTCCACTTCATTACTCAGCCTGACATTATGTTCATGCTGGCCGTTTTCTGTTTGGGAGGGCTTGTTATTTTGCCCTGACCAATCAGTACTGCGTGATGTATCCATCCTGTCAACGTCATTTTCGGTAGAAAAAATTAGCTGTTTTAGCAAATGATGAAACGAACGGTTATCATTTTTAAATAAATATACAAATTTAAATGTTGGTTTTTCTGATGATACAACTTAAATAACTGCACAACTGTGTCAACCTCATTGTGCTTTTTGCCATTTTTCTTGTTCTGGTCCATTCTTAAGGCCCCTTTCAACACAACGCGATTTGATCTGCGCTCGCCGCTGGTTTCAGCACACTCTCGCATAAATCGAGGAGCGGTGCAAGCAGTTGGAAATAATGGGTTTCAGACGCAGTGGTGCCGTTGTTGTGGTTGAGTCTGAAAGGGCCTTTAATCCCGCCTACCAATCCTAAAACACCAGACCTTTTACAATCACTAATAAAGTCAACTCTAAAGCTTGATTTATACTTCTGCGTAGGGTCTACGTGCATAGCTATGTCGTAGGCTACGCACGTAGCCATGCATTTATACTTGTGCGTCGGTGTCCCCGTCATTCTGCGATTACACCCCCAAACGCTTGTCGGTGGTAGCGCTACAGCGTCCACTGTGTTGACTTTTGCCGGCCGAGCAGGCTAAATTCCGGTTTAGCCCTCCGCTAACGTGAATGGGGGTAAAATTGTCTACATGGGGCTGGTGTAACCTTTTCAAATGTTACCGACCGAATGGATCCCATTCTGATAGTGAAACGAGTCATTTCGCTCGGGTTGTGACGGTCAAATATATCGATCCACCGTGTTACAGTCGGCGTTTTGGCCGCTAGTAAAAGTTACTTCAAAGCACGGGAACTTCCTGTCGGCTCGGAGGCATTGCGAGTCTACTCAGCCGACCAATCACAGGGTGCACGTCAGGCTACGCCGTAGGTGACGGCGTAGGGTAGGGGGCTACGCAGAGGCTACGCCGTCGATTTGACGCAGAAGTATAAATAGCAAGGGTATACTTTAATAATCATAATTTGCTGCACAAAGCATGCAAGAGAGAAATTAGATTATAGGAAAACAAACAATTTACACTATGACTGGGAGACAGAGGTTGGAATTCACCTCCTTGTATTGGGGAAGTGACAGAAATCCCAGTGGTTGAGAACATCAGCAAAGAAAACCCTAATGATCTGCATGGCTAGATATAGTACCACCAGTGGTAAATGGGTAATTCAATTGTGTGGTTTTAGAGTTGTTGTTTTGATAACAGGAATCCAAATCCATTATCAGCTGGACCATGAAGGGAAAAGTTCATGCTATTAATCGCAACCCGTTAGATCTTCTTACAATTTGCAGGGTAAAAGAGACGAAGACACACCTGCTCCTTTAACGAGCCTTTCTGATAAGGTTGAAGTGACTGTGTTTATGCAGTGGAAGAAATATTATGAATAATTGGGGAGTTGAGGTGCTGAATGCCTCCAGCATTAATCAAGCTTCTGAAATCTCTGATATTAGCTTCACATGAATCATTGTTAATTCCCATGAATCCATTACTGTTCCATGTGCAACTAAAAATAGAGTCCTGATAAATCAATGGGGACACTCGAGAGTGAAGACGGGGGTTGGTGCTGCTGAAGCTTCCTTTTTTCTGTACAGCACAATACCCATGCCTCATCAATAATTATTGTTCATAATACACTCATAGATTTCTGTGTTACAACTGAAGTGGGAGGTACAACAGACCTTGAACAGTTTCAGAACAATCCCTCCTAAATGAATGTGCATTCCTCACATTTGGTTTTTGTCAAGGCCCTTTGATAGTGCACAAAACACAGCTTTTATTTTTTTACTGGCAGCATCCTTGACTTGAGTATTTCTGTAATGACAGCGACCTACTATTCTTTGTTTATACCAACAATAATAGGAGGTTTTTGCCAATTTCCCTCCATGTTCAAAGGAAGCTTAATCCATTTGAAATGGCATGGTGATCTTCTCTACCGATTGCATTGGTCACAGCTCAGCAAGCGTGCTGCCTTGTGTGGAGAGAGTGACCCCCCGGACCTGCCCTCTTCTCTGCTGCACTGAAAGCCTTCGCAGTCGATGAGCATTGCATGGCCTCACTCATGCACCGTGTGCAAGGGCAGGCGGGTTCATCTTAGCGCAATCACAACGGACAGCCACATCCCATCCCAATTGCATTTCCGCTCACGGGGGGAAAGATCCCGTGGTGCACATTACTGTGGCTGAGGCAAATTTAGCTGAAATGGTAGGGGAGATGGAAAACGCTCACCTCTTACACTAATCTGGGCAAACAACACAGCGCCTGCTCCCTATGAACATCCCCACCGAAAAATGTTTTCTACATGACAGAGCCGCCCTGCCTGTCTCTGAGAGGAGACAGTGAATTAATTAAGATAATAAATTGCACATGTCCTATTTGTAATCTTTTCAATCTTTACTTAATGAGGTGGAACACGTGCAAGGGTGTGTCTCGAGTAAAATTTGTCTTGGGTAAAGATGATACACCTTGCAAAAGAAATGCTCCACATTGAGTGATCCTCAATGCTGACTGATATTTAATATGTCATGTATATGTTCATGCTTCCCAGTCCTGTGTGGCTTCATAGACAGACATGAATGCAAATGAGGTTGAGAAGGAACGAGAGCAAGCGCCAGAGCCAGAGACTCAGAAGTCTGCATATCTGATAGCAAAGCGGCCTGATTAGAATTTTGTCATGCCACAATTTACAAATTAAAATGAATTAGATCTTCCATGCCCTGACCTCCATTAAAAACACTTCATTGTTGATAGGCCATGATAGCATCTGCTATTGATTGGAGGAGCATCAGTATGACCAATCCTGTTTCTTCATGAGGAGGTCATCCAAAGCAATTTAGGCATATTGAGAGATTGATCAGGGGTATGGAGCGGCCACTTGGGCCCACTCAAGTCAAAAAAAGTCTGAGGTGTGACGCAACTACTCCCTGCTGCTCGGAAGGGGGGGTTCTCAAATCTAAATGCTAATGTTTTCTTTAAGAGCCGGGCTGCCCTTTAACCACTACAGTCAGACATGAAGGATGGCTCTCTGTCTTGTTTTGACCCCTCCCCGGTATCCTCCAGACCACCAACATCAAGACCCCATTCTCTGGATTCAACATTGAATATGAGTAAAATAACTGTGTTCCTGCAACAGTAATACTATAGGTTCTGTCTGATGTGTTACTAACCTATCTAGTGGCAGACTGGTGGTTAATTCCACCTGTCCATACTGGACCCTGACAGAAAATTGCTCTTAGCTGCATCTCCTGGTCTAATACAGTTAGTCACTTAAAAAAATATTTTTTATCCGTGCTAAAAAAACTAATTATAAATACTTTATGCGGTATTTGTGATATATTGAGAATGCATTCTTTTCAAAACACTGAAATGCCAAAAATTTCGCTTAAATGTGACTTTTAAAATCAAAGTGCCTTTAAAAAAGATTTAACCTTTTCACAAATTCTTTTACATTCACTGAAAAAAGTATTTGGTTACACTTCTTTTTCTCCAAGATATCTCTCATTTCCACCTTTCCTGCCTAGAATTCATTCATAAGGTCCATTCAGTATATCGTGAGAGGTTTTTGAGGTGAGGGCTTTGTGCAAGACGTTGTTTGGTCTGTACAAGTTCTTCATTGGATTCAACAGCAAAAAAAATAGACTTTTCACTGAACGTAAAGCCCAGTTACACATACTCAAAAATGTCAAATCAAATGACTTTCATATGTGACACAGCCGTGCTCACTGTTTTGCTCTGACACTAAGAAATAAAATGCACCTTACATCCTCCCATCCTATTTAGATGTAATGAGACATAATGGATGAATCATTTACAAATTCTTTATCATAACCCTCAAAAGGTTGCAACGTTATAGCCACAGAGTACTGGCTATAAATAGGAAACTGAAAGGCTTGAGCTTTATTTGACCAAACACTTCACTATGGGCTAAATGTGATCTTTGGAGGATTATAATTGTACTTTAAATATCATCATCAATCACAAATGAAATGTGTCAGACAGGGCCTCAAAGAATATAAAGCGAAATGGTACAGGTACCTGCGCAACCTTGGTCATTGAAGCATAGCAAAGGTTATATGCCTTTTATTGAACACTATTGAGGACATGCATGAGCAACAATAGGACTTTTTCAGGTACAATAAATATGTGGATTCAGCTAATTTTTGCAATTTGGTACAATTTAAAAAAGTATATATGGTGGTAAAATATGTCATTTAAAAAAGAATGAGATTTTAAGAGAAGGAAATGAGGAGAAAAACCCTTTGCCAGTAGACATGACATTCATCTAAAGATCATCTGCGTTTTTTTTTTTTTTTTTTCTATATAGCATGTTTTAAGTTTTTCTTATTGGGTTGTAGGGACAATTTTATTTTCTATTCATTTAGGTAGGTTTTGTACCATGATGCTACACCTAGCAGCACATTACTAAACTGCTGCAAATGGCAGTGGTTTTGATGTCTACTATGTTATACTTCTTTACAGAAATCTTGTAGGATGGGAATGGTTTAAGGGCAAACATGCCCCTAGTGGCCAGAGGAGGATAATACTAAAAGTTGCGGAAGCGTGGACAGCCAGACAGAGTTTTTGAATGCCATGAGGGACCATGAAAGTCTGACCAACGAACCTACATTTTACACAAAATTGACAATTTGCAGAGATCAACTCACATTTGTGATCTCACTTTCTCTTTTAACCTCTATCTTAACCAGCATTATACTTATCCAGAACCTGCTGGAAGTACATCAAAGGCACACTGTGCTACTGTACCATATGTCTATTGGCCCTGGATTCACAACATTGGGGGCTTCACCATGGTAACAGAGATCAGAAGGCAAAGGTCATGCAAAGCGTTGGTAGAGGTGTTGCTCAGCAAGGGCAGGTGGGGGTGGAAAACCCCCCACATGGGCCTTTTCCATACACTGAGCACGCTCATCATCTCCTGTCCTCCAGCACCTCCCTGCAAGGTTAGTGAGAGTCAATAAGCCTTCCGCAAAGGTTAAGGAGACCTATAAGAAAGATATTATGCAAACAGTGATCTCTCTGGATCCAGCAGAACCACAAATAGAGTGGCATAACCATCTCTGTTCATTTCCCATCTGAAAGTGAATCACAGAAAGGTGCTCTGTTTTCCTGCATGACTGGCTTATGAATTCAAAATGAGCCATCTATACACTTCAACACAGAGTACTTTGTGAATACAAAAACTGAAAGACAGCATATTAATGGCATGAACTGGCGGTCTCTGACAAAGAACAATGATTATTTGTTCATTTAGATTTTGAAATGCAGAGATTTGATGCATTTCTTTACCATTAACCAGTGACTCATTAGTTACTTCAGCTAGTACCGACTGTTCTGGCTTAAAACTCACTTTGAAGACTTTAATGTATTGAGCACAAGGAGATACAGTTGCAGTGCACATTGTGACTTCTCAGCCTTGCCTGCTGGGTTATTTGTACAAACCGAGTGGAGTACAAATAACATAGCATCCCCTATCCCGATTTACTGTCCTGTAAATGTCCAAGGATTAATTAACACATTTTAAGACTGTAAGTCATATTCATTGCGAAGATGATGATGATGATGATGATGATGATTATAAATACTGCTCAACAACAACAGGAATCATGCCAAACCCATCATCATAAACAATGTTCTCGCCTTAAAACTGTAAAAAAAAATTTTTTAAAAAGAACAGTAGACAATGTGCTTTCTCCTCTCAGTTACTGGAAATGTGGCTAAATTCTTTTCTCTAGGGGACGGAAGAGGTTTAAAGCAAGTGTCACAAATTTTAGTAAGGGAAGAAAAGTTCAGTACATGTTGCTCATATAGTATAGTAAAGTCCAACATCCCAACTTTATTGGCCTTTATAGCCTTTATGTCAACGAGCTATGGGATTTTGAGTCCAAAACATAAAAAAAAAAGTTCCCGTATTTTAGAAAAATAGTTATGAGAAATAATAAAAGATACTTTTGTGTAGCACACGTTTCTTTACCACCCTACTAATCATCTTTCAATCCCTTTAGATTTATTGTGTGACCCCTTGGATGCTCCTGACCTTCAGGTGGGGAACCACTGTCCTGGGACACACATGTCTCTTTTAAACACCAAAAAAACACCACTGAAAAGAGATAAATTATGTGTACAATTGGCTTTAATGTCAGCTGTACGGAGCAAAGCTCAGTAATTCTATGAAATCTCCAACAACCACGTGGAATACAAAGATCTCTCACAGTTTTTGCACAGATTACACATGTACTTCAGCTGCCGAGACACTGGAGGTAATCCAGGGAAACTTTGCAAGTGGAAAAGCTTTTTTGGTCTCCATATCTCTGTGATGGAATTATGTGTACCGAAATTAGAGTGCAAATTTGAATCAAACCTCTAAGCGAGATCTGTGGGTTTTTGGCAGTGAAGGGGGAACACAACAGGATTCTCGCACATATGCCATGCACAGCCGCGAGAAGCTCAGCAGGCTGCCAACACCAAAGTGTTCATCACTCTCCACCCACTCCTTTTCATAATACAGAACAGGGAAAAAAAAATCCACACAGTATCGCAGTCAGCTCGACCAATCAGTGTTGCAGACGTTCAAGGAGAATGAAATGCCCCCATTGATTGGCCGCACCACTTTGGTCCCCTCTGCACAGTCCTCCAATCGATACCAGTGAGATAAGCAGCCGTCAGCCACTGATGTTGGTGATATATAACTACCGTGGCTGCACGGCGACTGATGACTTCTTGTCGTCTTGGTAAAGACTCACTAGAGCATCTCAGGCCAGAACGCCAAGGGCAGGGCAACCAATCAACCAACTCCTCCACCAAGATATTACTCATCAAAACGGCATCAAAGCGCCAACCATTAAACCAAATCATACAGACCAATATTCATGTTGGTTATCTCCTACTTAATATGTCCCGACTCTTTTGATTGGGTGATATCCAACCTGTGCTCTGGCTAATCAGCTGGGGTTAAAGCTTTGCAAGGTGAGAGTAAAATCTAACACGGCAGCAAGGATAAATTACCTGAAAAGGGACCACTGTTATCGCTCTGTTTGTTTTTCAAAAGACGATGAAATAAATAAATGAAAAAAAAAAGGTTCAGAGAAAATGAAATGATGGCGTGGTGGTGTTTTGTGAAATTGTGCTGTCAAACGTTTCTCCTTTCTAATTTCCTGGAGCGCAGATGATGGAGCACGTGTGCTGACAGCTGAATCTGATAAAAAAAAAAAAGGCTTCTCCTCTTTTTCCACCTCACGAACGTTTTTAAGCGACATTTATAAATATAATAATAAAACAATTAGTCCGTGGCAAATGACAATTGACAGATACCACGACCTTGTGCGCACTGCAATTTTTTTTACTATGGTCATTTATTAAAGTGTCATGGCTGACAGGCACATACATACAAATACAAAACACTATGACGGAGGCATAAAGCAAAGCAACTCAGTCTAATGTTTATTTACCAGGAGAATGTTATTTAAATGGTGCTTACTTACACTTCATGGAAACAGGTAGACGCTTCTAAAAGGTATTCAAGTGAACTAGTAGCCCAAAAATCTATTACATTGCTTATAATGTATTGACTTTTCAATAACTGTGGAAGCTGCTACTCTGTTTAGAAACTTACAAAGGTCTGAAAGCAAGCAATCCTCTGTGTGTGTGTGTGTGTGTGTGTGTCTGTCTGTACGTTTGATGGGACCGTCCCAGCACAACTGTCACTTCACTCCCCTGTTACAGGTGCTCCACACAGGGGAGCTGGCAGCTCTGACGGACGCCTCCTCCTAGGGATTTATGGGAAATGACAGCTCCCGCTAAATAAAGCCGAAGTGGCCGGGGAAGGGAAGACAACGGAAGTTCCAAACCACGAGCGCACAGGGCTGACACTAGCTGAAATTTATTTCCTCCGCTCTGCCTGGCAATTTAGTTGGAAATGTGCTATTCATACTTTTGGGCCTGGAGAGTGAGAGAGAGTGAGACAGACAGGCAGACAGACAGACGGACGGACAGATAGAGAGACAGAGAGAGAGTAAGAGAGACAGATTATATATATATTTATATATGCATAGAGAGAGAGAGAGCGACAGCTAGAGAGAGAGAGAGCGAGCGAGAACCCCGCCCTTAATCTACTTCCTCTGTTTGGGGTAATGGTCTACAAGGTTTTTCTGCCAGCGAAAATCACATTTCTTACATGGCTGACTCTTGATGAATTATTTCACATTTCACTTACTTACCTTTTTAAAAGTTAATCTACATCAATAACGTTAAAGGAAATTTTCACAGCTACAAATGAACAGTTCCCCTTATTCAAACTCGAAAGGTGTGGAGCGTTAGGCTGCTTAAAAAGTCCATTTTAAACTTCATCATTTAACCGTTCGACAGCATATCTGAATGCACACGGGCCGGACTGGCATTCTGATTTTCAACGTATTAAAATATGGACCATCTTTAATTGAGCAGAAACTGCTGTGGAGAACAGTGCTGAACTAATACTGAGGCTGAAATATCATTACGCTGATGGAAGCCGGGCTCTCTGACTTTTATTGGCAGCTCCCGAGCTAAATGTGTGGTTCAATTCAGAGGCGGCCATACCTGCAGAGGCAAAGTAATCGACTTTGGGACAAAATGGTGTGGAAAATGACGTGTAGGCCCTTGCCTAAAGCCAACCTGGTGCGGGCAGAAATCTATCAGTCAGGTGCACACCAACATTGGTATTTTCACAAATGTGATTTAGTCGACGATACTGGAGAGCTGATGTGCTGGACCAGTGCTTCTGGTAGAAGAAAACTACTATTTCAAGCCGTGCAATCTGCTGCTCCTGCTGCTGAAAATGTCTGTGCATTTGGTTCAGTTTGAACTCTGTCATGTTCAGATAAAACAATGTTTTACATATGAAACCCTGCAGCGTATCAGAGCACATTTAGGTCAAAGTAACCTGAACCTTGTGAACATTTGACTCTAAATTTTAAATCTCTAACCTCATTCAAGTCATTTCTTTCTCAGCCTGTAGAAAACCATCCCTTTGTTTTGAGATGAGCGCAAGATTTACTGCTGTTCCACACTACTGTGCAGAGTATTTTTGGCTCAGTGCTGCCAAAGTTTGGACACAGCCATTTATAATTCTCTCACAAGGAAAGCAGCTTGCTTCTTTTTCCAAACAGACTCCATGGGATACATACTGGTCCATGCTGTCATGTGGTCTGCTTGCAGAATCACATTATTTTTAAGCAGCTCAAGCTTTAGCAAGCTCCAAAGCCAAAACGGCCTCAACCAGTAAACCAAACATTAATCATCACAATAAGACACAATTAAACAGCAATTATGTAAAAGACATTTTTGATTTGGGAGTGTCTCAACTGTTACATCAGCTTCTAAACCTCAGATTCAGAGTGTGCCTCTCCTAGCAGTGAGCCTGGAGGAGCAACAGTCACACCCACACACTTGTGCACACACACACACACAGATACACTTGCAGAGCCACAGAGCAGATCAAGTGTGCCTGGAGAGCTCTATAGAGAGGCCAGTTTTCCTCATTAGACTGCGTGTGCACCACTCTCCAAAAAAACCCTCACTCTAATCACTGTCACCAGACCTCGGCTGAAAAGCAGATAATTAATGTTGGGCCCTGCCTCAATCGGCTTCCATGCTAAACAGCTCTGTGTACATATGTGTGCGCATGTGTGTGGGTGTCTGCATGTTTGTCTATTTGGAGTCTGTCGATGTAGGAGGCCCCCCGGGGACCGCGGATGCTCAAGCCATCCACAAAAACGATTTCTCTCAGGCTCGCATAAGCTCGCAGAAGAACAATTGCACACCAGATAATGTACAAATTTACAGAAGAAATATCCCACTGTACCACAAAAGCTGTCTGCTGCTCCTACTTCATGGCATCTCCATCTTTAGTCACTGGTTTTGTAATATCTCGCCCTTTTTGCTCTGGCACTGCACTTTTATTTCCCCTTCACCCATTTATTAAATGGAATAGACTTCTTAATCGTGTGCTTTGCAGAGCAGATTTATTTATGTTCTTTTTCCTCCCTAAAGGCGGTTATTAATATCATAAATATTTGATGATACTTTGTGTGACCCTGCAGAGAATGACACAGAGAGGTAATGAAGGTTAACGCTGGGGGTACAGACTGATTAAATAGCGACTGAATGGCAAAAGCCCACCCAGGGCTGCCATAAACTTTCTAATAAAATGGACTAAATAAACACTTTGTTCATAGTACAATCCACATACAGGACAACTTTAACAAGGTCATTTACATAAAGACATTTTTCTGCTTACCCCTAGTGATATCTAACCATGTAAAAAGTTTTGGTTTATTTGCCCAGGTTTTGAGATATCCGTCTTACTGCCTCCACCCTAAAACCATGGAGGATAATGGAATGACATGTGATGTGCTGACAGGGATAAGAAAAACTCAACAGCAATGTGCCTTGGTTAGTGTGGATTATCAACAGCCATTACAACTGAATCGAATAATCAACTAATTGATTAGTCAATTAACAGAAAAATGAATCAGTAATTATTTAAAGTTTTTCAAATGTGAATCTTTACTTGCTTTCTTGGCCTTGTGAGACAGTAAACTGAATACATTTGGGACGAAGCTTGGCACACGCAGCACACTGCAGCCACAGGCCGCTGCAGGACAGAGGGAGACGCTCCGTGGGAAAGCAGAGGGGTGAATGTTAGCTTCACCCCTCCTTCAGTTAAGTCCCACTTTCATATTTGCTTTTGAACTGTTGAACGTGAGGAGGCAGTACGGGTCCACACAGTAACCAGAGCCACTGACGGAACTGATAGAAGCTATATACTCAGTAGGAAAGAGCCCTTCCTTTGTGTTTGCTGCTGCTTTTTGTTAGAGACATTGGGTTTCTTTGCATGGATATTTTCTTTGTTTTAGTGGCAGTGTATTACAGATTATTTTGGCTCACCCCTTTTAGTTAATATAGCTTGATTATTCTACCTTCCATCATCAAACGCTTGATGCAGTAGGAGACAGAGACAGACAGTGATTTATTTTCACCCCCTGTATTCGCCAGTTGGAGACACCATGAGGCAGCAAGGGACTGGAAACCACCAGCTTGCTGCAGCCAAAGCTAAAACTAGGACTGCTCTTAGCTGGATTGGACACTGGACCAGTGTTACCAGTGACTAGTGTGCGGTGGCTGCAAAACTCACAAAAAATGTGAAATGCCCTCTCTAGAGCCAGTGTTTGGTTTGTCTGTTCTGGGCTACTGTAGAAACAGTAGCTATAAAAGGGCTCATTCTAAGGTTAAGAAAACAATGATTCTTATTATACACTAAGAAAAACATACTTATGAATATTATATTCCATTATTTCTGCCAAAATCTGATCTGCCCCAAAACTTACAAACTGGTCCTTAAACACTGACACAAATTTATAAAGTCTAAGAGACTTAGAACCATACCCATCAACCACAGGCTCTGGGAACTAGTGATGTGCACCCCCTTTTTTCTATTTGCTAGAATGTTAAAGACCAAATGATTAATTGATTTGTAAAAATACATTACATACATTGGTTTATAATGAGAACCATCATCATTTGCAGGCCATTTTTCATAGAGGCTATTGCTACAGTAGTAAAAGTAACCAGAACATTAATACTGTAGGAAATTTTTAAGACAATGTATTGAGTTCTTTAATGTATTATTTCAATGTTTTGGGCACCACAAACAAAATTCCATTCGCCTCCATTGTATTGAGCATGATGGCAGAAATCCTGGAGTCAGATATCTAAAAAAAATCCAGACAAATAAAACCAAAACTATCTGCATGGATAGATAGCACTATAGGTAAATGAGAAAATGTGTTCTGAACTGACCCTTAAAACATGTTGCAAGTGTAGAAGCTACTTTGCGAGACACAACTAGTATTTTTGTTGATATGTATATCTATCAAAACCTTGCAATTGGAGTCATATGGTAATCCGTCTGCATTTTGTCAGCAGCACTTTGCCCTGCAATTACCATCTTTCTCACAAAGGGTTTTTGAGGAAAGGCTATCCTTCCCAGGCTCACTGAAGAAATCAATTCTGCTTTTTGGCTTTCCACCAACAGAATAAAAGTACTATCAATATTTGCTACACATGTCCTTCATCATTGAATTGTGGTATTCATGAGTTTTTGAATAGGCTGTGTATTCCATTGTCTAAGAACTCCAGCAAGAGCAAACAACCCCACAAAGCACCAATTACAGCATCAACTTTTCTACTCTGCAATACAAGTAGCACTGCATTTGTGTCAAGACTGGAAAACATATGATGGGTTTGCAATTGTAATCAACATCGTTTAAATGGTAACAAGTTGGCAAATTAGTAAATTCCGTCACTCATTTATTCAAGATGTGCAATTACTGGCATCCAATACCCCAAAGTCAGGTGGAGGCTTGCTGAAAACAAATGAAAACACCCAGGAGGAGCTCAAACCATCTCTTCCTGTAGACATAATTAAATCAGCAAAGTATCTGAATATTTAAAGAACTCTAGCAACATTTATTGACTCTTCAAATGCGTTTTCTTTATACATTCAGATGTAGCCGAGTACCTCAATAAAAAGGTCAAAAAGATTTGACCTTGTCAGAATCGGAACCCCCCCCCCCGCCCCCCTCCCCATTTCCATGCTGTGTAATTGAGCCTTTAGGGAGAGTGGAAAGACTATCTGGCCCTCGCCTTGTAAGGATCTCTATTGATGATCAGGACTGGTTACCAACCAGCCAATCAATAAGTGCAGATACACAAACAGATAGTAATAAATGTAGGATCACAGTAACTTATCTTGCCTTCACAAGTGGTTTAATAACTGCAAAGATCACAGGCTTACATTAACGGCGCCTCTGGGGTAAATGCTTTGCAGTGAAAGATATATGTAATTAAATATGTTTTCTAGCATAAAAGTCTATTAACTTCCCTTGAATATATTTCTCAACAATGAAATATATGTGGAGAAGATAAATTTAAATTGAAAGGTCAGTGACAAAGTTAGAAGCAGACAGACTCTCTGCATTTAAATTACAGGAATTTTCTATGAAAGCCACAGGCAAATCCAAAATTAATCGAGAGAGTTGAAAATAATTTTTTTTTTGTGATGTAGCTTTTGTAATCTTCCTGTGCCATGAATAGCATAGCTTTGATGGTGGTTAGAGGAGATGCAGCATGGTCAGTGGAGTTAGAGTTTCTTTATAGGAGACTAACTCAGCCTGCCTTTTAACAAACTAATCAGTCTTTACCAATAATCCTTGCATGGGGAAAAAAGGGGGCAACTACAGAGGAAGAAAGGATAGATAATTGTCTTGTTTACCTTGATTTAATGTTGTGTCTGTATGTGTGTCAAACCACAAGGGTTCAGTAAATTGGCCAGGCCAGCCAGAGGAGGAAGTGAGTCTCAGGCTTTTCATTCACTTTTGCTGACACATTGGCGACCAGAGGCTTGTTGGGCCTCGAGAGCCATTGATGTGTCACTTCACATTTCTAACAGTCAAAATCAATCCCTCATTTAGATTCAGCAACGTGAAAAACATACAAAATTTCCTCTAATGCAGCTAAATATGCCGGAAAATCAGAAATATAAATGATCAAAAAGGAAATAAGAAAATGAAAAGAAATACCTGCAAAAAACTAAAATGGTGTGTAATAGGATTTCAATTTGAAGCATGTAGTTCTGTGGTGAATGTGATCCATGTTAAACCAAATCATAAAAATGCAAATACTGTAGTTCTTACTCCAGGAGTTTATAGTCCAACAGCAAATCTAATATACTGCGGCATGTTTAACATATATCTTTTCATTTTCCACAATTTGCTCATCAGATTGTCAAATCAGAGTGAGGCACCACACAATATCCTGGGCCTCACAAATGTAATATAACCTGGATTGCAACGGGCCAGTGTGATGCAGCTGTGGCATTAGGGCCAATGGGAGCTCTTTAAATGAGAGAGTGGCCGTAAACACCACGTCTACTTTCTCCCCTCGCCGGCATTACTAGCGAAGCTGATGACAAGTGCCGAGCAGCCCTCTAGTGCCTTTAATACAGCGAGAGCATTCTCCAGGGGAAATGCAATCTGTGTCCTCTGTACAGATCCACTGTCTGCACTTCCCCGCATGTGAGCCGCTATCATATTATACTCCCCGCTCTCGAAATGGGAGAAGGAAATAGGAAATCACCTCAGCCAGAGATGAACCGGGAACATAATCAAAAAATAGTGTGGCGCAAACGGCGCAGATCAGCTCGGCATGCAGACCTCCCCTGGCTGAGCGCTAAACAATAAGCAGTGGAGATTGCTCAGGATTTTTGTGCCGCTGAGAAGAAAGTACGCCCCCTTTTTTCACCCCGCAGGCATCTATTGGCTTATAGCAGCTTATACGTTTAAGATGGGAGATAAGAACAGGGACGCTCCCCTCATGTGGTGATCCAGCATGCCTATATTGGTAATAAAAAGAACAGAACTGCGCAGACAAAAGAAGCTCACAACATGAGGCGCAGTGTTTGAAACATTATTCAGTTGACCTTGCATATTGCTGGGGTGATTCTTCATCTGAGCCAAACAAAGAAACATGAAAATGCACTGTTGACTTTTGCAAAAGCATAAAAGTTAATCCATTAAAGTGGAGGAAAATGTGACACACGTATTGTATGAAATACACTTTTGCTAGATTGTTTATGTTTGCGTTCTGTGGATTAGAATAAATACAGGACAAAGCTCAGTCCAAACAGCAGACATAAAGGAACACACTGCACATGTTAAAAAAAACACAAGCCTGTACTTCTTTGACTGTTTGCCTGCCTGAAAAGGACAAAGACACTTGAGCAATTGATGGATGGTGAGTGTGGTTTTGGATCTGTGTATAGACTCAAGTCACTGCGTGTGTTTGAAGTAAATGTGCCGGACACGTGTGTATGTGTTTGTGTGTATGTGAGAGACAAGGTGTGTGTGACAGTGTTAAGCCTGAGTGAGAGGTGAAAGGACTGCTGTACTCACAGTTGTGCTCTTGTTTCCCTGTGGTCTGTCGGCGTGTCAGAGTTTCATCCTCTCAGCGTCTCTCCCTGGGCTGGGCTTCCTCTTCCTCTTCTGACCAAAAGGTGTGAGGAGGAGGAGGAGGAGGAGGAGGAGGAGGGGATGCACGGATTGAACGCAAAGGAATGAAAACCAGAGTGAGAGAGAGAGAGAGAGAGAGAAAGAGGAGGAGGGAGTGAGAGTGAGTGCGAGAGAGAGAGAGAGAGAGAGAGAGAGAGAGAGAGAGAGAGAGAGGGAGAGCACACTGTGGATGGATGGAGGGAGGGCGAGTGGTGGCCTGCGATTGGCCTGTCAGTCCGGGAGAGGGAGCGTCGGTCTCGACGGTGTCAGGGTGGCGGGCTGCCTGCACCCCAGTCGGTCTGTCGCCGTCTCCGATTTTAAATGCCCCAAGAGCTGGTCGCGCAAATTCCTACAGCGCACACGCTTGCTGGCTGCCTCACGACTCACACACTCTGCATCCACATCACAGAGAGAGAGAGAGAGAGAGAGCGAGAGAGAGAAAGAGAGAGAGCGAGATTGAGGAAGGAGGGAGGGATGATAGAGTGAGGCAGACAGAATCAGAGGGCCGATGACAGCTTCAAGCTGAAGCTTCTCCTTGGCTTCTCATCAATGACAGGTGCTGAGGAACAAGAGACAGAGGGAGAACCCCCCCCCCAATTCACACGCCTCTATACACACACACATTCATGTACATGCACAAATCACTCCTCCACATCCTACCACGGACTCACCCTCCTCCCCATCTCAATTACCATGGCCACGGCAGATGTATTGGGCTTGTCAGCTCTCAAGCAAGGCTGTGGAGGAGATGTAGGCTAACTTATCTCATCTAATTTAACCGAGCTATAATCAGACAACACTGTGGAGCTCATTTATGGTCGGACTGGATGGAGGGTTTTGGAGGATTGGGGCTGTGAGGTTGAGGATGGGGGGTACCATGGAGACAGACACAGACAAACCGCAGGCTGAAGGATCAGATTAAAGCCATCTGCGCTAGAAAACACAAACAAGGAAAAGAAAACTAAAGATAAAAGAAAATTTTAAAGACTATCAACAAACAACGGTGTGCAACCCAATTACATTGATTTAACTGTGATTTATAATGCTGTCAATCCAATTTGACTAATTTCAGTGAGCCAACGCCCTAAACGCTCCAAAAACGAGATCCAGTCTGAACAAGAAGCACTGTCAAGTATATTAAGCCTGACGTTTCTGCAGTCAACGCCCAGTTGGCAGCCGAATGTCAAGCTCCGGTATTTTTTCCCTCATTAACCGTCGTGTCCGGTCAAAAGCGGACCAACTCCAATCGGCTCCACACAAAGTCCCATGAATCCTATCTCTGCCTCTTCACTCCACCAAATTCAATTAAAAAGAGAAATTGGCAATTAGATCACTGTTATGATCCTGTAACAATGATCTAATCTGTAATTCATTGGCTGGTGTTCCCCTGGGGTGGGGATGAGGGTAGCGGCTGCTAGATGGAGTGGCTCGGAGACTCCTTGGCATTCACCTCAGCTATGGAGGTGCACAAGGGCGTGGGCGGGGCCGTGGAGCCCAGGTGCTGCCAGAGGCCTCCATAGTGTCACCACTGGGGCCTCTGTTGGCCTGCGGCAAGAACACAACCTGTGACACACGCTCATTTGTTTTGTTTTCATATGCATGAGAGCTCAGTTTGCAGGTTGTGCGCGTAGCATATGTGCAAACATACACAGGAACACACTGATGTGCAAAAAGCATAAATGTACACAAACACTGGCTCCTCTCATGGGAGGAACATTTTTACTCCTTGATTGAATTAAGTCAATTCTATTTGGTTAATGAATGGGTGGGGGGGCAGTTTGCCCTTTGAGGGGCATCAGGCTAACAATCACATTGAGACATGACGGGTGGAGGTGTTTAGAGGAGGGTGGGGTCACAATCTTTAAACTGGAACCAGTGTCTTGTCACCACCTTTGTGACTGGAGTCATGCCAGCAGAGCAGCACTATAGCTCTAACGCATGAGGACTGTCTGCAGCAGTTACCATCACCATACTGACCGAAGCAGCAGCCATATTTGTGTATTTGTTGTTTAAAATGCTTGTTGCCTGGGAACATTTAATACATTAAAGGCTTTTTTATCGTATCATTCATCTAATGGTGCTTATATTTAGTCCGGGAAAATTTTCAGTGTCCTTTGTAGCAGACACGCACACATACGCAGACACAGAGCCAGTGGCCACAGGAAAGCAAACTGACTATCATATACATGTATAGGTGTGTGTGAGCTTGTGACACACACGCACACACAAAGGCATACGCACACAGGAACAGTGTGATTGCTCTGCTTCGCTCGTTTAGCACTTCTAAGGCAGAGATCCCCGGAGGCCACCCATCACATCCAGTTACTGTGGCACACAGACACGACCGGGCCCCACCTGGCTGCTCTCACCTCAATCTGTAGGAGGCAGGAGGCACTAGCACCATGTCGCTCTCTTTCTCACTCACACACACATACAAGCACACACACCTCGCTCAAAGATCAAAGATGTGGTCATACACACACACACACACACACACACGCACTGATATCTCTTTTCAAAGATCACAAGGACTTTCCGCTGTACAGACTTTTACAAACTTGCCGTCACGCACATAAACTTGTTGCGAATCGCCCCCTCGTCTTAAATCACAAAAGTACATTGCTATATCGCGTCTGGTAACTGACTGTATCGTAGTCACACTCAGAATTTTCATGGGAGGTGTGAAGAAGCGCACAAATACCCAGCCAGCAGTCCTGTAAGAGTAGACTATTATCATTTTCATCCCGGCGCCCATTTTAACAAATTTTATGTAATTAACATAAAATGAGTAAAATGTGTCAGCTAGAGAGTCCCAGTGACAATAACAGAGGGAATAAATGGAAAATGGATACGTGAAAAGATACTTTTAAAGAAGAGGACTAATGACTAATGGACTAATTGCTTGCAGATGCAAAAACAAAGATAGAAGGCGAATAGCTAGAGGGGTAGGGTGTTGAGCAGGGTGAAAGAAGGGGGCAGGTGGGGAACAAGAGGGTAAAGGAGGTGGAGGTCGTCTGGCCGGTGATTAGTGAGCTCCCATGCTGGTTGAGCCTGACTTGTCACAGGTTGACATGGGATGCAATTATAGAGGGGAAGTTTCCCAGCCCCTCAGGCATGTGCCAGCCATGCTGTCAACGCTGGCTGATGTGTGGGCTCTTGGCACTGCCAAAGGTGTCACAGGCGCTTATGTGTGCTCAAAACTGCTACGCTCCCATGAAAATTGGCCTTAGCTTTCCCAGATGCACTGGATGATGAGTGTGTGTGTACATGTGCCTGTGCACACTTGCTCAGTTACCTTTGTTTGAGTATTAGTTAAACCCTACTCCACTCCCAGCCTTCTCGTGGTTTCACTCTTTCTTATTTCCTCTGAAGCTACAAGGGTAAAGCCACAACACTTGCGATTCTGCTGGCTACACATGCTGTTCTCACATCTTCTTCTTTTCCCATATCAGCCTGCATATGACTCTGCCAGGAGTGTGAGTAAGCTCTATAAGACCCAAGGCAAATTACCTCAGCGGGACACTACACTTCTGTTCCGCTTGCTTCCTCTTCTTCTTCTTCCTCTTCCTCATCATCTTCTCTTTTCCCCCTTCTCTGCATGTCGCAAATCAAAGTGTGTACCTCAACCCTGGCTGCACGTCGTGGGAGTGTAGCTTAAAACAAATTCAGTGTCCTCCACTAGCAGATTCATGTCTACTCTACAGTGGTAGAAAAATACTAGTCCATCTCTTCACAATGTGGGAAAAAATGAGAACACTGTTGGTTACCAAAGGACACAGATGGTCATTTGGACTTTTGTCCAACCTTTCTTTTTTATTATAACCAAGTCTTCCATACTGCCATCTTCAAGTGGCTTGAAAGCCATGCTAGTGGGCCATCAGGTGTGATTTTCCACTTCAGAAGAATTTTTTAGAGGGGGAATGGCTTGAAATTGGATCCCCTGGTGGCTTGCAGTTCCTCTAAACCTGCCTTGGGCAACACAATACTTTGCAATACCTGCAGCCCTACTTCTCTATCATTTGCAGAAAGCTCCAAGTTCTAAAGATGCTGCCACTAATCCTCAGAAAGTTGGTGCAGGGATGGTTCTGGGTCTGAGGTTCAGTAACGTCTTCACAACACACGTCTGTACACAGTCACCTACATAAACAATTGTTTAAACACATGTTTAGAGGAGCGTGATTAGAAGGCTAATTCATCTTAAGTGAAGCCATGAAAGGTGTTTGACAGCAACCTGTTTGCAGACCTATAGGAGTCACTGGGGTTTGCTGCTGTGCCCAGTTAGTGTTGTTAGCAATAAGTGTAGTCAGCCAGCAGGACGTGTCCCTATGTCCTCTACCTGAGTCCCTGCTGTGATCACACAGCAGGCAAACATATGATGCTTCTTCGCCCCTCACAGTTCATAGCCCAACACCCTAACCAAGAGGGCCTGATTAAATCGGTGGAACAAGGGCTAATTAAATAGGGTCTGATCAGGGAGGAGTAAATTATTTAACACTGCCCACACACACACTGATGTCTCCTCTTCAGATCCTGAACTACAGACTTCTTTTGTCGCTTTTGTCTCCTCTGTTTAATTCCCGTTCTTTGTCTGACTTGTCTTTTAAGCTGTTTTTACGACATTTGCACCACTGCTCTTTCATCTCTTAAATGGTGCCATTCACAGCACAGTCGTGAAACAGTCAGAAGGAACAGATGCAGGGCCAGGTCTGGTGGAAGATAACATTGTGTGTTGATTAAAGACATGGAGGGGAGACACCTACAGCATCCCTTTGAATCCACATGGACAAATATAACAATGGGACAACTGATGTTAACTCTTGGTTCTTTCTGCTTTCACACTGACATTTTTTATGAGAGGAATACCCCCTAATGCTCCCACCCCACCCTAACCTATGCATTTTGAAATAAATAACCCTTCCTGTTTTATTATACCCTTTAGAAACATGTAGACTAGTAAGAGTGCTTTTTGCTGAGGTTGTGATCCAAGCAGTTTGACCAAAAGTTCACTGAGAAGCTCATGTATTCATTCACTCAGCAGGGGATGGCATTTTCCATTTCTTTTCTTCAATGCTGTGGTCTTTTTCTGACAGCGGTGCTCTCTCTGGGCCAATTTCAGACTTTCTGATCACCCACTGCACCATGCACATCTTTCAACTGCTACAGTGTGCTAACTACAAAACCTAAAGCCCACAGAAAATCACTGACCCATAGCAGTGTGGACTGGAGAGAGAAAAAATGTGATCCACTGCCTCGTAAACATTGCATTTTGCATTTACAATCTGTTGTCATGAAACAATTAACCTTGAGAAAAGCTGCAAAGTACCGCAGCAAAGGAACATTCAAATGCACCACTCCATATCCCCTATCATTACAAGGATTCTACCAAACAAACGGAATGAATCACTTAGTTTACACAACACCAGGCAAACTCTAAAAAGGAAAATCAAGAGTGATTGAGCAAAACTGTGCAAATTTCACAAAGTAAACTTACTATGTATACACATTTGTTGGTTTTTATAAAGCAGTAGGCATGTTGCTTAAGGTATCACTGTGTTGGTCTGTTTAGTCTGTTGTTTTGTTCTGTGTCTGCCTGTTTCCTGTTTGATTTTGAAATTGTCCGTATCGGTTGTTGGTGTCTTACTTTGTTTTCTGTATGCCCTGACTAACCAAATGTGTCACGCCTGTGGTTAATCGCCCTGCCTGCCTGTGTGTGTGTTGTTTGCATGACTTTAGG
The DNA here is from genome assembly GCF_014851395.1 of Micropterus salmoides. Classification (NCBI taxonomy): domain Eukaryota; kingdom Metazoa; phylum Chordata; class Actinopteri; order Centrarchiformes; family Centrarchidae; genus Micropterus; species Micropterus salmoides. The sequence goes on along the minus strand of NW_024040041.1, from coordinate 29,489,784 downwards.
ACTTTCCTGTTTAGTCCGTGTTAGTACGTTGTCATTCAAACCGCGTGTTCTCGCAAGGCTCCTTGATTTGTTCTGTCGTGTTTTTGGATTTCCATTGCTGTGGATTATCTCAATCTGTTTTGGAATTATTACCTTGCTTTTGTGGATTAATTTGCATTTGTTTGGAAACTGTTTTGTTGATTTCTTGGACATTTTCCACACTACTGTAAATTTGCAAACTTTATGTTTTTGTTTAATAAATATCAAGGGACTAATCCTGCCGTGTTTGAGTGTCTTGCATTTGGGCCCAATCCTGATTTCCTGCCTCTACACCTGGTATTTCTGACATAAGGTATCAGTGAGATGAAAAAATACAACCCAGGAAAGCAAGATTGAGTAGTAGATCCATGAGTTTGAAGTTTATCATTTGCCAACTGGATTTTAAAAATCTTAATGTAAAGTTATCATAGTGTCAACTGATTTATCCTCTGCTGTAACAATTGCAAAGTGAACAGTAGAGTTACCTTGTTGACATTACACATTAATATACCAGGAATGCAGTTTGATTAACCAACATAGACAACCAGCATGTTTTTGGTGGAGCCCTCTGCATTGGCAACCCTGCTGCCTCAACATAGCGGCCTGACTGTCTGTCCGCAAAACATTAACAAAAGTAAGCACATCCAAATGCGATACATACTAAGTGCTGTACCTAAGTACTGTAGATGTGTGAAAAAAACAGAAAAATAGACTTCACACACCAGATTCCTCAGACTGATTGTCTGTCTGAACAAGGTCTTTTTGTGCTTTCCTTTACTGCCTGTAGTCTCTTGCTTAGAAAATAGATGAACAACTAGATGAGGACTGGAAGAACATTGAGATGTCAGTGTTTTTTTTTTATAAAATGGCTTTAAAGGCAAACTGGTTAGGGAAGGAGGGGTGTTCAGCACAAGTTACTCCAGGCACTGTAATTATTTAAGTTAACGCATCTGTTCAGTTGTGGTTGAGTTCTGTAGGGTGGGGTTTCTTTGGCATCAATACAATGGTTGATGTTCTCTAGAAATGGGTTATTCTGTAGTTCTGTAATGCCATTTTTCCATTACCAGTACCAGCTCAACTCGCCTCGCCTCTAGTCGCCTCGGTTTGGCCATGCTCCGTTTTCCATAGATGATAGTACCCACAGATAGTACCCCTCAATGTAGCTGGTCATCATAGCAACGCCACACACAACTGCCGGAACGTACTTTTTAATGTGACCCACACACTAGCGACCCGCACACAGCTGTCTCTTGATTTAAGTTAAAAAGACTGATAAGCGGTATGAAAACCTTCCAGCTGTGTTTTCCTCTGTCGTTGTTGCTGCAGCGGTCTCTGTGACGGTGGGACCAGAGGCCTCTGTGAGCGGGCGGCTGGTCGGCCTCGCTAGCTCCTCCCACTGGTTGGCGCAGGCTTCCCCCGTTGCCACTTACGGAGCTCCTCAACTCAGAAAACATTCAAGCACATTTTTGTTCCACCATCACTTCTCGTAAAACTGTCAATATTCGAATATTAATTTACTGAGTTCCAGGCCTGAAAAACAATATTATAAGTACCTCTCTGCTCTCCAGCTTCACTCCTCTCCCAACCCGCCAGAACCCACCGTATCTTTGATGTCCCTGGAGTCAGAGTCCTGGTCGGAGCCACTGTAAATCATGTCTGTACCATATTTCCTATTGTCAATCCGCCCTGGAGTTGGTCTTGGGGGCTGTGTTTGGTCCCGGTTCTTGTTCACTGAGAGGCTACTGAGCCTAGTTCCGTTGCCTGCTCCAGTGCTCGTTCCAGTGCCGCTCCCTAGCATTATTAGCTGCTGGGTCCCCTCGCCCCGGGTTTGAAAACCTGTTCCTCCTGGCGGTTAAAAGCTCCTGTGCTAGTGTTGTAAACAAATACCAACACTCCCCCGGTGTTCAGAACTCCCAGTCCAGGTAGAGTCAGCTAATAGGAACGCTAACTGAAGTAAGTAGCTAATGGCAGAGCCTATGCTTAGCAGCTGAGTAGTGTGTGCCGTTAATTGATTTCAGTGTTACAAAAGAAAAGGTCTGTGTTTAAACAATCCCCTAATTCTTTCGCCCTGGCCCTCAAGCAAAGGGGCAGCTCCCAAATGGAGTTTGAAGTTGTTGGGTTTTTTTGCAACTCACTGACCAATTAAAGTTAATTCAACCTAAATTCTTCTAATCGACTGACGGTTTAGTCGGCCATTTAAGGGGCAGCCATAGTAGGATGGTTTGTTTTGGGTCATGTAGGCCTGTTTTTAGGCATTCAAAATATAACAACAGTTACGAGAAAAAGTCAGGCATTGTCTGGGTTTCATTTAGGATGCTGAGGGTTTACATACATAATACATTATTCTACAGTAGTACAGAAAGTTATAGAGATGAATGAAAACTCAACAACACCAGCATTTTCTTTTAATTATCCTGATGTTCATCATGGCAGAAACCAAGATAAATATAATCAAATACATATCACCCAGTAAAGAGGTAAATGAAATATCATGAAACAAAACAAGGTAGCATTTTTTTAGAGTTCGATAAAAAAAGGTAGGCAATTGCTTTATTATGTACTTTTGCTCTCTGTGCTTTAATACACTGAGACTGTATAGGCTATGTTGTGTCTGTGCATAATCTAGGGCATATTCATTATGAAAACAACACTTTACTCCAATGGCAAAATGATGTTGACCTTTGCAAAATCGAAAACTAGCAAATCGTGTCTCATTGTTCAAAGATAATAGCTGGGCAAAATTCCTTGTAAGGCATATGATGTTGCTGGCATGCTGAGTGCCAGCCTCACTGCTGGGTGGGTGTTGGACTGGTGATGACTCATTCTTCATCTGCTTTAGAGAGACCTGGGTGACAGGTTTCTGTTTTAGCCGCTGTAACAAAGTGTTTCCTGTCGTCTGTGAATTTTACTTCACTTAGATAAGTGGTTGAGCAAAATCTCCTTTTGTCTTTGCAACACCTACGTTGAGATTTACTCAGCATAGCACGTAAAAGAGGAGGAGGAGGAAGCAAAACAGAGAGGGAGAATGAGAAAGAGAGAGTGAAAAAGAGGGGGAGACAGAGGGCCAGCCATCCCAAAGAAGCCTTATTCATTCCCCAGGGAAATTGCATCACATATTGATCCTTGTTCCCTGCATCTAATGGACACAGAGGGTGGAATTGCTGGTGGCAAATGGGAAATAGCTATGAGAGTAACAAGGAGTCATTAAGGCATAAAAGCCAGGTTAGTCACCTTAGGACCTCTCACCTGCCTTCACACAGTTCTCACAATGCAGGCTGCCTGAACAGCTACACATACAGAGGAGTTAGATTGCCAAAGCAGCAGGTTCACAGGCTCAGACGAGCATTTGTCTCCATTACAGCCCTTATACTGGCAAATAAACAGAGGAGACAGACAATCATTCTACATTACATCCATGACTATAGCACTTTACATTTTCTATCAGCGTAACAGACTCCCTGGGCCATCTCACAATCCTCACATTCATTTTTTACTGCCTCACGCACATTCTGCTACTCGTGAGCACAGATGGAGCTTTAACCAGTGAGGGATTTCCACTACTGCTATAACATTTATGGCCCTTTCTCTAAGGCAAAAACGGCAAGATCCAAAACAAGGTCTGGATCCTAACCCAAATCTGTCATGCCATCAGTGATGTCGTACTACTTCAAAACAAAACAAAAAACTGAATGCAAAACATAGCCTTCAGTTCCATTCAGCACCTTCATTATTCTTTCTCCTTCAAGCTCAATGTCTGACTCGTCCACAGAAAGGGCAGCAGCTACATTTCAACCCACTGAGGCTTAGTTTCCCTCCACAACAAATGTATTCAAAATGTTTTTTTAACACCGTGCTAAAGCCGCAATAGCAAAATTGAAGACTAAAGGAAGAAAAAAGCAAGACCGGAGCAGCTTGTAGAGAGGGAATCTATGATTATCACTGAAGTAGAAGGAAGTGGGAGGACCAGTGATTTTAGTTTGTGTGTCTCAAAATCTGATGTAATGCAGGAAGAATCTTCATTTTTGTCCAGTATTCTTTGGCTTTTTTCACACCTAAAACAAGCAAAACTAATTATTTTATTTACATATTATCTAAACATAAATACATCTGTATTGTAATTCAGATACTTGTCCATTATTCTTAGTGGCATGTGGATAATTTCGCACATATATAGGCACTTACTTGCATGTAAATTATTGATCACTTTTCAACCACTACAGGAATGATTCTGCTCCGTGCATGTAAATAAGGTGCTGCACTTAGCCGAGGTGTTTCACCCCGGTGTCAGACGGGTGGTGATTTTTATTTGGTGCCATTTGGATATTAAATGCAGTGGATATTGAGTGCTAGGGCAGCCAGGAAGGAGCTACAGTAGCTAACACTAGTTGCAAAAAAACTGGAATCCCTGGAGTGATGGGAAAACTAGTACTGTATAATGAACTGTATATAAGCTAAGCTATAGTATCACATCTTTGCCCTTGGTCACTCACAACATGTCAGTTATGATAGCAGGTTGCGTACAGATTTAGCTCATTTGAAAACATATGAAGTGTCTCTTTAAGATCTCTCATGATAGGTGTCACATACACATTTCAGCATCATCTTTTCAAGTTTGCAATGTTGCTTGCTACAGAGCGTGTGTGGTGAACGCTGTTCTGTGCATATTTGTTTGAGATCTACAATGCTCTGGCTCTTTTCCTGCAGCGCTACGTTTGGCTTCGAGCTGCTTCTCATGGGATCCCCCCCCCTAAAAAGTTACCTGATGAGCCACCGTCCTCACGGGGTGGGGGGTTGGGGTGGGGTAGAAACAGAGACAGAGAGAAAGAGAAAGCTCTCATTATTTCTCCCTAATTGCCCACGAGTGACCCTCCTGATTCCCCCCTCTGCAACCAGGTACGGTGCCTCATTACAGGCAGCCTCCTCAGTTCTCCCAGGAGAAACCCATGAAAAGGCCATGAAAGGCCTCGTCTGACAGGGGCCAGCCAGACTGGACCAATTAACAGGGTTTTTCTGTGCTCTGACTCGCCACACTGCAGTTTGCAACTCATCTATGGTGTGAGACTTGCAGACGTCCTAGGTCAGGTTGGGATGGTTTGTTCAGGAGGTAGAAGGGACAAGGGCAGTGCCATCTAGCCAGTGATTTACATGTTTCTCACACCTGCTTCCACTTTTTTGCTTACTTTTTTTGGGTGAAATGGCTTACTGTAAAAAGCAGTTGTTTGTTTTTATTACCTTTGAGAATGAAAATAATTTTTTAATTTTGGATTACCACTCAAACTGCGATACGTCAACGACAGTTTATAATATAGATGTTTTCTCTTGCCCTGGCATCATTGCTCCATGAAGGCTAAATGCAATTGTCTCTCAGCCTCCCAGTGCCAGATGACTTAGTGTGTGTCTGAATAAATGACCCAGACAAGGTGAGTCCCTGTGTCAAGCCAGGAGCATCAAAGACAAACCATGCAACCTTGCCAGAGGGTCCGTTTTCCTTTCACCTGGAGAACTCCATTTTCACTCTCCAAGGCTTGATGCATTCAAGCCCATCCTGATCTTTGCAATGACTGGTAAAAAAAAGCACGCAATTCAGACAGCCTCCTGTCTATTAGTAACATAAAAGACAAGACTTTCAAAGAGTGTTCTCTTTCCTCTTCAGGTCTAAAAGACACAGACATTCACTTCAAGGTCACATCAGTTTCCGCTGGAGTGATTCAAAGCAAAAATCACCTGTAAAAAAACGTAAATAGCGCTGACTGATAGAGTGGAGGACAATGATGGGGCCGGCGACAACGATACCACTCAGCAAAAGAGTCTGACAGTTGCAGCTGCAGTGTATTTGGGCAGAGGAAAAAGGGAATGAGGCAGGGTTGTGCGGGGTGGGGCTGGATGGAAGAGGGGTACTGATTGGATTGCCGTCTCATGGGGTGCGTGTTTGCCTGCAGGGAAAGGTCATGGGAGGGAACGGGAGTAACGAGGTGTGAAGGGAAGGCACCGTCCTCGGCTCCTGGGCCTAGGAGACATCCCCGGCAAGGTGTTAATGCAGATGCTGCAGCCCAGATTCTGTTTATTACACCTTTCGAGGGAAACCAGCCTAGAGCTTCACCATCAGTCAATACAGCTGAAAGCATGTTAATCAGAACCACAAACTGGCAGCAAGTCAGACTCCTAGGCCTACAAACGGATAAACGCAAAATGTAGAAAAAAAATTGGCTGCATTTTTATTTTATTTTAGTGTGTACACTTCCTATGTTTACTTAGAACTCAGTACTGCTGAAAAGTATGCAAGCTTAATGTGTTATTATTGTTGTTCACATCTCTCTGAGGCTGTCCTCTCTTCTGTCAGGCCCTAACCTTCAACCTCATGACATGACAAGCCAATCAAATGTCTCATTGTATTCAGTAAATAAATAAATATATTTTAAATTTAACAATAATAATGCAGATGTTTTAAAATGCTTCATGAAGCATCTGTATAAGGATACGAACTGTGCAGTGATTCACATCAAACCTACACAGTATATAGCAGCTCATACTGCTGATCAAATACCTCAATTTGAATGAGACTAATACCTAAATATGCCTCTTTAATTACCTAATTGAAGTCGCTCACATTAAAGATATTCATTAAACAATTATTAATTTCCCAAATGGTATGTGTGAGATGGAAGGGGGGGCACCAGAGCATGCAGGATTGTGTGTCCAAGAATTCATTTCACATAAACTAAATTATATTTTTGTCTGTGCAAGCAAGTACTGAGCTAACTTAGAAACATGGTTGTCATGTGAAAATGAACCAACCTGCATATTTGTAATGCAAGTGCAGTGACTTGCATGTTAAAAGACATGTTAAAGTTAGTTTAATAATTTAACACATTTTAATATATTGACCTAAAATGAAAAATACAACTTTCATATAACAAGTTGATCCATAAACCAATGAGCATTTGTGGCTTATGTCAAGGAAAATGCGTTTCAAACAGACAAAGTTTGAAAAAATATGACCTTAACACAACCTGACGTGTTACAACCCTTGTTTTGTTTCCAGAATGGTCCCTGCAGCCACAGCAAAACTGCCGTCTCTCCATGAACTCAACCTGAGAGAGGACCACATGGGAGACCGACCCTCATTATGTATAAAATATCATTAATTAACTTTATTGAATGAGTCACAGTACGGTTTCCACCACATGGTTCCCTCAGGGTCCCTTGCCCAAGACCCCACCTTGCCCTGTTCGAAGCCAGTGAGCCAGCATCCTTCACTTCAGCCTATTCTCTTAGCCGGCGCTGGTTCTAGGTGACTTTCTCCCCTCTTGTCATTGCTTAGAAAGCTGCCAGTAATTTATAATGTTGTGACAGTCAAATAAACAGGGCTGCTGCTTGCTGGAGTGAAAAGTCCTGTATTAAAGGGAATCAAAACAGCTCCAAATGGTGCCTTGAATGGAAATAATCTTGGTGTAAGATCTGTTCTGGGCTGGCTAATTTAAATTTGTTCAGGGTGACAGCTTACTGGAAGAGGGACATAATGAAGTCCATTATCATCAGTGGTGCAAATTCTAAAGAACGAGAACTCTCATTATCAGCGCTTTCCTGTATACGAAGGAAATATGTTCATCCATTATGAAATGTGCTGAGAATGACAACATGGAGCAAACATAAGACAATGTAAGCTGTGACTCGCATCTGTAAAAAATGGAATGGTACTTGCTGGAGACTGGACAAGTCTTTTTTTTTGTACAATGCCTTCACTTGCTTTATATATGGATGAGGTGATGGTGATTTTCACTGCACACAAGAAGGCCATGTATGGGATTTAAACACAGTCAAGACTGCAATTGGCTGATCATTTTGATATGTTGTATACTGTGGTATGCAACAGCAAGACAGTCTGTGCTTTTATTTACAGTGCCTTTTCTTGTGGTAATCTGACATCTGGTAGACCATGCCAGACCTTGAACAGTGCCTTCACAGGCATTATCTCATAAAAACAGAGTCTTGATAATGCTGTTCTATTAGACAAGTAGCGGAAATAACAATAAGTCATTTTGGCCAGAATTAACTGATAAACAGGGAAATGAGGGAAGTCTCCAGATCTGTAACCCACGATAACCACAGCTTCACTAAACTTATGGAGTGAGGACTTCAAGCTGTTTCTAAAATACATTCACTTCAAAAAAGGTATAAAAATATGTTTGCTGCCAAAATAATCATCAAAAGTAAGTTCAGTTCCAGCAAAATATGTTGCTGAATGAAGTGGAATGGAGGAAATGGAAAAGCCAGGTGCTGAGGGGAGTTATACACACATACTAATGTGCCATTAAAAATCAAGTGCACACATTCAGGGACAAGAGACTGAACAGAACACAAAGCAATACACTTAAACTAAGGGAAAACTAATTTAAAAATATTTTGGTGTGCACAATAAAACATGCATATTGCCAAAAATGAGAATATTGATACCACTCTCATACCTGTCCCTTAATCATAAGGCTACAACCATCTTAGATATGCTTAGCTTAGTACAAGGACTGGAAAATGGTGGAAACAGTTGCTCCAGCTCTGTCCAGGGTATCCAATGCCTCAAAAGAAACAAAATATAATGTGTTAAATAATGACATTTAATCTCTACAAAAATGACAAGACTTGCATCTGACGTCCATGCCGACGCAGCGGGCCTCTACAGGCGCTAATCAAAGTTACACAATGTTGCCAAGCAAATGTGTTCCTGCATTTGACCATTTCTTTCAAGTAAACTGTCTAGCAAGTAAACTTACATACAGCAGCAGCAACACACACACACACACACACACACACACATACACAAACCGGCAGAACAAGCATCTGTATTACAACAAAGCTAGCACTTGCTGAGCTAGTGCTGCACTATGAAGGTCCACATAAACATGAAAAAAACAAATCCAATCTATTACTCTCGTTATTCAGTTGGCTTCAAATGAGGCTTAACGTTCACACAGTTTCTCTTGACTGTCCCTCAGTATTACAACTTTAGTCAAACATCACCTCAGAATTACTTTGTTGGCCAAAACATAGCGTTAGGTGACAAAAATACAGCAGTCTCGGCGCTACCATTCTTGGTTGTCTTTTCCAGTTTATCGTCGGGATCCTGAAAAAGGTCCCCAGCCCACCTTTGTCCAAGTGAGGAGTAAAACTTCCATGCATTCATGCATTTCATGCATGGTTGGCATCGTTGACAGCATCCAACAGAAACTGCCCACACTGAAATTCATTGCAGCAGAATTATTAATTGTGGCATCGGAGGGCAATTTGAGCAAAGGCAACACCAGCTGCAAGTGCAGTGGCGGTCTCAGCCTCTCTCCACTGCATTTCTTCTCTGGCCGGAATAAATACGGCTGAATATCCGAGTCCGAGTAAAAACATTGTAAAGTGTATCCTCATCCATAATATCCTCTGCACTCATATTTAGAGATGCCATTTTCGATCTTGAATGTAGCTTGCTTGTAATACAAGCGAAGAGAGCGGCATCTAGAGCACACCCCCTGGCTACCCTGGGGCGAAAGCTAGAAATCCAAGCTGAAGGAGCTTGTAGTTCTTCCTTGCCTCCAACTACATCACTGTCACGTCCACTGACGATGCTGAATGCAGGAAGAACTACTTGGCAAACTCAGCTTTCTTGATCAATATAGCATGCACTGAGGAATTTATCACAATTGCATTTTCCATCAACAATTATTCAACATTCACATAAAATGTGATGAATTTTCCCTTTAAAGTCTTATGTTAGCACAGAATCAGAACATATCAACTGAATAAACATGCAGTGTTTCTCCATAATTTGTTGTTAAACTACAAGTACAACTACTAGTTTCACTACCAGTGGCCCCTCTGAAATCAATACTTTTCATACATTCCTAATAGTTTCTTTGTGGTTTCTTTGAAACTTGTAGAAGGTCGTGTAATTCATCGCAGTGAAAATTATGTCTGCATTATGTTCTTTTTCAAAGTTCCAATATTGTTATGACATTACCTTGTTATAATATTGGAACTCTGAGAAAAATCTCTGCAGACTTTGACGGTGATGAATTACACAACTGAAACACGTTTCAACAGCTTGGTAATTGAATTTCATACCCTACTAAAATGAATAGAAATTTGGCTGCAAGGAAAAAAATACATTCAAAAGTATGAAACACTACAGCGTGTTCAAAATAGTCAGTAGTAGGCTCGGCACAAAACATTAGTAGCTGACAAAGCATCCTAAGATATATGAAAAAAAATTGTTACGACATGGAGTCTTTTCTTACAATGGCTGTGGTCCTTTTAAATGAATATCACAAGTATAATTAAGTCGTGAGGACATAGATGCATGTCAGTCTCTGCTAGCCTCAGAAGAAGTTCAGGCAACAAAGAACCTCACGTAAGTAAACCTATACCACACGCTGGGTGTTGTATGGTGCGTCAAAGCTAATTTAGCGTGGGTCCAGTCATTTTATGACAAATGTCAGTAACAATGGCCTTTCATGTGTTTACTACAAAAAAACACTGAGGACAACAGGACAATCTGTAAATTGTTTTATTCACATTTTTACGAGTCATTTTAGTATATTGTGTTGGTACTGGCCACATCTAAGAGACAGTTGTTTGTTGCTGTTATCAGCCCATAAAATCCCATATCTGTGCCTCTCTAATCAGCAGTAATCCTTTGCTTTAAAATGCACTGTGAGTTACATGGGACACTGCTCTGGAAGTTAGTGTCAACTGAACTCTGTTACAGGTTTGTGGAAAAACCTCAAAGCAGTGTTGAAAGACCTTGAAGTAGCTACTATCGTCTTCATTATGAAAATCAGATGCCAAACAAAAGTCTTGGATATGAGTGACTTTCAAGACAAGAAAGACAAAGGACACATATCAAACACACTCGTCCTCTAACAATGTTCACTGCATTCGTCACCGTTCCAACTCGGAGGGATCTTTATGTCCCACACGTTCCTTTTCACCCACTCCTTCAGGTCAATATTAGCACAAGGAACTCCAGCTACTTGATGTACCCCAGTCAAATTTACCAAACACTGTTTGACTCATGCTATTAAATCTGAAGATGAAAGAATCGCCAAGGGCAAACAGCTCCTAAGGCTATACACCAAATACCCAGACTCGCTACTTTTAACAGTAAGGCACAATTAAGAATTTAAATGGATCCTGCATAAATGTGCTTCTGCTGTGAATCTGACTGACTTTGAAAATATCATAATTAGTGTCAAGCCAAGCTGACACTGTGCAAAGTGTAAAGTCCAGCTATCTTCACAGATGTACAGCAGTGATAAGTTCATCCCTGTGATTACAGGGTAAAATCAGGAAATATGACACAAAATGTACCCAAGAAAGAATAATATAATCAAGTCAGGAGCTGTAGATGTGTGCCCCTGGAGGGACCTGACTGAAACCTACATCTATTTTACCTCAACATTATTTACTTTGAGAATATAATTCCAGCTCTATTACAAGAGATAGAGAAGGACAAATATGACAGAGCAACAGACAAATGGGAAGGAAGAGCGAGAGAGGTGCGGTGAGAAAAAGAGAAGGAAAAGGGAGGGGGGAGCTGTGAGAGATAGGCAGAGTTTGGGGTGATAAGGAATCACAGATAAAGCCTCTAGGGTGCAGACGTGTTCCAGAGAGGAGTGACCAATCAAGATAGAGTGAAAGAGGGGGTAAAATTGTGATAAGAGTGATGACAGAGTGTAAAATGACTCAGTCAGCCCTGGCAATGGCATTGGCTCTGACCTCGCATTCCTCATCCCAATTCAGTGGAGTCCTGAGATTTTCAGGACGTGCCAGCTGGTTGTAGCACTCTGTTTGAACCTGCTTATTTCGTCAAAACCTAAAAAAGCTGTAAACTGTCCAACACAAAGGCCTCTCCAGATAGATGTCAACAAGTTCTCAGAACTAAACAACAACATTAGTGATTTACCATGGCCTTTCAAAGTGACACAAGAGTTTCTGATCCTGCGCCCCTATGGGAAGTTTGTCAGTGTCTTCTAAAATGCATATGACTGTTGCAAAAACTATTCATACTGTATTTTTTTCCTGTTGTGCCACTGCTATGATTATGCTTGGCTAAACACAAACATTTAATTGGTTTGGGCAAGTGAAAATTTTTAGTGTGGGTGGAAAGTGGGACACAAAAATCAGTCTTGCATGGATTGTCTTCCAAACTATGACTGTTTTAAGATCGTGCTAACGCATTAGCAGGACTACAGTTTTGTAGTGCCTTCCATAGCACCATATGACTTCAAAAATGATTGTGCTCATGGTTAAAAGAATCCATCCTTGACCCGTAGAACTCAAATTTGATGTTAACATCTGGGTCCAGTGTCAAAATCACCTACTTTGATGACCCATCCAACCCAGACCTTCTCTCCAAAAGGTTTTGTTTTACTGGTAACAAACAACCAGTGCTGTTGTCTGATGCAGATAGTCTCTGATTCAACAAAAGCTAAAAAACCAAACCCTCCAAAGCAAATGCCTCTGCAGACCCCGACAATGTCTCACACACACAGGACAAACATAAGACATACTCTCAAGTAAGCACTGATTTGGAGATTTGCAGGTGAAAAGACTCTTGGTTACAACTGAGCTAAAATTGGATTAAAAGTTAAAGTTTCATAAATGTCTTAAATATAACCATTGTTTCATTAACTACATTTCAAGATATAATTAGGACCTGCTTCACATTGCAATATGGTATATACATTGATAAGTGGGTTAGGAGCACCTTGCTGAGGAGGCAGGTTTTATTGCAAGTTTTAGACACATCCATCACTGCAGCTGTTATGTAAAATCAGATCCTCAGCTGTATCATCTAGACTGAAACTGTAGCAGGACCCTGTCAAATGTACCTCGCTATATAGCTCAGAATGTTGTCAGAAAGTTGTGCATGACAAATGTATGCGCAGTGCCGTGAAGATTTTCTGGACACTAACCTTTTCAAATAAACAGCTAGTGGAACAAACGGGACAGGAATGCATGGATGTCACCATAACAAGGAGTGGGTGGAGTTTGAGTAGCTGTCTTATGTGGCGTCAAGAAGGTGACATCTTGAAGCCCCTTAGATAGAGAAATCGCCAGCGAAGGTGCCCAAACCGTGTTTGCAGAAGGACAGTGGAGACAGAGTTGAAGAAAATTAAGGTGACCTGAGGCAAAGAGACTTTTGACCATCAAGAGAGATGTCTTGTCTCCATCTCATTATGCGCCAGTAGGCATGAAGATGATAAGTCAGCTGCTAAAACAAGCCACAGATTTTTCAGGTACATGTATATTCCTCTTGTACCATGGCCACCAATACAGAAAACATACTGGTTAAGTATACATCATTTACTGTATGAAAAATGTCTTGTATACTCATATTGGATTTGTGCATTTATTTGTTAATATTAGAGATTGTCCAGTCCCCATTGCTGCACATAATTTCCCATTGTTTAGGCTCAGTGTAAATATATGGGAACTCACCATTTTCTACCTACATAAAACATTTTCATAAGCAGTTGCAAGCGGGGGACATATTTTGTTTTCTGAATAGTTGACAGTTGCAAAGTGCACACATATTGACAGTGATTAGATTCTGTGAGGGCTCACTGCCAATGAATATTCAAGAGCACCTGTCTGCAACTGAACCCGCAGTTCAACAATGCGTGGTCAGAGCGTTCAATTGGAGTCTCTAAGATGGAGTAACTGCTACACAATCACAATCATGTGTTGGGTGTGCACTGAACAGAATACACACGTTTTAAATCTTGTTGATTTAATAACTTAAAAATGTGTGTAATTTGTTTGTTATAATTCTGTTTACATCTCAGTCTGTTTTTGACATTTTGCTCATTAGTTCATGCATCTCTTAAATTTTTAAATGATGAAATTGCATTGTTCAGTTACACTCAATTTGAATTCTGTCTGTTGCTGCAGTGTTTAATTTTAAACTACTATTGAAGACACAAAAATACACCATGTGTTTATAAAGTAGCTGTTTTTCATGGTTTCTGCCCCTTGGTCCCAATAAAGGTGATCTTTCACACAGTGATATTTTAGACAAAAGACTTCTTCTAACTTTGTTGCAACAGCTTGGGGAAGAACTTGTCTGGCCTGTGCACAGCCTTGACTGCAACCCAATCCTGTGCCTTTGGGATGAACTGGAACGCCGCCTGCTAGCCTTTTCACCCAACATCAGTGTTGGACCTTACTAATGCTCTTGTGGCTGAAAGAGAGCAAATCTCTGCACCCAGGTTCAAATATCTAGTGGAAAGCATTCAAAGAAGAGGGTAGGCTGTTAACAGCCTATTATTGACCATGGTCATGGGATGAGATGTGTAGTTTCAGAACATATCAGCAACATGTGGTACAACCAACTGACCTACACCAAGCAGACAAGAAAGCCAAAATATTTATTATTCTTGACACCAATCTGTACCAGTTCTGCTGACACGCCCCCTGCTGGGCCTCTCCTCTACCTTTGGCGCAGTCGAGCTTAATATGAGTCACCAAAATACCAAACGGGAACATGCAAGAGTGTGCCTGCGAAACAAAAAAAACAAAAAGCTACCTCACGGCTGAAAGCCCAACTCAATTTCAGGGAATCAAACTCCCATCTCTCTCATGTAAGAATATAATTTTACCTTTTGACCAAATTGAAAAACAAAGTGGTTTGCCACTGGTTGGTAGTTTGTTTTTACATATTAAAGGCCTGAGAGGCAATGAGGTCTTCTATCATTACATGAGTTTAATTTTATTTTAGTTGAGTCATGTACAGTGATATAACCTAGTAAATATAGATCCATGTTTTGGATCCATGCCTGACAAAGCCAGCTGGTTCAATTAAGTGTGTGATGCTTTCTCTGGCACGGAAAGTGAAATAGGTGGGTGGGTGGCAGTGAAACACTTTCAGGGTCTGGAAATGATATCATTGTTTGTGCAAGTTAAATGGTGATAATATTCAAACACCGATGTAAACCATTATCAACAGCGCCTCACCATCATTTACCACAAATATTCAATTTGTCAAAGCAATAGATTGAATTTGATAAGCAATTTGGGAATTTGGACTTGTCACTGGTGAGTGCATTAGTATCCAGCTGTAATATAAGCAGCGCATGCACGACATCGCCCATAAATCAGTATATCGTGAGCTGTTTTAGCAATTTAGCTGTTAACCACTATTATCTGTGAAAATGCAGTATTTTGTGTGAAGTGAATGCCACTATAGATAGGAACTGTAGCCCTGCCATTCTGTAACTATGGAAACAATAATGAGGTCACTGTGCTATTTTAGCTGGGTTTACTTGGAGATCATTACTGACATCACCACACTTTTAGCTGAAGTTTGTGGAAGTTCAGTAAGATAGAGCCTCGTGTGTGACAACCGAGGGAACTTGTCACACACGAGTCACATTAAGCTGTGATGCTGCCGGCTATAACCTTGAGTGATCTCACTTGGAGCTCATTACTCACTGCAAACAGTTCAATCCTATTATCAGCCCTGTCAAAATAAGACAAAAAAAAAGTCAAAATATCCACTTTTTTATTCACAGTAATTACATTTAGTTTGGCCTTCAATCTTCTGAGAAATTCTTCGTCTCCAATCTAAATTCTTTTCTGAATTAAACATTTGTTCGGTGAAAGCTGTGCCGAGAATGTGAGAGGTCTGGTTCACAGAACATATCAAAAGGTACTTTTTAATAAAAGGTTCCCATCACTAATTGAACTGCTTGTGTGGACTAAGAAGTCTGAATTGGAATAAATTCCTGCTGCAGCTTCTTACACTCACAGTGGGGGGTTCAGAATCATTTGAGCACCCTATGATAATGCCTCCACCAATTAAAACATACGCACTGAATAAATAACATAATTAAAGGGACACACTGAGCCTAGAAGAGCAAACCTAGTATTATGAGTCAAATTACACACTAAAAAGAACTTATTCACCCTTCATTCATAGTGTTAATTTAGACTTCAGAGTAACCACTGAAATCTTTAAACTGATGAACAGACACTGCTTTTGTGTCAAACACAAGAAGGATGAAAGTTGGATGAATTGCTCTGCATGTCATATAAATCCCTGAAAGGAGACGCCTACCTAGCTAATGCTTAATCTAATTAATAATATGATTTAATAACGAAGTGTAATTAAATAGTAGCTGCAAGTTAGTGTTTTCTTTCTTTAAATCTGTAAAAACAATGGACCATTTTGTGTTGGAGACTGTCCTCACCAGAAAAATTACAGAATCAGTTATTTGTTCACATGCCTGAAATGACCTATATTTATATTTACCTGACAATGACCTCTTGTGGCCAGGCAAATAATGACAAATAAAAGCGGAGGCATAGGACACGTTATAGCTACTCAAAACATAGTAGGGGGGACACCGAGGTGAATGGCTGCATCTATAAAGTGTGACCTAACCATTTCTCCCACACGGGAGACCGTTGTTCACTTGTCAAATGTAACCAAACAATAATCAAAGCACTGACATATCACAAAACATTATTATGAATCATTTTTGTAGGGGTTATAAATGTGTTTTGGAAGGCACAAACAAAGTTTTCCTGCCACCAGAGGTGTCAAATGATAAAACATTCATTGGGGTCATTTTGTAAGGCAATGTTTTGTCATTTAGTTTTGAGGACTTGCTGGGAGTCGTGTATGAATTGTTTGACCTTGTTTTTGTTGGAATACGTTGAAAACATCATTGACCCGGACAGAACAGAACATGAGGTAGGTTTGACTATTATGGGAGAAAATCATTGTCTCTTGACATTTTCTTCGAGAAAGCATTTTCTGAGCTATGCTTATCTCAGTAGGAACTACTGTACTTTAAACGCATTTGAGCATTGCCTTTTTGCAGCAGATAACATAGCTTATGTATGTTTATTATAAACCCATCTGCTACTTTTAAAACATTCAAGTATTTTATAGTGAAAACTGGTAAAAACTTGAACATGATGGTCAGATAGACGAGTGGAGCCAGTGAAGCAGTGTCACAATCTGGAACTGATATCATTGTTGTTGCAATCGAAATAAGGATAATATGTGATAAACAAAACTAGAAAAAGACCTAAGCTAATTTCGGCTTCAGTCTGTAGATTGCATTGGTATCCAGATGCAAAATTAACAGCACTTACACAACAGGCCAATAAATTACATTAAACTGAGCAATTTAGCTGGAAATCAATACTAAGCACTAAAGTATAAATATTCCAGCATTGCTATTGTAAATCGGACAGGTGCAACCCGACGACTGTGATCAAAATTTCTCAGATGAGTCATTTTGGGGGTTTCACCACAGTCCACCATATATATGGAATGTAACAGTGATGCAATAATTGATTTACAGAGTCATTATTTTATATGCTTATGGTCCAACTACGCTGTGTTTATAAATAAAGAATAAATTAAAATAATGTTAAGGAATCAATTAACTAAAATTGAACATAAATCACAGTCCTCCTCTGTGTGGGCCAGATTGCGGCTCATAGAAAGCAACACTGAACAGTTTGCACACATTCTCTGAGCATCTGAGTGAACGTTGTCCCCCGTGTCTCGGCTCTGTCCTTAACCATTTGTACTCTGGTAATGACTCCAACATGCTGTGTTCACTAGATCGAAAAGGAAGAGAAGATGGGGGGAGCGGTAAGAGAGGAGGCTTATCTACAGTTAAGCTGCAGCTGCAGTTTCCATAACAACTACCTGCAAAACCCTGCTCCCTCGACCATCATTAGAATAACATTTTTACTCGTCAAGTAAGCATTAGTGGAATCTACATGAGCAATGAGAAGACAGTAACACAAA
The DNA here is from genome assembly GCF_014851395.1 of Micropterus salmoides. Taxonomy (NCBI): domain Eukaryota; kingdom Metazoa; phylum Chordata; class Actinopteri; order Centrarchiformes; family Centrarchidae; genus Micropterus; species Micropterus salmoides. Next base: position 29,471,954 of record NW_024040041.1, on the reverse strand, counting down.
AAAAAAAAAGTCAGTGTCCGTTGGAGCTATCATTTGACAGCTGTGGCAGGGACCTTCTTTCTGTAGGAGGATATCTAACGGTGTAATTACAGAATGGGAATTGTAAGCCGTGTGGTTTCCCTGGAAAATGTACACATGATGTGTAAGGCTTCCAGAGGCATGTTGTGCAGGAGTTTAGCATAGCAAATTATTTATACCCAGTCTCGGTTCACATTGAAACACAAAAACATCCTGCGCATAGCTCAGGGCTTAAGAGGCAGGCCCTTGATCATAACCTCTCCTTTTTTCTCCCAGCAGGAACTCTGGCGACTGACTCAAGGAGAAATGCGTCTTTCCCATTCAGCCTCACCTTTGATCATGCATTACCAATATCAACTTAAAAAGGGGATAATCAAGAGTTTAAAGAAAAAGTAAAGGGAGAGGAAACACATTAAGTGGTGGCTTGTCCAGGGTATCATTTAAAATCAGTGCTGATGGCTTCATCGCTGCCAGGCTGTATGGGCTGTAACCTTGAGCGAGGGCTGGTGGGGCCCTGGTGACCAGGGAAGGGATGGGGAGAGGGATTGGCTCTTTTTGCATTCACATTCTGCTCAGCAGGCACCCGGGGGCTATAACCCTGAGAATCCGTATTAGGTGAGCCAAAGTCACCATTAATATAGAGCACTGGGCCATACTATAACCTTACACTTCACATCTCTGGGGTGTCCTGAACTGAGAAAAAATGGTACTTTCGAACAATCACTTGGGAGGACTTTCAAAAGTGACCTCTTACCAAAGTCAATCCGTATGCTTTTCTTTTTTTTATTCATTTTTATCTGTGTTTGCTGTTCCTGCTCAATCTCTCCATCTCTCTCTGGCTTTGCGCGGCGGCTCTGGCCTCGTGCTCCATGGCCGGTCACGTCAGAGAGGCTGTTCCTCCTTGACTGGATGCAATTACAGATTAGGGCTAAAACACAGGTTGAGGCCATGCTGCTACCAGATCTTCAACCACTCCAGCCTCCACTGAATATATGGCATTGTGAAGAGGACCAAAAATAATTCATACCGAGTTGCAGGACCACAAAAATGTGCTACAGGTAGACTTAAACCTTTAACAAGTTACATTTCAGAAACCGCATGTTTATGAATGACTCATCACTCATAACATGTAAAAATACACTGAAAAACAAAACCAAAAATATTCTGACTTTTAAAGGTTATTTAATTCTTTATACCATGTGGAAACAGAACTAGAGTTTAAAGTCAAAATGTGTGTTTAAAGTCTTGTTTGACACAAAGAAAAATTAATATTTTTGTATGCAGACAATAAAAAAAACATCAATAGCAGGCAAAAATCCCATTAAAATATTTTAGCTATTCCATAATCTATACATAGCTTCATACACTACATCTTAAATCTCTGAATTGGATGTCTACAATGTCCCTTCATTTACAAAGTTAGGTAAGACGCTGCTTAAAGAAACCATATCCACTGCTCAAAAAAATTAAGGAAACACTTAAACCACACATCAGATCTCGATGAACAAAATAGTTCAAAATCTTTACTGTACATTGTATAATTATTAGTGCTGGGCAACGCTAAAAATTTAATCGCGATTAATCGCATTATTAAATGCGTAAAATTGAATAATGAATTCTAAAGTAGCATATTGCGCAATTTTAATTTAAATGCTATATACACAAAAGTGTAATAACATGTGGTTTGCAAACACTTTAAACAAATAAGGTGCTTTTTACCAGCAGTATTCCCTTTACACAGCAGCAATAAAATATTTCTCGTAAATCTCAACCTAAACATTTATGTAATCAAATCAAATATTAAACCAAAGTTATTTGCCTGCACTGCCAGGGCATTACCTTTTATCTAGCTTGTTGAGACAAGTTACCATCAGAGTCCAATGTTCTTGTTTTTTATTTCTGAACAGGTATCAGCATCAGGCATCTTTTATCAGGGAGCAGCAGAAACAGTCTGTTCAGTAGGGTTGGGACGATGTCTACAAAACTACATTGAAACATCAGGATGGACGATGGCATGGGGGGGGGTGTAGTGGGGTCGGTGCATGTGTTCACTTGCACAGACTTCACTTCGCGGTGGATGTTTTACAAGGACAGACCAGGTCACTTAAAGCAACATTGAACACAGGGTGCAGATGTTGGTTTGGGTTGTTTGAGTTGTTTGATTGGCTGCGTCATTAAAAAGCAAGCGGCTCACCTGCTGCCGTGATAACGGATCGCGGGTGGAAAAATATGGAAAAAAAGATGGCAGGGTAGTCTGTTGAAGCCTCCCTCCACTGCTTGTTTGGGTGGGTGATTTGTAGGCTGATAAACATCCCGCCCCTCCTGTGACCCATGGTTTGACTGTATGTGTATTCAGAGCCAGTGAGAAACGGACTTTCAAACTAATAATAAAATAAAAACTGCGTTATGCAACTCAGTAGTGTGTGTGGCCCTCATGTGCTTGTAAGCACTCCCGACGATGTCTGGATATGCTCCTGATGAGACGGCCGATGGTGTCCTGTGGGATCGCCTCCCAGACCTGGATCAGGGCATCAGTGAGCTCCAGGACAGTCTGCGGTGCTAGTTGGCAGCATAGGATGCACCGATACATAACGTCCCAGAGGTTCTCAATTGGATTCAGGTTTGAGGAACGTGAGGGCCAGTCAATGGCATCGATGCCTTCATCATCCAGGAACTATCTGCGCACTCTGGCCACATGAGGCCGGGCATTGTCCGGCACATGGAGGAACCCAGGACTGCTGTATCAGTGTAAAGTCTGACAATGGCTCTGAGGATTTCATCCCGGTACCTAATAGCAGTTGGGGCACTGGTCACTAGTATGTGGAGGTCTGTACGACCCTCCAAGGATATGCCTTCACAGACCATCACTGACCCACTGCCAAACCGGTCATGCGGGACGATGTTGCAGGCAGCATAACGTTCGCCCCGGCGTCTCCAGACTCTTTCATGTCTGTCACATGTGCTCAGTGTGAACCTGCTCTCATCTGTGAAGAGAACCGGGGTGCCAAGGGCGGACCTGCCAATTCTGGTGTTCTCTGGCGAATGCCAATTCAACTTCACGGTGCTGGGCTCTGAGCACAGATCTCACTAGAGAACGTCGGGCCCTCATGCCACCCTCATGGAGTCTGTTTCTGACAGTTTTGACAGAAACATGCACACCAGTAGCCCACTGGAGGTCATTTTGTAGGGCTCTGGCAGTGCTCCTCCTGTCCCTCCTCACACAAAGGAGCAGATACCTGCTACTGGTTTGATGCCCTTCTACGGCCCTGTCCAGCTCACCTTGCGTAACGGCCCATCTCCTCATATCTCCTCCATGCCCCTGACACTTTGCTGGGAGACACAGCAAAGCTTTTTGCGATGGCACATTTGGATGTGGAGGAGCTGGACTATTTGTGCAACCTGAATGGGCTGCGGGTACCAACTCACGCTACCAATAGTGACAAGGACACTAGCAAAATGCAAAACTAGAGAACAATCAGTCAGGGAGGAGAAGGAGAGAGTAATTGTCTGTGGCCACCACCTGCAAAACCATTCCCTTTTGGGAGGTTGTCTTGCTGTTACCTCTCCATTGCACCTGCTGTCACTTTCATTTGCTCCAAAACAAGTCACACTGCTTCACAATCGCTAATGCTTCCTAACTGGACAGACTCATATCGGTGAAGTTGAATTGACCTGATGTTATATGTGATGATTAAGTGTTCCCTTTTTGTTTTTGAGAAGTACAGTATATAATTAAGTTACATAATAAGTTATTTTCATTATCACCTTGAGATTATTCAAGGCTTGACTTTGTTCACTTAAATTTAGTTATTTGACCCAAGAATATTACTTTTGAAAAAACTTTGTACATGCCACCTGAAATCATAACATGTAAACTTCAGGGTATAAATCATTGGATCTGCTTACTATTGTGGTCAAAAGGCACAAAAATATAGTAGTTTAAACTAGTTTAAATTTTAGTACAATCACCATAAACAAATGAGATCATGGCAGAGAAGATTGGAAGCCTCCACTGCTCTATACACCACGCTGTGTGGCACCAGGTTGGAAATTTGGCTAGAAAGTTGCTGGATCATTTTTAGGCAAAAACAGGTTCTGCTTTACAGCATAAAAAAGGGTAGAGGGTGCTGTTCCTCTGGCAGAAAAAACACTAAAGCTGTTAGAGTTTCTGATAACAGCAGATGGTAGAAGGAATACGTCCCAAGGGAGGATGGGCAAGGAGAACAGTCCTGTATGCAACAGAAAACAGTGGGGGTTTATGGGTAATTTAATGTTTGGGGAAAGACTTGCAGTGGTGTGAGATAGAGGTGATTTCCAGTAATTAAACTAATGTATCACAATGGATTTGACAATGTGATCATGAAAGGAAGAGCTAAAATAATGACACAGAACAAAGTGGAGAGTCATTAAAACAAAAAACAGTATTGAGAACCCATATGCAGGTAACATAAAAAATAATGCATATTTTTTAGATAGTTGGTTCACTGAATAATTTTCATATTTGCCTGAGAAAAGACTACATTAAAGGAAGACAATCACTTTGTGACAGAAAATGGATTCCTTCCTCATGTTACATGGAGAGTATAAACGTAAACCATATGACTGTCGGCCCTGGGCAGGAATGAATACATGAATAAATAAATGAATAAGCAATCCTCTGGTGATGTTATGTATCGTAAATTCAATTTTTAATAAAAGAAAAGAAGAACTTGGTCTGGGTTTGTTTACACAGAATTTGTAACAGAGAAACTGTTTGTTCTCTTTGTGGGATGGATGTTTAATATTTGAGTAGTTGGATTTTGTATTTGAGTGGAATTTCATTTGTAAAGATTAAAGAATTGAAAACTGACAATAGCAACGGATCTTTTCAAAACCTGGTTTCTTAGGGTAATCCACAGACCTTAACGTGATTAACTGTAGTAATTCTGGGCATAAAAGTGCTGGACATTACTAGACTGGGTGGTTTGTGTTATCAGTCTTACAAAGGGTTAGGTTTAGGCTACACATTGATTTGGTTTAGAGAAAAGTCATGGTTTTGGTTAAAAATTAAAATTTTTTAATTCTTTCTCTGTGAAATGTTAATCAAGTTGCCATGAGCTGATAGGAAAACCAAATGAAATAGGTTGACACCAGCGGCGCCACCAGAAACTTTGGGCCCCGTGACAAAAAATCTAATTGGGCCCCCTCTGCGCAGCTGTTGTCACCACATCTCTAGGACCTAACTGTCCCATCAAAAGCTTTACATAACTCTAATTAAAGGCTTGCACCTGTCTTGTAGTTCAATACTAGTACTAGCACAATATTTACTGCTCGTGATTTGTACGTGCAAGTTTGCATACAGTATGCAGTTCACTATTTGATGGTAATCGTATACAGTCTCAATGTATTTTTATAGTAAAATTAACTATCTATAGGTGTTATTTAACGGCCATAAATAAATCTAAATGAATTTATCAAACTGGATTATTTTAATATCGTCTGTAACTTACATGCAGGCTGAGGTAAGCTACTCACAGTTTCCAACTGGCCGTCATCCATAGACAGGAGGTTGTTTTTATTCTATTTCATAATGATCCTTATGTGAGAAAATAATTTGTGTTTGAATTTCTGTCATTAATAAATATTTCTTTTTTTTTTGTTATGATAAAAAGAGCAAGAGAGACTGATAAATCCCCACAGACTGCCTGTCATGATGCTAACTGGCATGTCATTAACACCATGTTGCACTGGGACAGGGAGGCTACAGTTATGGGGAGACTGGGGTGCTGCTGACTCCTCTGTTGTTAGTCTGCTAAAAGGGGCAGGGACAAGAAGTTAATATGAATATCTTGCTAAACTTTTCCCTGCACTGATTAAATGTTTTATTATTATACTTAAAATACTCAATGATGATGGTTTATATAAATATAATTTGATAGTTTTTACCTATTTTTGAAAATTTGTGGAAAATGAGATATATAGAAAACTTTATTTATATTACTATATTTATATTATCATAAGCGTAATAATTTGAAGATGGGGTTGTTTCCCTAGTTGGAGGAGAATCAATATGAATAAATCAAAGATCACGACAAACTGACAACAAAATGTGTTGATGTTATGACTTTACCAACAACAAGCTGAATTTGGCATTTTCAGTATTTCTTCAGAAATGTAATAGCATCAAATGTAAAAAAAAAAAGAAAAGAAAACAGCAATCAGCTGGTCTACAAGCTTTCATTAAAGGTGAGGCTGCCTTTGGCACCTGCTTGGCCCAATTTGATTTTGAGTTAAATTTGATTTCTGTCTTGCTGCTATTGGTTTAACACTGACAAGTCTGTTGGGGAGAGCAATAAAGTTAGTAATTCATCTCAGAAAAAGGGCAGTGTCATACCCAACCAATCGCTAAATATAATCTGGAAACCAGGCTCACTTGTGACTTTTGGCCTTTTTGAAATGGATAACCTTTGCCAGGTGACCCGTATGAATCCCCACACCAGCTGGGAAATGTGTCTGGGGTACATGAGTGGGGAATGCTCTGCCTTCCAAAACCATTAGTTCCTACTGTCATGATGCCCTTGCACAAGGCAACCACGCTAGTGTAAGAGCATGCATGCTAACAACAACAATACTTAGAGTTTGCAGCATAATCTTTTGCTCAGAACTGTATTTTGTAGAAAGTCTAGATGGGGAGTAAGCGAGTGTCAAAGAATATCTGGCCGGTCTACCAGAACAGGGGGCAGATCAAACTCTTTTCCTCCTCAACACAACTGCTGTGGAGCCACCATGTGCCCTCAGGGGTTGGGCTGTATATGGTGTTGGGGCTGGAGGTGGTGGTGGGGGCTTGATTAGAGTGATTGGCACCTGTGAAAGAGGGCTTGGGCAAGTGCACGGACCATATCAAAGGGGATCAGCCGGGGCACAGTGTGACCTGACTGTTATTAGGTGCCAAAATGAAATGGTCGCTCTATAGCCCTTCAAGAAATCATTTAACCAGTCACAGCTGAGAGAACGCATGCACGCACACACTGACACTCATAAAGTCAGACAAATACACACACACATTGTAGAGTTAAGGCTAAAGGTTGCTAGTATACATTAACCATGCATTGAAAGTGGGACGTATGTTGAGAAATGTTGTCTTCTGCTTCAAAATTGGTTAAATTGTAAATAAAAATGTCTATTGTTATAATTTCAGGCTTATATTAACATAAACACAGATGTGATGTAAGATGGTATTGTAAGTTAGTTATTACAGGTATGTTTGACACAATTTTCTTAATGTCCATTAGCTTTCTTTTGACACATCTCAAAGTTCTCATCAGGAGATGGAGTTTGCGCGGTTGCCGTTAAGACAGAAAAAAGACAACTCTTTCACACTCCACAAGGATATTGTCATCTAAAGGAAAGGACCATTCTCTGGAGGGAGGGATGTTGGACATAGTTTTATGACCAAATGGTGTGGATTTTCAGAACGCTGGGAAATAAACTAGGGGGGAGTCAGTCTAAATTGTGTGCACAGATTTGTCAAATTAGATAAAATAGTGGAAGATGCTATATAATGAAAATGCAGGATTTGCATTAATTTTACAATTATGGAGAAATGTCATGTCTTAAATAAATAAATAAAACTGACCAAAGGGTCATGGTAGATAAAATTCAAAATGGCAGAAAAAGTCACACATTGGGTGCTGCGTGATCTGTTTAAATCTTTAAAGAGAAGAAAATGAAGCAGTGGAGGAAGAATAGCAGGTCGAAGCATTCAAAACCAATAGCTTAGTCCTACAAGCTTGAACATTTAACCATGTATATTTTTATCCACCAGTTTAAAAATAAGTTTAGTTGAAGCACTTGCCAAAGGAAGTTTGGCATCCATCTATATAAACTGCTTTGGTTCATCTCAGATATCTGTCGTCTAACAAAGTAAAATAAGTAGTCAAAGCTAGAACTGTTGATAAAGGTTGGATCTTTTTGAGCAAAAGCAGCCCACAACTTTAGGATTAATCTTAAAATGCCATAATTGTAGTTGCAAATATTGTTTTCAGTCTTTTTTCTCAATTAAACAAATGTTTGAGGAAGCTTTTGAACCACATTCAATGTTCACGTCCAATCTTAGAATAGAATTGGACAAACTTTAACTACTCTATGCCAACTTATTTCTTAGCATTTTGTCTATTCTAAGTCTGGTAACTGGAAGCCTGGACTTTGCTCCATTGTTCAAATGGCCTACAGTTTGTTCATAACAAATATTTCCTGTCACTTAGGAGCACCCCCACATTCCCAGCGCGCACCCTCTGCTCATCAGCCATATCTCTGTTACCATTTCCTCATTTGTTGTGTCTCCACATTGGCCGAGCCTGCCGTCCCCTGGAGGGACTGCTTCACTCATGACTTCCACTGTTGTGTCTCAGCAGTCCTCTGCCTTTTGCACAAACATATCGATCACATCCTCCTCTCCTCCTTTGTCACCTTTTCTGTCCTGGGCTAAAAATAAATTTTCACAACCAATCCATGTTGCAAACGACCACCTCCAATCCTTTCTCCTTCATCCTTTGACCCCTCTCGGTCGGGTGTAATCCTTTTCATATTTCTATCTAAAATGTTTGTTTCATCAAAATCTATCTTGTGACCTCCTCAAGACTCTGTGACCTTAAGATACTATCGCTGTTATTCCAAGGTCAGATGATCTCCTGAGAATTTGGAGGCGTGTTTCGCATTAGATTCTTTTGTGAAAACCCACAAAAGTACTGTCATTCAAATAAATGCTGATTGCTATGTTATTAGGTTCCTTTAGCTCATAAAAACATGACAGCCCCTGGATGTTTACTGAGCCAGGCACTTTACAGGGGTCAATAAAAGGATATTGCTGCTCAGAGACGCTGTGGGATAAACTTAAGACATACAACTCAAACTATGACCTGATCCGAACAAAAAAAAAAAAAAAAACACAGGCCAATGGTCTTTGGAATGACAGAGAAAGTCCATTGTCATTGTTTAATTGTATAGTCAGGCCAAGTCTTGTGTCCAAAAAGTGTGTCTTAACTCTGCCCCCGTTTACCCTCATTGATGAAATCTCACCTGTGATCCTCTTATCTCTTTGACAAGACTGACAATAACAAGCGCGAAGGTCACTGCAAAGACACTGCTTTACTCTTGAAATAACAAGTTTGGGTTTCATAAGGCTGAAGTAGTGGCAATAATGTCCAGATCAGTGGACCACACGCATACCCTTGGCAGTACAAGAAAGGTCTATTTGCAGGAGGCTTTCGTAAGGTCACGGCAGCAAGGCCTCAACTAAAGTGTCTCAGTCAAAGCAGTGCAGACGCAGGGTCACCTGATGGCCAGTGCCGTCTGTTGCAGAGCGTACTTAACCCTGGATGAGTAGCTAATGAAGGGAGTCATCCAGAGCAGATTCACCTAACCTATTTAAATAGGCATCCACTCTCAAATGCATGGATAAGCGTGGAACTGCTGAGTGCTCCTAAGCCAAAGGTGCTATTAAGGGGACAAAATAACACTCAACAATATCCACAGAAGCTGTTTTGGTGTGCACTGAGCAGATAGTTTAGAAAACATAACGTAAAGCAAAAACATACTTAAAAAGTAAGATTGTTTGATTTTTCATTATTTCAGAGTAGGATATTAAACGTTTGACTGCCTGTGATTGGGATTTTATTGTTGCAGGGAGAAAAAAAAAACAAAGAAAACAATCTAAAATATATTCTATGTAAAAATGAAGCATTTTGGCAAGTGCATATTCACAGAATAGCCTGATTCTGATTTAACCACAATGACAGTAATTGACGTAAAAAGGTGGAAAAACATGCAGTAAAAAACTAAACAACATATTAAATCTGATCGCGCTGTAACGAAAAGCGAGCAGTGATAATAATAAGTTCTGATGGGGCCCTCTTATGGCCCATCGATTTCCAATAGCTGAGATCATAGAAAGCTGGGTGGGTAATTACACTGTGCAAGCAGAGGTCGTCTTGAGCAAATATCATTATCATCAGATTAGAATGAAAGGCTGGCACAGGGGTGAAGGGGACCCAGAGGAGAAGCTTCTCAGCACACATTTCTGACCCTTCATCTGTCTCAATGTCCCCACCTCCATGGGTCAGACCCTTCATCCCACCGACACAAACAAAGGGAGGGGGGGGGGGGCACGTCACCAAGGCACAAACATTCATCAGTGAGAGATAAGGCATATGATGAGAATGATACTCAGAGTAGCAAACAGATAAACAAGGGGACAGCACAAAATGGAAAGTATGCTTGGTGCAGAGCTGATGCAGGGCTGCTACATCAGCAAGCACCAACATGGACAACTGATTGGAGGCTGGATTGTAACATAGTTTTTCCTCTACTCATGTGATCAATCATTCCAGTATGCATAAATAGCTATTACAAATTGATCTCTTTCATTTGTTATGTTAAAAATTTACTCTTAAATTTCAGAAAATAGTGAAAACAGCTTTCAAATGTTCCCAGGACCCAAAGTGGCATTTTAGCTTGGTGAATGACTTAAGAATAATGAATTATTATAATTAGTACATGAATTCCATGCTAATCAACTAAAAGAATTGACTGTTCCAGAGCTAATTTAAGTATTGATTTCCTGTTTGTTGTTTGGTACATGGTTATGAAAGTTTTATGTACAACACAACATATGCATTGAAAATAAAGGCAAAACTGGCAGTGCATACATAGTTGTGATTGTAACTGTTGGTCTGATCCTATCTGTATAAAATAGCATAGAGAAAGAGTGAGTATAAAAATGTACATTTTCCAAAAGGTGCGCACATTAAAAGCAGAACTACCTTCCCTGCTCCCTTTCTCCCCAAGATGTGTGGTTCAAACGAAGTGTGGAGAAGTAGATGAATCATCCATAGATGATTGGGTGGGTGGGAGACCTAGCACCCTGGGTACTCCTCCATGGCCAGTCCCCCCAACAGGCAAAAGCAGAGATCCTGGGCAACCCGGCAAGAGGTTGCGAGTGCCACTCTGACGTCTCTATCTGCGCTGCTCAGTGAGGGAGCTGGCCCAGGCCACCTACATTAACATAAACAAGGCGTGCTGCTGGGGTCCACCTGTCAGGGGCTGTCACCGCCGAGGACAGAGGAGAGACGCCTCTGCATTAACCTCCAGGCTTATCTCGCTCTCTGTGCTCCCCACAAAGAAAGTGGGGATTAGTGCTCAGTCAGGAATTGCTTTTGGGTCCTTGTCACTTCTGCACGATTACTGAACTCTCTCTTCTATGCTCAGACTATTATTCTCATCCTACTCTGCCACTTTCCCAAAGGGAGGGAATCCCAGGGGTTTAAAAACAGCAACTCACAGGATCTGAGTTTCTTTGATTTTGGTGACACCTTTGGTGATAAGTTGTCACTGCAGTGATTTCTGTGTTTACATGAGCGAATGAAATTTATCAATATGTCAATTTTTATGAATCGTTACAAAAGTCTGCAAAGTCTGTGTGCATAGGGTTCTCGGTGATTCTTTCTCGCAGACAAACAAATTCAGCACTCTACCTCCAGTAAAGACTAAAACAGAGATGCACGAAAAATACCCAAAGTTAATTCGACCACATCCAAAAAGCCTTGGACCTGAACAGACCCAGTGAAAGAACACTGGCAGCAGCATGATTCTCCACCAATTAATGAATAACAATGGTCAAAGAATAAAAGAGTAGATTTTCCCTGCATTTCACACTCTCAGTCTCACTGGTGAAAACACATCATTATGACCAGTGAGCAATCATGGATCAAGGTAATTTAATTATGATTATACAACACGTTGTTGTACATTGAAATTAAAGATTATAGCTCCTTCATGCTACACACATAGAACACAACAGATTATTAAAGTTATATTAGAACAGGGTTACATACATATAAAAGAATTAAAACAATATATACTGTGCATTTTTTAAATTTGTGACTAGAGGAATGTAAACAGCAGTAACAAGCTGCTAATGATAATATGGTTTTCATCTTCACAAGTTTGAGAAATGTGGGAAACAGTGTCCATCTTTTTTGACTGTGGTTGAGCACCAAGCTTCATCAATGTTGATCTGGCTTGGTGGAACGTTTCAGGTCCACTGCTCTTTAATCCAAACCCGGCTTTATTTTCTGATGACTGTCTGTCACAGGTAATACGTGTTTCAGCAACAAAGCTGACACAAAAAATGCAGCAAAGTTTGAAGGAGCTTCCGGCCGCTGCATGTACACTCGCCATCAACATGAACTGCGTTACGCGTTACGTATGGACATACCGACTCGAGTGTAGTACAGTATAGTATACAACGGTACCCTACCCTGACCCAAAAAGCATGAATACAATTTGTATTTAGACCAACTTGAAGCCTGTGCCAAGTCTTGGTTACAAGGTCCTGTGAAGACCAACTTTATTTCAATAAAAACCTTCTACTGGAGAAAGTGTTATTTCTCCTGCACTGAACCATACTGCTGTACAAGTTTGGCATTTGTTTTACTAAACACTTTCTACCTTCTTACTGATCTTGCATCTGCGAAAGCAACAAGTGCACCTTGAAAAAAGTTTTTTCATTAAACCGCTGATCACGCGGTCAAGAACGAACCTTCACACTTTGCATTGCAGAAGTTTGACGTTCCTTTTCTTTACCCATGCTGGCTATTACTGCCTCATTTCAAGCCAACTTTTTCAGCGAGAAACACAAGAGTATGATAAATCACAAAACATGACTTCTTTCTTTGACAGGGCTCTCCTGAACTTCAGCTATAGAGTATGCAAAATTATTTTCTTTCTCCTCCATCACTGCCAAGCTAAAAGTACACCACCACAGCCTAAGTATTCATTCAGCAGATTCTTGACATCCCTGCGTTGGTGATTTCCGTGTCCTCCAGCTCCATGGAAGTGCGCACACCGGTGTCACCAACAATGATGCAGTGTGAAAGGTAAATGTGTTCCATGGTGAGCACAGGCCGAAGGTTGTCTGCTTCACTGACAGAAAAAGTAAAAAGCAGCAGGTTAAGTTCTTCCTCTTCTCCACCCTCCTCTTCTTCAGCCTGTATCAGTATGGCCGCATGGCTCCCGGCCAACAAAAGACTGCAGCGTTCTATGGCTGCAACATTGTGAGAGCCTAATCCATATCTCCAGACCTCAGGCCTAATCAAACAGACTGAATGTAGAGAAAGAGTCAATAGCTGCTTAATTACTAACGAGAGTAATGACAATAACAATCACATTCCTTTCCGGCTGACGTAATTAAGGGAGGCATGAAAGGCATACCGAGGGAGAGCTACCTCCAAGCAAGGCAGCAATTAGGGCAGAAGCTGAGGAGGCAGCTTGTGGCGAAGGCGCGAGATGAGCTGCAAACACTGTCTCAGCCTTGTCTTTCGTCTAACACCTTGTTCTCCTTTCAGGCATCAGTATCATCAGTTGGTGCCATACACTGACAGCGCTGGGCTTCATTATATCTGTCCTGCCCATCGGTGATGCGAACACTGTGTTGCTCAACTGGCTTTCTGCAGCACGTCGCTGGCGGCTGCCATGTTTAATGACCCTCCTCCTCCTGTATCCAGCACTCAGTAGGCACAGCGTGAGACGTGGGGAAACACTCAATTTCTGTAATGGCTTGAAATGGAGTAAATATCACTCGCCCCCCTGCATTTGTTACTCATTCAAGCCCCGTTATCACTTGCTGCCTAATTTCCTGGTGCACTGACAAAGGCAGAGGGCGTTTCCATGGAGAGGGAACCCTTGCGGTTTTCGTGCTTCTCTCAACTTGGCACTCTGTTCATTTCACAGCAATTATCCTGAGTCATTCCACACATTCTGCCACAGAACTCAAGGGAAGGACCTTTCAGCTAATTGCTTTCAAATGGAAATAAAAAATAATCACACGGCTACTTTGTCAAAATGGCTCCTGTTATGCAGCATTTGGTATGGGAAATTGATGTGGGATTCCTTTTAATGTCCCATTTACAATGCCCCCCGCTCTATTTCCAGATGAAAACCTTTCTTTAAATGCATTTGGGATGAAGTCCTGACACTGCATACACCACGATTCTTCAGTTTCTCCGAAACCAACATGTTTATGTTGACAACTTTTTTAAAAGCAAGGTCATTTGTGTTTTTTTACCCCTTATGTTTGGGTCTATTTTTGCTGGAGCAGCTCCCGTCTCTGTGGTGTGAAGTTCATTTGTCAATGTATATAAAGGCCAATATTTATTCATTATGAAATTAATATTTAATGATGTGTTTCATAGTTATTGACTTTGCTTTTACCTCCATACAGCATGCAGTTTTTTCTTTTTTGAAATTAATATTTATTGATGGGTTTCCTAGTTATTGACTTTGTCTTTACCTCCATACAGCACACTACTTTTTTTGTTTTGTTTATGTGACTTCTCCAAAGTCTACAAAGGACTTTTTTCCCTGCTAATATACAGTATTCTGTGCAGGAAATACAGATATAAAATGCAGTAATTAAACTGAACAGTCCAGCCACAGTATATCTTTTACTACATCAATTATGAATGAGCTGCCAACATGTGTTCAATATGCTTGTAAAACACAAGTATGTCTGCAAAATAACTAAAATATTTATTGAATTGCAGCTGCTGAAGTACAGACTGCTGGAAGACACCCAAGGGTCTGAAATGCTTCCAGCTATGTCAGTAATTGTCCTTAAGAGTTTAAATATTTATCCTATTAAATAAAATAGCCAATTGCTTTAATATAGTAATCTGTTTTTATTATTTTTCACATAGAGTTACACACTGCCAGTCAGCCACAGTGGCTGGTGGATTCCAAAATCCAAAACTTAATTTACAACCCTAACTGGGCCACAGCCATGTGCATTGGACATCCAGGCTTAGGCTCAGTCTGTGGAGATCTTATATATGTTCAACAACAAGAGCCCTCAATCCTAAAGAAAAGGTCAGGGGACCGGATGGTCCCAGCTCAACTCGCCTCGAATCTACTCGTCTTTTTTTGGTTTTCCACTGGGCAAATCTGGTACCTGGTAGGTGTTTTGGTATCACCTCCGTCGAGGTTCAAGCGTGCTGAAGCAATACCAAAAGGTGACATGAAAACACTGCAGACTACTGATTGGTCAGAGAGAATAGTCACTATTGACTGCATCATCATTGCGCGCTCCAGACGGGGTGTACTGAACAAACCCGCTATTTTTTAATTGTTTATTCAGAGAGTGTGAGATAGTAACTGTATTGATACTATCTGTACTTTATTAATATGATCATTATTAAAGTGTGTGGCACGTGGTGCATGCGGGTTATGGGTGTGTGGCGTCATGGCCATTTGCCATTGGCGTCACTATGACGACCAGCTACATAATTATCAACACATCTAGTAGATGTCACATTTCAACTGATGTGGGAAAACTCTGACTTGTTAGTGGCACTAGAAGAAAAGTAATTTCATGTCAATCCATCTGATAGTTTTTTGATATATTTCGCTAAAAAACAAAACTGTCAACCTCATGATGGCGCTAAAGGAAAAGTGTGATGAATGATCGCCAAAGTCAGTAGGCTTCATCTCTGGGGACCATTAAGATCTCTATAAAATCTAAACAAAATTCATCCAAAAGTTTTTCAGATATTTCACTCTTGACAAAAGTGGTGGACCAACCCAACGCCATCCTAGTCCTCCTTTTCTGCCCCAAAATAAGATTTTCCACCCAATTCCACAACTATTACACAAAACCCTGCTCTGCAAGCTCTGTCTAGCTGTAACTGAGGAATTCACCAGCAAAAGTATTTTTGTCAATACATATCAACCACTGTAATATGAACTGCAGGCAGGCTATTCTTTCAGGTTTAGCAAGCCTCACATTTTTTGGTGTTTGAAGGCAGGCAGGCAGGCAGAGTGGTGCTGATGTGTTGACGTATGGTGGGAGGCAGGAAGAGGCAGCTGCTGTTCATCTCCATGAGAGGAAGGCCACTCTGAGAGGATGAGTGGAGAGGGGCCTTTCAGAAGATCTCTGAGTCAGAGCGAGTGGGGAGGCATCAGGATATTATTAGGGAGGTGTGCCTGCTGCCCTGCTATTATGGCTGAAATAAATGCTTCTGCTGCTTTAGAGCGAGGATACACCTGCCCTGTGTTGTTTCATCAGGTATTACATGTGAGATATAAAAGCGATTTGATATAATTAAACCTATAATTCAAATCAGATTATAGGGGCTAATGACACTTTTGAGTTTTGTGAAAGAGACAAAGGTCATAAGGATGAAACCTGTTCACCACAGATGTAGGTTAATGTAGCTGCTAGCCAACAGAAAGAGAAAGATTTAAGAAAATGAGGAATATGGACCTGAATCTTTGTTTAACATTGACTGCAGTTAATTCTATTATCTTCTTGTGTTCAGGTGCAGTTTATAAACCTGAAACAGCTACAATATATAACAGAACCCCAATAAAAGACACCTAACCACTTTTTTTATTCTCTTGAATTCCTCAGCTGACTGAGGCTCTACAGACTCTGTATTATCTCGAGTGAAACAGCCACACTGCACTTAATCTCTAGTTTAAATGCACTTAAATAAATGATTGAACATATAGCGCGGGAACCGAAATGTCACTGATGAGCTCCTTTTTGAAGCTTTGTGTAAAACATAAAAGCAGAAACGAAAATGTTAATGAATTGTCTGAGGAGTAGAAGATCAGAGGAGCCAAACGAATTTCATATCACACCTAAAGACCTGGCATTTAATTAAAGTGGCCTGAAAAATGGCTGCCTGGTTGGCTGACAACAGTTTCTCTTGAAGCAAATTAAAGAAATCAATTACTGCCGTGTGAAAGTGTAATGCCAGCACACTGGAGCCCCACAGCGCCACAATGAGACACCAGGCCGAGGGGAGAGGAGCGAGGAGGAGGGCGCCTCCACTGTGCCACATCTGACTGGCTCGGCTACAGAGTTTATCACGTCAACCTGTTACAGGCAACAGAGCCTGAAAGGGCCCACGCGCTGGAATGAAGCCGCAAATCAGCCTAGCTGCCTCCACAAGCCTGAGCCTCCTCCACTCTGCTCCCAGCTCTTACTCATTCTCTCACCTTAATTCTCCCTCTCTCTGTCTCTCTCACACACACAGTACACACATATGGTACACATTTTACAGTTAGAGATATTTCAGGGTAATAATGGCCATTTACTACACACTGCATATTGCATGTTGGCTCATCAATGTTGCACACTACTAACATGTAAAGCATTCCTTCCAGGCTAATAGATAGCTATCTGTTAAAACCACAGCTGCAATGCAATTTGGAACATATACATTTTCTTTGCATGTCTTTCATTTATCACTCTATGTTGTTGCCCTGCAAGTCAGGAAGAGGCTCATTTTAGAAGCTGTTCGCCACCATCAAGCCAAAATTTACACGCAAACGTTCAGAGGAAATCTAGGGAAATATTGCCATGAAATGAGAACATTCATGTCCCCAGGATGAACATTCTGCACTCTGGACACTCTTACTGCCACCCTAAGAACAACTTGCACATCTTAAACAACAGAATAATCTTTATGTTGTTTGCTGCGTTTCATTTTGCGGGGTGTAATGATCACTGAAGACTAGGGTATTGGACTGCTGTTTGAAATTGGATACATTAATCTGTATTTTGCTTATAGTCAACAAATCCCATGAAAATACCAAAGCCAATGTTAGTTTGTCTCTTATGGAATAAATACTATCCCAAATATATTGTAGCTGTGTGGAAAGGTTTTGTAATCGAGAAAATGTTTTGTACTTTTGAAAATCTTCTGTAGCTGAGTCAAAATGTTTGAATGTGTATCCCAGTCCCGGCTATTCTCATCTCACCACGATGGTGGAACGAGCAACCACACGCCATCAGAGCAGGGGCGTCCCTCTCTAACTTCAAGAAGCTCTTGAAAACTCATCTCTTCCGAGAACACATCCTCTTATAACACCTCTAACTCCTAACCTAACAGGCACGTCCTGTGCTCTTCTTCTTCTTCTTCTATCCCCTACAATTATCTTGTATTGATTGCACTTTTTGTTAACTGTTTTGTTACTTCCTTCCCTAGGTATTTACCCCATTGATGTGATAGGTACTATGAGCTCTTACTAGTACTTAATGCTGCTCTTACTAGTATGTATTGTCAGTTGCAGATGTGTATTTGATGTTCTATTGATGCTTGTATGTTGTTCCTCAAATGTAAGTCGCTTTGGATAAAAGCGTCTGCCAAATGAGTAAATGTAAAGATCTGAAAAACCCAAAATTTACAGGTACGGATCGATTTTACAGGTACACAACAAACCTACAGTTATAAGTAGTTTTGGGACAGAATTTATTCAATAGTCTCTCAATACTTTCTGAAGACCCTACTACATTAGACTTTTTTTTTTTTAAGTCTGTTGATAAATATATATTTACCAAATGCAGTGAGTATTTGGGACAACAGGGTGTGGGATTTACTCAAAATAAACTACAGTGTCTGTGATGTGTTTTAATGCTTTTTGGATAAAATTCCTGAATTATAAGAATAGATCAAGCTTTGGATACACACACACACACACACACACACACACACACAGCACTTGTTAGTAGCATTTGTTGACAGTAAGAAAAATGTTAAGTATTGCTAACCTTAAAAGCTGAAACACATTTCATCTACATTCAAGGTTTCCTCACCTAAAAACATTGTGTGTATCCTCAATGCCAAAAAAAACGTTGATTGCATTTCCTACCTCATAAAATATGTGTCAAGATGTTTTTGTGTTAAAAACCAAAATTGTGGTCTACTTGTGGTTTTCAATTTATGGGTGCATTGCTACCTGTTTTCGGTGCATTACAGTCTCCAAAACTCAATATACAAACAGTCCTCTACACTCAGGGTGGAAGAGTATCACATTATTCGTGGCATGCATGTAAGTCCTTGAGCACATGCTAATAAAGCAAAAGATCTACAGTACACACAATTAAGAAACCTGCTCATAACATTGCGCCACAATGCCTAATGGGAAAAAACTCCAAAAGGTATCTTCACAGCTGCTACTGAGCAGGTGGACCAGGTGTCCTTAAGAAGCTGCTGACCCAGAAATACAACATGTTTGTTGGCATGAAAATGGTGTTCATAATTAAGACATTGAATATTACAACAAAACGGTGGCTTTTCTTTTAAGATATTGTCATTTATGTAACCCATATTGGTTTAGACACCAGTATCATGCCTGGTTATAAACATGATAAGTTGTAGCAAGGTAAGTCCTAAGGTAAAAGTACAAATAAACTCTTTTCTAAAAGTACAGTATAATCTATATTTATGGCACATTTTATGGTGAAGCATTTAGCTGATCATTAACTAGATTTCATATTTTCCACATTCCAATATACCAGTAAATAACTGCTGGGAACACAGCCTCTGCAAGCAACAAATAGCACGGAAAGAACAGTCATATTTACTCTAGTGAAAAGGAAAGCTATAGGTTAGCCACAGCAAGATTAAAAGATACCAGTTGCCGAAAGAGAAAATGATTACCTGCTGGAGGAAGAGCTACTGTATTATAGGGATATCTGCTGTCATATTCCTGCTGTTCAGTTTTTATACAGTATGTTATGTACCCTGTGCCATTCAGGTGGAATTGACTGCCACCCACTCTAAATGTTAATCTCATTGTTATCAAATCAACGTCAACACACATAACACGAGCAGCATTCACATATAGACTTGTCCAATGATACAGACAGACACTCAAGGTCAGTTTGAGTATAAATTCACTTTGATTAAGTGCTGATATGGACATTAGATGCTTAATGCTACCTAGCTAGCAAGCAACAATAACAATGGATGTGAATGAATGTGCTGCTGCCATCAGCCATTTATGTTCAATGGCAATGCTTAATGTAGGAAGTTGGCACTGAAGAAGTGTTTAGAGGTATAAAGGAGCCAAGTCGGAACAATACGTCTAATGGAGCATGTAGGGGAGTTCACTGGTAAAGAAAATACTTTTTTGCTCAAACCTGGAATAATGCATTTATTTTGGTTCACCTGGGGGGCTGCAGAAACAAGTAGTGAACACAATATTGACATATTCTCACCTTTTGAGTTGTCATAGTGAACTTGTTAGCAAACAGTTGCTTATTTAAGCATCTAGCAAAATTATCATTCATTTAGAGCTGCGTTTGTTGTCGGATGAAGAGAAGTCCAAAATTCACTCTCTTGTGGCTTAGTTTTTGGTATCTACCAGCTCTTCAGCTACTAAATGCTCCATTTTGTATGCTGGTTGGTGCTTAGCGGGTAGTGTACAGTAGTGTACACAACAGTGAGGTTCAGCGCAACACTGAGGTGAAACTCTCCATAAAGATCTGTAAAGCTGATGGAAGATTCAGGTGATAACTCTCTGTATGTTTTTCACTATGAAGGACCCCTTTCACATTGTTCTCACAGTTGTTGTTATAAAAAAATAAAGTAAAATCAGCAATAACACTATGGGGAAAAACCTGGTTAAAAGGCTCTGCATTCACAGGTTTACTGATTGAAGAAGTAAACAAATCTCAACAGTCAAAGGCAAGTATCAGTAAAGATATCTAAAGTGAAAGAGTCAATGTTAAATTACTTGTGCCTTAACATGTTCATCAACAATGAAAATCCTTAAAATTGGAGATGATGAAATTTGCAAAAATGTAGACGTATAAAAATAGAAAGAATTAACATCTCTAAAACTGGATTTAAGAAATGTTGACATGTGTATGTCACCAAAATGTATCAGTTGAAAAATGTTGGAAGTGAACATTTTGGAGATTTGTTTATCATGAATGTTGTGTCAGATTTCTAATGAAAAAAACATTAATTTGGCTGACATGATGTTTCCTCCATACATGTAATTTAGTAAAGACAAAATGCTACATAATGATGGAAGAGGAAATACAATTGAAATCTTATGCACACTTACATGTAAGTCCACACATAAATTGATGACAGCTGAAACGTGTGTTTTTTCAGGTTTACACAAATAGTTTGGATTATGATCAATATTTTATATTGAGGTCTTTCATTGCTGGCTACCAAAACTGATAAAACAACAAACATGGTTTTTCCAGTATGACGGCAATTAACTCTGTTGGACAGACTTAAACAGACTAAAATGTTGTGGTATTAAAGAGAAAGCAGTTATCTAGTGAGAACTATTTGAAAATACAGTGCATCTCCAGTGGAGCTTTCCTGTGGTTAGAAGTTTTACACTTGGACTTACTTGCATGTTACCTGATAATAAGCCATTCATGCATTAAAAGTTGGCTTGCTCACAATTCAAAACACATCGATCTCGGCACGCTGGCTGAACTTGATGGTCTACTTCCAGTCACAGCAGGGGAAGAAGCAGCTTGCTATTCCAACTCCAAAGTGAGCAGAATACAGAGGCAGTTAAGAACGTATTTTCACCTTTAAAGGATGGTTGTGTTTCTGTATTTTACATGTTCAATCAGCTATTCTGATTTAAGAGTAAACATTTTATGTGCACTGTTGAAATTCAAACGGTCAACATTTTGCTTGTTCGTGAGAGGAGTTAGTTTGTTTTTAACCTGACACATGTATACTCATAAAATACTGCATTTAAAAATGTCGTGATTTAGTAAAACCTTTCTGACTCCAAATGTTTAAAATAAATATTGCATTTAGGATGATAGTAGAAAACAGTACAAAAGTAAATTTTATACAAATCTGGACATTTCGATCTATTGCATAAAGATTAGAATAAATCCCTACAGCACTGAAACACTTACACATTACTTACATTTTCTCTGGCTGAAACTGAACAGCTTTACTCTGCATGTTTATTCAGAGACACTTTATGTAAAACTAAATAGGCTGTATCAACATCATGAAAACAAATTCAGATCTCTAGGGAGTAGTCTTAAAAGAGTTGAAAATATGTCATCAAATCTCTGCACACCTGAATGTGTGACAGGTGCATCTGAGCTTCAACAAAAGTTTTTTTTGATTAATGTCAGTTTATTGCTGGTATTATTTTTGTTTCAAGCAACCTTCAGCAGGTATATGGCATGACAAGGACTCTATATATACACCCACACACATATATTCTAGTTAAATAATAGGTAATGATAGACTTGTTATATTATGCCCATATTGACTGTTACTTCACAGCATGAGGTTATTCCACATAATGGTAAACATGCATTCAATAAATTGTGAACACAGGTGCTTGATCATAAACCCGTCTTCCTCTGATTGCATGATTTAACCTACATTTATTTACTGTATGTACACTATATGGAACTGTAGTGATGCTATGTTCCTATCTCTAAGGATTTACTGATATTCAAACGATGTAAAATCTTAGAGATTGACCAATTATAAAAGTTAAACAGAAATCTAAATTAACACTGTTTATTCAGGCTTGGAAATACCATGTTCCTAATGGGTATTACTAAAATACGTGCCCTGGCTCAAACTGTTGAAGTTGTTTTGGCTTTTGGTCTGGGGAGGGTGTACTGCAGTGGTTGTGTATGGGCAGCAGAGAGTGCTAAAGGCAAAAACCTCCCATTTCTTCTTCAAGAAAATGTGAGAATCCCCGTGGATATTCTGTGCAGGATTGAGAGGGTCAGATAAAGTTTGCTTGCCCCTCAAGTTCAGAGTGTGTGTGTTTGATAAAGTTCTCATAGCAAAGATCTGAGACTTGCACCAGTCTCAGCAGTCCAAAACACTCCAAATCTTGCTGACGGTGGACGATGAGCGGATAGAGTTAACATGGGAAAGCTAATGAATATGAATGAGGTAAATGAAAGCTGATGAATGTTATCCCTTATCTCCATAAAGATTGGACAATTCCCTTGAACCTCTGCCAAGGACACACACAATAAAGAACAAATTTGAAGAGTTAGCTTGTCTAGAAATGTGATGGATGTTGATAAGGTTACATCACAATACAGTGATACAATATCTGGATGAGAATTCTGAGTATGATCTGAGCTGAAACACTGAGGAGGGTGCAGTTCACTTTTTAATAGTTTGACCATAGTCCTGGAAAAAAAATCAATGTAGATTTTTTAACAATATCCTGGGGCTAATATACACATTAGAGTTATTAAAATAAATATGTCTCTTAGGGCTTTTTCTTCCCAAGAGACCACTGCTAGCTGACGAAGACATATACACTCTCATTTTCCTCTTCATTTTCCTGGTGTCAGATCAATCATGCACCATCCCAACTCAAGGTGAAAACCATCAAAGTGTCATTCCCCCATTGTCAATGATTCACAGGAAACTCCAACACACAGACGGGCAGGCAGACAAACAGAAAGACAGCATCAACAAGCGAGTTAAGAGGAAACAAACAGCCATGATGCCCGGAGAGATTAATCTGCTTTACTGCCAGTTCTCAAGAGCAAAACAGGGGGGGAAATTCACTGTGAACACAACTCCCGGCCGTAAAATTGGCTCATAAACATCATTGGGCCCCATACAGAAAGTGCTGAGATAAAGTCTGTCCAATCTACGAGATAAGTTGGTTGAAACTTTGCTCAGAAACTGTTGGCTTCAGAAACCTCAGGTGAGATGCCAAGAGGTGGATCCTCTTGTAAATGAGCGTTTTAGCCGGAGGATAGATTCAGTTAAGATCTGTCAAGTGCCTGTGTTCACCATGTTGTGGACTGCAAGTCTCTGCCTCCTCTGGGCCTCGTCCATCCTTGGAGCTCCGGTAAACAAACAGAGACAGAAGGTGCTGCTGATCTCCTTTGATGGTTTCCGATGGGATTACGACCGGGATGTGGACACACCAAACCTCGACAAAATGGCCAAGGATGGAGTCAAAGCCCTGTATGTCACACCTCCTTACCTCACTGTCACCAGTTCTACACACTTCACCCTCTTGACAGGTAAAGTGTTTCATTTTCTACAACAGTGCTTCCAGTTGGCAGGGGATCTGCATATCATGGCGGAATAGGAATCCGCTCTGAGTTTACTTCAGAAGGATTGAAAAAAGCCAAGGGAAAAAGGAATTAGTTGTAATTGAATGTCCCAGGGTCCAACAGCTTTTATAGCTGAGTAAGATAATTATGCTTGGATGACTGAGGGAAGAATTCTGTGCTCCCTTTCTTATTTTGACTCTCAAATCATCAGTGCCAGCTAAAAGAAATTTAACTTCCTTGAAATTAAATTCTTCTAATCTCCGAAGTTGGTCATAAGACCTTGTCCAAAAGCGTCATGCCACTCAGCCCGTTAAGTTGATAGAATTTTTAATGTGAATGTGTCACAGTATGAATAATGAATGCAAGCAGACTGACAGTGATTCTCCTCTGTAGGCCGCTACATTGAGAACCACGGGGTAATCCACAACATGTGGTTCAACACAACCACCACTGAGAAGAAGCCTTACTATCAGACTCAGTTTGTGAATGAGTGGTGGGATAATGGGACTCTGCCTATCTGGATCACAGCGCAGAGACAGGTCTGTGCAGCACAATTTCCATCTTATCACTGTGAGAGACTGTTGTGCTGTTTACAGCACTAGAAACCATTTCTCTTGACAAAACACCTTTGAAAGCCTGCTGAATAATTTCAGGTAGATCACTGCAGTTATATTGCAAATGATTTTGCAGGTATAGATGTTAACTGCATGCAAATGACAGCTGCTGTATGTTTGCCTAAAAGCTTCAGCTGTAGATTTACGAAAATGAATAAATATCTAGCAACTACTGCTTATGTTGCCCTGTGTGTCGACCCACAGTATGAACAGATGAACCCTGGGCACGCTTGTAAACAGTACAGTGCACACCCACGTTTCATATTTATGTGTGATGTTAATGTGCCTGTTTTTCCTACCATTCCAGGGCCTAAAAGCTGGCTCTCTTCACTTTCCTGGCACTGCTTCCAGTTACCAGGGACAGGTTGCTATGGTGCGGGAAGTGGAGCCACTGCTTTACAACTACAAGAACGAGACCTTTTGGAGGGAAAACACAGACAAGGTGATGGGCTGGTTCAGAGATCAGGATCTGGACTTTGTATCCCTGTACTTTGGTGAGCCAGATGGCACAGGCCACAAATACGGCCCAGACTCCCCAGAGCGTCGGGAGATGGTCAAGCAAGTGGATCGAACAGTGGGCTACATTCGACAATCAGCTGAAAAGCACGGGCTAAACGACCACCTGAACATCATCATCACAGCAGACCACGGCATGACTACTGTGTACCGCAATGGTCTGGTGGAGGAGATCACCCTGTCCAAGATCCCGGGATTCTCGTTCAGTGACCTGTCCTTCCACCTGGTGGACTATGGTCCTTCTGGGATGCTGTTGCCAAAGCCGGGCAAGCTGGAGAAGGTTTACAATGCCTTGAAGGGGGCCCATCCACACCTCTATGTGTACAAGAAGGAGGAGATGCCAGAGCGCCTCCACTTCGCCAAAAATGATCGTATCCTCCCCATCATTTTATGGGCCGACCCTGGATATGTGATCAACGGGGTGAGTTGACAGATTACATTTTTTAAATTCATCTTTCTTGCTAAAGAACTGGTTGTTAGAGAAACCTGTGAGACTACAGGCAATCACTAAGAGGCTGCGACAATGATCAGACATGTCAAATCACATGTTTTCTCTGACATCATGGACTTGGGTTTGGCCGGACATTAAAGATGTTGGAACGTTTAAAGCCACAGAGAGACGTGCAGCAGCATAGATTATAGATTTACCTTTTAAAGTAAATAAATACCTCAGGTCGCCATTTCTGCCCCATCAAATTGCCCAGTGCAGCTTTAATACAGCAACAAGATGTGAAAACATTATTTTAACTTTTAAGACCACTAAGAACAAAAGACGCT
This sequence comes from Micropterus salmoides, assembly GCF_014851395.1. Classification (NCBI taxonomy): domain Eukaryota; kingdom Metazoa; phylum Chordata; class Actinopteri; order Centrarchiformes; family Centrarchidae; genus Micropterus; species Micropterus salmoides. The sequence continues at coordinate 29,446,160 of NW_024040041.1, read as the reverse complement.
AAAACACTGACACTTAATGCTGTAATGATATTGGTAACTTATTTACTAGATAGTAAGATAATTAGGCGATTATTACCCGGTGAACTGGTTATATGGACATCAAATGACAAGCACTGATTTACTGATACAGATAAATAACCAGGTAAGCAATCTTTACATGTCATGCAGTTTATTCTAGACCTCAAGACTACAGAAATACTTAAATTATCTGTTGCAATTTGCTCATAGGAAATGGTGAAACTGGACTATTTTCAACCAGAAACAAGGAGGTAAATTCTAATCTTAGAATATTACAATTTTAATCAAGTGGATATGCACATCCTCAGGATAATCCAGGCCCGGCTGATGACATGCAGTGCTCTCACATGCATTCATGAAGATATTCGAAATTAGCGTTTTCATTTTTCATCTCAGTCACTCCACTGTAACTTTGCACATGAATGTGTCAGTGCAGAGAACCATCAATTCATAAAATAATTTAAAGACTAAAATAATTAAATCATAAAATGTTTTCAAATGCTGAATATGGGGAAAATAAATAGTCCTATAAATCCACTGATGAAACGGCTTATCTAAAGTGTATAGGTCACACCCAACCACAATCACGACTCTTTGTTGTCTCCTTTTATAGCCACTTAAAGTCCGTTTAGATGATCTCAGAGAAGGATAAGCACGTTTACACTTACATTCTTTATAAAGTAACCAGGTATTCTACACAGTGATACTTCTAACACATTTTGTTTGTAGTAAACATAATACGCTGTATATTCCTAAATGATCAAAGCACTTTATGAAAATGGAAATTTTAGAGATTTCACAGGTTGATAGCAGTCACAAAGAGAAAACAGGCTTTCATCCTACAGTATGGAAAGGACACGTTCACTTGGCCAATACCTCCCTCTGCTGACTAAATACGAGTAATATTTATGTATAAAAACGAGTAGTCCAAGATGTGTGAACTCTGTTGCTGATAAGGTCATTTTCTTAAAACCATTGCCTTAAGTTACAATTTAATCTAACAAACTGGGTCATGCAAGTTATATTTTCCATTCCTGCGTGTCCTTGCAGTATTTTCCAGTTCAGTTCAACAAGGGTGAGCACGGCTTTGACAACCAAGAAATGGACATGAAGCCCTTCTTCAGGGCAGTGGGTCCAGCATTTCATAAGAACCTGGAGGTGGGACCCTTTGAGACTGTGAACATCTACCCCTTGATGTGTCACATCCTGGGCATCCAGCCGGAGGTCAACGACGGCCACCTGAACGCCACCAAACACATGCTGGTTACTAGCGCTATTACTCCGGGTGAGTTTATATCAGACTAATGAGTCTCTCCCCATGGCCTCGAAAGTGTGTCGCTCCAACACCTGCTCCTTCATTACTAGGCCATTAATCTATCATTTCTGACTTCACATATGTCTACATCAGACATAGAGCTAATTTTTTAAATAGATTTTAAAAAAGGAGGTCTAAAGATCTGATGCCAAGTGTCTGTTATTAAATAATTAAAGAACAGAGCTGGCAACATTCTACATTTTTCATATTGTTAACAAAAGCCATGAGGAGACAAAAGCCAACAATGTTCAATATTTTCTGAGTTTCCTACCCTGTTTGTCGTAATCAGCCCAAAGCCCATTGGTTTCCACTGAAGAAATACATTTTTTTAAGCCTCAGTAATTTTCTCAAACAGCTGGTCACTGTTGTTTTCAGTAAACTTTACTCAAACAGAAATTAATTGTGTATTTGCTGGGGACTATTTTCATCAGCTAGTGGAATCTTCTAGTGAGTATTCCCAGCAGCACGACGGTGTATGTGGGGCTGAGTCAAAATAAACTACAGTGTGTGTGTTCATGGTAATGAAGGAACATGTCACCCCATGCAGCAGTGAGGCTCACTGATGGGTTTTTAATAGTTTTTGGAAAACAATTGCACAGAGGAATAAGATAAATTTGCAATCACACACACACACACACACTCAATACTTCTTAGTAAAATCAATTAGTTGTTGGATTCGCATGGGATTCCTTACAATGCTAAAAATAGAGAATATTGCCAGGTTCATTATTAAATCTTGAATACAGTCAAAGTGAATCTCACACGATCATCCTTCTGATATAGCCAGGCTGTATCAAATCAAAACCAGACATTGTCCAGTCAGTTCCATCTACCTCTGATATCGACATGATCCCTTTGTTAAATTTGTCTTGACTGACCCTAAGTTATCTGCAAGACAATGATGACACTGATGACTGCAGTTTACAATTAACAGGATCTTCTTGCGGCAAGCAAAGATCAGAACATACAGAAGAATTTTAAGTCTTGGCCACACAGTTAAGAAGTTAGATGGAATGTAAAAGCTGCTATAGCACCATCATTTGGTTAGTGGATGCAATTTTAGTGCCTGAGTAGAGTAGAGAGTAGCGCACTTTGGTTGCTTTAGGTTTTGCAGTTTTGGAAAGTCAGATACTTTTAGCCAAAAAGCAGAAGAGTACAAAAAATCACATGGGGATAAATAACATCCTGTTGATGCCCTTTAAAGACATTCACTATCAGAATAAAATTCCAGGATTGTGCAACAACCCTCCAAAAACACATACGTGGAATGTAAATGTCTGTATTTTCTGTTTAGTTTCAGGTGAAGGTTTAAATCTGCAAAATGTCTTTATTGGACTGGCTGCAGTGGCTGGATTTCTTGTTGTAGTTTTTATAGTGATGACATCCCACAAAATACTCAAGAAAAAACACAAAAGGTAATGAATGAGTAATTAAAAACTGTATGTATCTGTTTGTCTCCTAATGTCACAATATGGCAATTGCATTCATAATCACTCTTTGATATGTCCATTGTTTTACTGCAATCATATCATCGCATAAAACTCATTTTCAGCAACGTATACAATCATCATCAACAACAGAATTTTTATAACAATAACAATATGTTCATTGATTTGTCTGATACCATTCTGAAAAACAATAACAACAACATTTATGTCCCAGTCCTGTCCTCTTGAATTTCCTTTTTTTTTTTTTTTCTCCTGTGTTTCAGATCAGGAAGTTCAAAACATATTCCAGAAGGGGAAAAAGCAAAACAAACTTCATTTTGATTATCACAGAGAAAAGCAGAAAGCTTCAGTCTGAGAAACAGCTGCCTGTGGACAGTCCTTCTGACTCATTCTGCTTTATTCCATGTGGGGAAATGCACTCTGTGAATTGCACAAGGAACCAAAGAGTTGTTCATAACCGTTTTGCAAATTATTATTTTTGTTGAAAAATGTGCAATTCAAATGAACAGAAATGGGGAAATAGAATAAAATTAATCAAATAATTTATCAAGCCAGTTTTTGTTTATTTTGTTTAGTTTTTAGTTGAAACTTCTGATGCAGTGTTTGAGTGAACACTGTTTGTATGTATATTGTCATCTGCCAGTTTTACAACATGTTGGAATGATAGCAGGTCTACAATTAATTTTAATATCTTAAATATCTACAACTACCTATGTAATTACATGTTGGCCTACTTGTGATTTGTTTAAAACTGTGCAGTTGCCTCGAATAACATCATCCGAGGAGGCCACATAAAGCAACTATTTATCGGATAATTGCTATTGTAGAATTTATTTATCAGCCTATTTTAAAACCACAATCAAGAAGAAAAGAAAAGTACGAAAAGAAAAGAATACGGAGATAAAAGTAAGATAGGAAGACCTTAGTCTATAAAATGTGTTTTAGGTATGATTTGAGAGAAAAAAGTAGCGATTATTATGTCCAGGCCTCCACTTTCACTTACAGTAAATGCACCATGGATGAGGTGAACATGTTTAGATCAGAGGACGGTGGCTGCCAAGGGACATATCTAAGCAACCGCGTTCTCAGTTGCCCGCCTCTATTCATGTCAAGTTTGCACTGAAGCACTTCACTTCCGGTTAGGGCTTTCAAAATGAAACTTTGCTAGGGTTTTAGAGTAGACGGTTAAAACTGTGTATTTTTTGTATTTCTATTAAATATATATAATATATAAAATTTAGGCTTATAAATTACTGGAAATATTAAGTTTCTATAAGCTAAATGTTCTAATTAACGTATGCTTTGATCATCGTAAGTCTAAATCTTATGGCCAAGACTACTCCCTTACATTAAATGACAACTTCAATCACTTTACTTGCCATTAGGAATGTGTACATACATATACAATTTGCATTATTATTCAAATTTAATCAGGCTATCATTTCAAATCAACTCATTTACATTACAAACTCACATAAATATTATATAACATTTTAATTGAATGTATTTGCTAACAAAAGCTAAAAACAACTGACATTACTGAAGTTAGCTGAGCTCATTCTTCCACAAATGCAACTTGCATGATATTTTTATAGTATATAACATTAATATGAGAAGTTGTCTTATACTTAAGACGTGTATTTTAAACATCTTATCTGGGACAACAGATTGAAATTAGACTTATATTTTAACTCTGGCTTATTTAAGTGTTATTTTCTGCTAATAAATGAGCATTGTCCCTAACAGACTGATCTTTTTATATAAATAAAAATAACTAACTAAACTAAATGTATCAGAGTTGACTCAAAAATATATAAATTAAATGGCACAGAAGCACAACAAGAAAGAACAAAATAAGATTAAAGTAGAATCAGAAAAAAAAAAAAAGAAGAATCATGGACAATATTCACACAGGTAAATTCACAAATATATAAGATATAGACAAACTATACACACTATGTGCAATCAAATATCAATCCATCACTTTCATTTTTCACATTAGTAACTTCACCTCCATTCCAAATTTTCTTTCAGAAGTCAGAAATTGCACATTTCCAATGTTATCTGTGCTTTAGCTGAGACTTTTACTTTGAAGGAAAGACAATGAATATCCGGTCCTGTTCGCGCGTAATTGCGCTACGCTGGACGCGCCTCTGGTCTTTTGATAAAGGATTCTTACTCGAGGTGAAGGCAGACATGGAGGAGCTCAGCGCCGTGGGAGAGCAGGTTTTTGATGCGGAATGCATTTTAAACAAACGACTGAAAAAGGTCCGAGCTGTGAATCATTGTGACTTTTATTCGGGTGTTTTGTAGCGGCTGATTTTTTTAAAAACGTACTTCCGCTCTTGGTTTTTCTTTCAGGGAAAGTTGGAGTTTCTCGTGAAGTGGAGGGGATGGTCATCCAAGTAAGTACAAGTGGTGCTCAGCCCGAAACAATGAAAACAACAACAACAACGTGTCGCTTGTTGCTTTTAGGAAACCTGGAAGCTAAACCTTTATTTTTCTTTGTTAAATCACCGAGTCCACACTGCAACACAGTGTTTTTACCGGCGGTTTTTCCCAATACAGCTCCCAAATTCTGCATTTACATTTGCCTTCTTTTGTTCATAACACCTCAAATTTGGGAAGTTAGCGGAAAGCCGAAGAAAATTATTTTTAGGCTATATGCGTTTGATCTCTCTGTTTTATCATTCTTCTATTCAGATAATCGTGTTGTTTATTCTCGACTTTAAACGAGTTTTATTTGTGTGTGTGAGACTCGAAAACCAAATTTGCGAGGGCTGTTTGCTATATAGATCTTTAACTACCTTATATAATGTTAGGTTCGTTGCATAACTCAAATTTCTCCAGTTATTTTGCTATGTTTATATTCTGACGCTTGTAAGGCTCCGCTCTACCTTCGTTTCTTGTCACTTGCCCTTTCTGTTCAGTCCACATTGTTGCTCTAATCCACCGTCAATGCACACTGCTGCCTGCCAGCTCCATGGCTTTCTGTTAGAACCACATCCTTTGTGTGTGTGTGTGTGTGTGTACGTGTGTGCAGGGAAAGGGTGGGGGTTGATTATTTCACTGGTGGCTGCTGATCAGAATAGGCTATTCAACAACAAGTGATGAGGAGAAAGGTCATTACACATGCAAGTGGCCTGTTATCAGTTTTTAAGTTTTCTTTTCTCCTAAATGTGTTCAATTTTTTTTTAAGACACTTGCAACACAGCTCATTGTGCACCAACACTCAGGAAGGGAGCCAACAGATGCTGTGATTTTTCAAATCTATAAATAAAAAGTATGGTGCAGCTAAAACAAAGCAAAATGAGATTAATATAGCAATAAAACAGCTGGGGCTTGTCACATGGTGCAACGGGAAAAACAGTTATTTTTGCCATCACAAGCACAACAAAGTTTTTACTTCCCATAAATATCAGTCACTTCCATGACCTGAAAGTGTTCTTCCTTCCTGGTGCGTTCATGCTTTTCTACAAAGATGAACAGTCTGGCGTTCACCAGCACAGTCATGCTCACTGTGGAAAGAACAATAACTCAAAACTGAATCTGATTTAGCATCTGTGGGGGAGGCAAGTTGTAAAGTACCTTCTGTGATATTTCAGTGAAATAGCCAAAGTTTCCCAAAAATTCCCCACATATTTCTGTAACAGCCCCAGAAAATGTTTCAAATTCTCACCACACCCCACCAGCATGCAGTCCTCTTTTTAGCTTTGGCAAATTGATCGCAAAGCTTGTTCCATTTCATTCTTGGGAGAGAAATTCAGTGCCTGCCTACTTTCTCGCCTCTGCACAGCTGGGCAGCCGCTGCGTGTGCTGGGCGTGATGGTCTGTTTCGCTTTCAGATGCTGTTAGACGAAAACCGCCACTTTCAGTCAATTCACATGGGTTCAAATCATTTACACTGCAAATCAAGTTTTATGTTACGACTAATATGTTAGTTAAATGTTTGTTTGATTGTCTAATTAGATTATACATATCTGTGGAAACAAGCAGTTGAAAATAGGTTCAAAACCAGAATTATTTTCCCCCCCATGTAAAAAGTGTGATGGGAAATTATGACTCAGTTTAGTCACTTGTTAAGATTATTTACAAGTGTTTTAACTTCTCTTTTCTATAAAGTGCTGCATTATACTGGTCTCTTTGTCTAATTTATAGTATACTTTTATTTTTTATTACTTCTTTTTGTTCTCACCCTGTTTTGAGCTAACTTGAATCCTGCCACTCCTTAATAATATAATATAATTTATGTCAGGTAACATACAGGTTGCCTATAGTAAGTTTATGGCTTCTGGAACAACTGAGTCCTCTGCTATCTAAATTTGGAGTCACTGCTGAGGCTGGAGGGTCCATATATCCTTGCTGGGCCACCGTTCCACTGTACTTTGACAAACACGTGTGACACTCTTTTACAATCAATTTATTTCAGACACAACAGCTGGGAGCCCCAAGAAAACATCCTTGACCCAAGACTGTTAGCTGCATTCAACAAGAAGTGAGTGCCCTTATCGATACATTAGCACACTAACACACATTAAGTGACATGATTTAAGAGACAGTCTTGTTGCATCTTTCCCATGTAAAGGCTTTTTGCAGTTTTTGCTATGATCTTGATTTCTTTACATCACATTTTAAAATCTAACCTACTTAATAAAAGTTAGATGCAGTTGTAATCCATATTCAAATGTGCTATATGGATATACAGTATGTAGCGGATATATAAATTTGTTTGCAATCATCCTGATCATCTAGTTTATGTTTTAATCATACTGACAAAAACTTCAGACAGAAACAGTAAGCGAAAATGTGGAGGTATAGCATTACACAATGAATACTCATTAAGTGTTTGTTAAATGTTTTTAAATAGAGAACAAGAAAAGGAGCTTTTGATGCGTAAGAAAGGGAAAAGGCCAAGGGGACGACCACGGAAAATCCTAGTAAGTATAATCCACAGCAGAATATCATTCTTTGATGGCTTAAGAACACGGTATCTAATTTTTGCTGTTAAATTTAGGAAAATGTGCCCGAGGCTCCAAAGTCAAGCAGCTCTTCATCTGGCTCATCATCTGGATCGTCCTCCGATTCCTCATCCTCGTGCTCCTCCTCTTCGTCGTCATCAGACGACGATGACGACGATGACGACGACGGCCACGCTACACAGGCAAACCCAAGCATCAGAACACGAGACCTTCATCCTGTCCCTCAGAAGAAGGCGCAGATTGTCGTTGCAAAACAGGAGCCCCCAAAGAAACGAAGCAGGAAACCTCTGCCCCCTGACGTGAAGGAATTTCAACAGAACAAGGGCGCTCGCAAAATCCCAAAGTCACCCAAAGATACAGATCTTCCAGGAGCGATCAAGAAGCCTGTTCACCCAGCAAGCTTCACCTTTATGGGTTTTCACCGGGGCTCGCCTAGGGATGCAGTGGGTGGTCAGAACAGGAGCTCTCTGACCCCGGGCGGGGCTGTTAAAAACCCCATGACCTCTGTGGGATCTGGCAGGTCAGTACAATCTGCTTCCCCCTCCCTGAGCAAATCCAGCCAGAGCAAGAATGTCACTGAGGGTAAACTGTCAATGTCCAGTATGAGCAGCGGGACAAGTCTGGATTTAAAAGCAGCTGCTAGTAAATCAAAAGGGGTAGCAGCGTTGAATTTGAATACATCCAAACACCCCATTCAAGGAACCACTCAGCATACACTAAGTTCCCCCAATGGACAAAAGAAGCCCCAGGCCCCTGTGTCAACACTGCAGCGGATACCCAGTACTAAAGCAGTGGCTTCGTTACCATCTAAGAATGCCACCTCCAATCAGGGTCCTGGCCTTCAGCCCCTCAACCTTCAGAACAAACTGGTGCAAAGCAATGATGCTCCTGGAAATGGCACTACTCCAGTCTCAGGCCTGAGAAATGCAACAAACCCAGCGAGGAAAACTACAGCCACACAAAATCAGGAGTATAATGCTCCAAGGAGTCCAGCAACCCTGGGACGACTACTGGCCAGAAAGAGCCAGCCTGGAGCAGACAAGGTCAAGGAGGCACCTGAAATCCAGACCCCCAGAGTCCAAGGCAGGCTGGACGGCGTGCAGAAGTCCTCTACAGAGGTCCAGAGTCCGCAAGAGAGAGCGGCCTCCAAAGACGGCAAGAAAGCCAAAATGAATGACATGAGTACGGGTGAAGACGAGAGCAGCTCAGACTCCGATCAGGATTGTTCCTATGCTGGACAGGATCGCTCTGTAGCGGTCCAGAGCCAGGACTGGAAACCCACACGTAGTCTGATAGAACATGTGTTTGTAACGGATGTCACTGCTAATCTAGTTACTGTCACAGTCAAGGAGTCGCCAACCAGTGTGGGTTTCTTCAGCATTCGCAACTACTGACAGGACCCCAGATACTGCAAACCAGATGGGCTTTGAAGCGAGCAGAGGGGTTATGGGTTCGGAAGGAATTAGATAAACTTTTGGCTGGAGAATTCCCGAGGAATGCATCAAGGAATGGAGGTTAATTTGCTTCATCTTCTTTTAGTAAAAGACCAATTTTTAGGTTAAAAAAAAGTTAACAAAAAGGACAGAAAATCACTTCTTGATTGTGCTTATTTATTTGTCTACACATTGTTGAAGAAATGGCAGTGGAGAAGGACAATGCCCACAGAGATGCAAGAGGCAGCATATTGGTCTTACCTGATGATAATATCAAGTAGATAAATCTTTGTGGATCATTGAGTCCAAAATTGCATTGTTGCTGGGGTTCTGGACAAATGTATTCAACTTTTAAGAAACATGAGAAAACTCCCAACGCTCTATGAATGTTGCTGAATCTATGCGAAATATTAACATTCATATATGTTGCTCTGTGTTTCTCTGATGATGAAATAACCTGTTTTGTTATAACATCCAACACAGCAGATTAGAGGAATATCTTAATGAAGAAAGGGTAGGCAGGAGCAGGAGCGTCTTTTATGGGTAGCAGACATTTAGTTCATAGTGTCACTGTGTTGAATCCATATCAGTCAATAGCTAATGTAAGCCAGTTTTTGATTCTTAGTATAGTATTATTTTAATGTTTCATAAATTAGCTACCTCTTTTTTTTTTTTCACTGTTTTGCTATGTTCTGTATATTCATTTCTCTCGGGATAGGAAAACCTTTCCCTCCAGGGTATACCATCATTGTGTCTATATAATTGTTTTTATATAGTTCTACTGCTGTATAAACTTGTTAGTACCAGCGAGCAGCAGACAACAGCTTCATTTTCTCCACCAGAACAACCTCCGAGGTCCACACTGTTGAACTGTACGCACCATTGTCGCCTCGAAAAGAAGTTTCATTCCACAGTGCAGCCAGTTTATCGGCGCAGTTTTCCCAAACGGACAGAAGCATGCGGGGAATAAGATAGAGTATCTCTGTCCCTTCCCAGCGTGATAAGACTCGGCCCTGGGTGAGGTTTGCTCTTCTGCCTTTGCATCAGTTCCGTCCTTCAAGGTATTCACCAGCAACTTGAATCTTCTTAGACTTGTTATTAATATGGAGAATAAGTGCTTGCGTTGACATGGCAGGATGATCATGGACAGTACACCTGCTGGTGCTTTTCCCTCAGCCTGCCAGAGCTTTCCATGAGACGTTCCGATCGCTGACAGCAATTGGTTTCAAACCACTGTGGTAAAGGTTGGGTGTGGACAATAAACTGTTCGGCATTGTTTGTCGCTGACCACAAAGCACCAGACTTCATTCTGTCTGTTGCAACTGGTGTTTCCTTTCCAGTACATGAATACCAGGTTGTTTTTTGTTTTGTTTTGTTTTTTTCCCTTGCAGCTGCAGACATCTCATTTCACCCACCTGCATGGGTTCAGGAGCTGCAGGCCCGGCCTCCCAGAGAAAAAAAAAGTCTTTATCTGATGTAACGGAAAAGAAACCACAACAATGTGCGCTACTTTCTGCTCCCTTGAGAGGAGTTCTGCAACAAAGCACTTCGACTGAACTCTTCTGTCTAATCCTGCTCTGCAGACTGTGCCTTCCTTTCTCTCAAAGACTAAACACAAAGGCATTACCCCAAAGATAGCTAGAATTTCAGTTTGTTCATGAAAGGAGTACCCCTAGAGCATAGCATGGAGACTGGAACATTTTTGGGTTCCTGTTCATATTGTTTTGAAGGGAAAAATCCCTGCTTGAAGACTTAACACAAATGTATGGAACAAATATTTGTTGCCTTATTGCAACAGTAAGAGTGGTTTAGGTTAAAGGTATAAAGGGAGTTTCCAATCAGCAAAAAACTAAAGGAGTGCATGTCATATTACAGGTGTTAACTGGAAAAAATGGTAGTACACAGCATTTGGTTTCTTCTTGTCAACAAAGCTCCAGCATTTATCTTTTTAAAAGTACATCCAGCGTTGGGTAAAAATTAGTCTAGTCGCAAACAGAATGTCATTCATCGCTACCATGTGATAGGCTATGGGGTAATGCAAGGTGTTTATATATGAAAGTGTTTTTTTATTGCATCTACTTTTTTCTGTAATTGATGAAAAGAACGAACTTGGCATAAATGTTTCCAGTTGTGGTCTTCTTTTTTAGATCTACTAACCATCTCAATGTTATGTTCTCTTTACAATATATTTATTTCAGATCAAGAGCCTTTCAGGGTAGGACAGTGTCATCAATCATTGTATTGTGCCACCTGTCACATTAACAAATAAATGGTACAACCTTTTGTTTGACTTGTTTTTTTAACGTAATTTATCAAGCAAAAATGCCATTTGCTGGTTCCAGCTTCTTAAATGTGAGGAAGCCCATCCTGTTTACTGAATATGTGGGTTTTGTCTGACAAAATGAGCAATTTGAAAACACCACAGTGGATTTAAAATTATTTTACATTTTACAGACTAACCAACCAGTTAAATAAATAAACAGATTGACAATGAAAGTAACTGTTAGTAGCCCTACCTTCAGCAGGTACGAAGCTGATGATGTTTGCTTTTCAAAAAGGTGTCACGGACTTGTAAGGGAGTGGTTTATAATGCTGATCAGAAATTCATCAACATTTACAAGATGTCAATACTGGATTTGATCTTTCATTCTCTCTGAAGCAGTGCAGCTGTAGTCTTCATTAGAAACACTGCTAAATAACAAGATGGTAGAAACCCAGTTAACATGACTTTCTATCTCTTATCTGTGCTGCAAAACTATCCACTTTGACTCATGGTCACATGTGCTGCAACAGCCACAAGATGGCACTGTTGCACTCTAAGGTTGAGACACCCAGGAGTGCTTCAGTTTCTTAATTAACCATAATTATATAATCTGTTAGTTTACACATGAGATTGCAATCCATAAACTCAATGTATTTTATATACGGACAACAGAAACTACATTTTCTGACTTTCTCACATTTAAAGCCCCCAATACAGTAATACAATCTCTAATAATAATAACAATAATAATAATTTTTCACTCAACAAAGGCTCCAATTTTGAGTTATCTACAACCACAGTTTCTAATTTCAAGTGCTTGCCAAGAGAAATGTAGATGTCCTCCATTTCCACTGCATCCCCCTCTGATGATCTTAATAACATTTGAATCCTGTACATGCATCTGGCATGCCAAAACTTTCACTCTAAGTTCAGTGATTCAATTTCAGCATCTCATTCCATTTGATTTGCTTTGGGTCTATGTGAGAACTGAGTGATTGTACGGTTTGGCTGTGCAATACCTTGTGTATCCTGCCCACAAACTTGGGAGTATTTCACTGTTCTCAGAGGCAACCACAGAATAAGTCAGTTCAGTGATTTGGCACTTAATTGTTCAAATCAAATAATCTCTCAGTAAACACACTGACAGGACAGAGGACAATACAGCCAACTTTTATTGGATCAAGCTTCAGCAATCGGAGAATCCGCAGTTTTTCTGTACCTCATATCTCAGTGAATAAGACGCATGCCTTTGGTGTGAGAGACCCGGGTTCAACTCCCCACTGTCACCCATCCACCATTGTGTCCCTGAGCATGGCACTTAACCCTTAGTTGCTTCAGAGTTGCTAGTTGCTATCCTCTGACATAAATAGCAATAGTCAGTCGCTCTGGATAAAAGCATCAGCTAAATGAATAAATGTAAGTGAATCGCTTTGGCTTTTTTAAACTGCTCTGGGAATTTCGAAAAGGCATTTCATATACTAAACAATTGATGGATTAATGCATCATATTGTATAATATGATAATGCAAAATAAGAAGTAACTATAACTGTCAAATAAAGGTACACATTTTCCCAGTGAAATGAAGTGTAGTAGAAGTTTAAAGTACCATAAAATGTAAATACTCAACTAAAGTGCAAATATACCAGAACTGTACTGTAAGTACAGTACTTAAATACATAAATACAAGTAGCAATACAGTCCACTGCTGGTGAGGAAAGTTGTGTAAGAAGCTCATTTTGAAGCATTGTTATTGTTCTGCTGAAGAGACTAAATGAACAAGAAAGCCTGCAGTACCTTTCAACACACACACACCCCTCTCCCTCTTTCACCACCCCTGTATTTACACACTCTTAAAAACACTGTCACAAAGCCTGACTAACTGACAGAAGTTATCATTACACAAAGCGCTCGATTCCATAATTTATAGAGATCCCCGTCCCAGTCATGTGGAATTCTCCCAAAATAAATTCAAGTAAACACTTACGCGACAAAGAGGCACTCACAGTGGCCTGGTATGCATAAACAGTATGAACAGTGTGACAGTGTAATCCCAACCCCACCCCCCCAGCCCAACACACACATATATACCCAACAGCCCAGCCCAGCGCTGACTTCAGGCCGGGCCTGGAAATAAGCCTAAACCCCTTCTTCACCCCCAGTGCCGATGCACCAACCCCAACACCGACACCCACCCCAACCCCACACCTGACTCCTGGCAAAATAAGCCAGACTCCAATTCATCTTCCATCGCAATAACACACACCCCAAACCATGTTGTTTTGAAGAGCATTCAGCAAGTTCATCTCCAGGGATGTTTTTGTTTTTTTCCCCAGGACATCTTATTGTTTTAGCAACACAAGATGCCGTAAATCAATCAGCGCTTTGCTTAACTCTGGCCTTTGTTTAAAAGCCACAAATAAGCTTTTTCCATGATGCATTGTTTAAAGTAAGCAAATGATACAAAGGATGCAACCAAAGACACGATTAGGGTAGTATAGGAGCTTATTTTACTGACCTTTTCATTTGCAGAAAAGATGTTACTTACATTTCAAGGCAGACAATCATTTTTATAAATAAATTAATTGTAGAAAAGAAAGAAAAATATTGTCAAAAAAGGTTCTCTATTCTCAGAAGTACACATTAGTGCTTCTTGTAACTCTTGCATTTGGCCTTTTTATTGCTTTGTGATGGCTCCATACCAAACTAGAGCAATAATTTACCCACTTTTTTAGTTTGGCACGGTCCAGGCTGGATTGACTGATATGGGTGTTTAAAGGCCGATACTGATACTGATATTTAATTTCCTCTGTTTGTATTTGTGTTTGGACTCCTCTCCACCTTGCAACCAAGTGGGACTGGTTGGGTTTAAAACGCCTGGGATGGTTGCTATTCGATTTCAAAGGGAATGTTTAGAAACCTGATCTGACCCTCCAGCGAGCATACCTTCTACACCCACTCTCCCTCGCCCCTCATTCTAAATCACTCCACTGGAGCAGTGTAAACAAACTTCAGTTTGCTCTCTGATATTGAGAGGTTAAGACAAGCGGCAATCCTCCACTATGACAACACAGCCTCAGACAGACGATGTCATCTGTCTTACCTCACTCTCCATCCATCACTACGCCGGAGTCGACATGTCTGACAGTCCAACTCTCGCTTTTCTCGCTGGCACAGGCCTCCACATCTGTCACATTTTCCTCCAAGCTTACTTTTATTACACCACATGAACTCCGCCTCCTTCCCTCTGAATTCATGGACACCTGACGGGCAAGCAGGCAGAGAGAAAACCTATTGATTAGTCATGGTATCTTATGTCATCCTGGCTCTACAAACACTTTTTCACTTGCCACTCCGCTACCTGTAATACGTGAGAGAGCAATGTCCGAGCCATATTGTGTAAAAAATTGCTAATTTGAAGCTTCTACAGAAAGAGGTTTCTGGAATATAAATATAAAGTAACTGAATGAACGAATCATAACTAAAATCAGATTTTGTTAATTTAAAAAAAAAAAGTGTACGTCCTAGCCTCATGAGGAGCGTCAGCAGGGGACCCCTAGAGGATTTAAAGAAATAGTAAATGTTTTAACTTACAAGCACACCCAAGATATTTTTATTCCATTCTCTAACTTTAAAACTAACTCTATTGAAGTTCACAAGCAACAAATATGGTGATTTTAAAATAAAAGTAATATTTTCACATTTTTCCCTCATTCATTGTCAGCAAAAAGTGGGATGCTACAGCAAATTTTTACTATTTAGGGAAATCAGACAAGACCGTAAGCCCTTCTCAGTATTGGCCTGAAAGAAAAATAGATGGGTGGAAATTTTACAATACAATGTTCTTGAAAGTCCTAATATGTCGTTCAAACTTCAAGTAAAAAATGATGAATTATAAAAATATTTCTGCCTCATAAAACTAGGTAGAAATGGCACTGATTGTATAGTTGACCGAATATGTTTTTTCCCATGGAGTCAATAGGTAGTAACACAGTCCTGGTAGAGCGGTAAGATGTTCTTAGACATCAAGAACTATACTGTCTATCTCACACAGTTTAAAAAGTAGCAACCAGGCCTAGTGTTTTGTAAATGGCAAAATGCAGTTGCATAACATTAGCACAGCAGTGTCTCTGGATGACATCACAGAGGGGGAAGTGTTTCAACATTAAAACAATTAAAAAGGACCTAAAACTGAGCCTTGACGCACACCAAATGATATGTAATACTTATTAGACAGGCTAAACTCCAAACCACAAAATCTCTGCTACCCAAGTAGGTAGGTTGTTTTAAATTTAACCCATCTAGAAGATTTGTGGGATTTAATGTATCAGTGATTATCAAGCACTACCACTTGTTTCTTGGCACCTAAATTCATTCAATTTTCTAAAGGGACAATGACACAAAGTTAAAGCTTAAGAAAGAATCATGGAAGAGCTGTGGTTACACGTTAGTAAGGCCAAGAAAGCAAAATTGTGCCACGAATGAACCTTCACATACTCACTGATTCAATGTTACTATAAAAATACTGATTAATGCAAATCTCAGTGATCTTGTGATCTTAAGTATATGAGCCAATGTTTACCTCCATTTTATGACCCACATTAGTAGTTTGTCATTAGGGATGACAGTGTTACAGACTGATATACTGACAAATATGAGGATGGACTGCCATGATGATTTATTTAAAAAACGATAACATTTCCATTAGCCTCACTTTGTTAGTGCTACTTAGCAAATGTTAGTATGTTAACACACTAAACTAAGATGATGAACATGTTAAACATTATAGCTGCTAAACACCACCAAGTTAGCATTAGCATTTTACCTAAAGCGCTACTGTGCAGCCGTGAACAGTCACTGGCCTAGGTGTAGATTCCTGTTCACTAACTGATTTACATACATTATGCTGTAAATCATTTAGACATGGCTCAGATATCTCCATGTCTGTAACAACAACACTGATGATTAAATAATAATACAATGTGGTAAAGCACTGTTAAGAGATAGCAGAGAGAACAGGAGAAAGTCAAATAAAAAGCAAGAAAGAAGGTAGTACGACAAAGAGTCTTAGGAGTTATTGTACAAAAGCAGTTTTTGACGTGAAACCCGTTTCTCTTCCAGCAAGGCGTTTCTTTTGACACCCACAGGGCAGGAATAAGGAGGAATCTCCCTCTGCTGTGAAACTGAGGTAACAAAGTCAAACTGTATCTACCAGACAGAAGGTGCCAGCGGGAAGTTTGCCCTTCTGATCTTTGTATAATCTGCTCTGGGGAGGACACAGCTACTCTCCTTACTGCCTTCAAAGGCTTCTCTCCTTAACTTTCAGCCTCACATCCTAATCTGATTGAGAAGGAGAGAAAATATTGACTATTTGACAGGACAAAGCAGTGTAAATATTTGAAACCATTGCTATGAAGCACTAGTGGAAATGGAGCTCAAATATTGACAATTTAACCAAATGAATTTAGAAGCAACAACCTAAAACGCAGCTTTTAGAAAGCATTTCAACAGATAAGTTACAGGCTAATTCAATCACAGTTATAGGAGTTTAATGTCAAGTTGTTCTGCTAGAACATCTGCAAGCCAAGTTAGAAAAGTCTATCCATACAGATCTTTCCAAGCTTGACATTCACAAATACTGCATTCATTCATTCAAACCTCTGGTCAACCCACATGAAACTCCATAAAGCCAGTGGCACCAGGAGAGGCGCACTGATAAATCAGCTGCAGGCCACGAACAAGGCCCGGTGCCGGCGGACCTGTGTGCAACAGGACAAGTCTATCGGTGAATTTCACAGGTCATTACTCTGGCTCCAGCCATCGCAGCCTCCAGTGGCTCTGGAGACGGCCAGCTTTTTCTCAGAGACAACAGCTTACTGGGCTTTGTGCTAGCTAAACAAGCGTGTCTGTCTCACAGCAGTAGATTAATGTCTAGATAGAGGGTTCGCTCCTCAGGGAGACCTGTAGAGGAGCCATCCTTCAACCTTTGGAGGCCATTACACAATAACAAAATAACAAAATCTAAAAGAGGGGCTCATTGACTGAACCCTCCTCAGGGGCTACAGAGAAGAGGTAGACAGAGAAAGAGGTTTCTGAATTAAGTCTCACCAAAGAGGGGAGGGATGAATTTCCTAAAAACCAAGGGGAGTACATAAAAAACAGTTCTTTATGCTGTGCAAGATCAAACAGCTGATAGCTGATGGATGTAAATGACCAGAAAGAATAAAGTGAAAGTATGAAAAGAGAACCATCATTTAGGGCTGCAGCTAATAATTATTTTCCTGACTGATGAATCTTTCACATTTTTTTCTCAATTAATCAATTTACCATTTTGTGCCCATTACAATTTCCCAAGGACAAAATTCCTGTTTTTATTTGACAAAACAAAGAAACAAAGATGTTGAATTAAATTTTATTTATAGAGCGCCAAATCATTACATAAATTATCTCAGAGCTTTTCATATAGAGCAGGTCTTTATTGTTTATAGAGACGCAACAATTCCCACGCTGAGCGAGCACTTGCCGTCAGTGGCAAGGAAAAACAATTCAGTTTACTATTTTGTCTAATGATGACGAAGAAAAGCAGCAAATCGTGAGGTTGGAGAAGCTGAAACTAGATAGTGTTTGCCTTTTTTGCTTGAAGAAATTATCTAAAGGTTCAATTGATTATCAAAATATTTGCCAATTAATTTCAGCCAGTTGACCAATCAATTAATTATTGCAGCTCTTCAGCAGTGGCTTCACATTGCTGTGAGCCATTATGCAGCACAAAGACCATTTTCAATGAGTGTCATCTGTGAGAAGTTGTGTGTGGTAAACACACAAACCCTCAGCCCTTCACATGAATGACAGTAAACAACACAGGATCTTTGGCTCCCAACTCACACACACACCCCTGAGGAGAAAGGGGTCACACAAACACAGCATCTGACTGGCTCTTAATTTGTTTAAAGCAGCCCATTCAAACAAGATCATCAACAGAGAGAAAATCTCGTTTCCAAGGCTGTCGCCATGGCGCAAGCCGTGTTGTTTAGGAAGGAGATCAGGACGCCGGTGACGACTCAGCTGACTTCCAGCACACACAGCTTCACAGAGGCGCCAGGTTGTAATTAACACTTTGCAGATTACGTTTACAGGACCAACATGGTCTGCCTGAGTTTTATTACCGCCTGGGTTGTACTTCTGCCCTCCAGGGACACAAAACACTCTCTGTTTGACATTGGCCTATCCTGTGTGAGAACGTTTGACAGGTTTTTATCGTGGCTGTTCACTGTTCTTCAGAGATAATGAGAATCTCCCCGTGCTTCTGCCAGTTTTCCAGCTATGACTGGATGAAGACACATGCCGCAGTCTGACAATATTAATCTATTTCTGTCCCGCTATCTGCAGCTTTCATTCATTTATTTGAGCTCACGCTGTTGTTCTAACAGTCTTATTAGAGGAGCAGTGAAACTAATCCATTTCTTGGCAGCAGGTGGCACACAGCTGGGCAGTGAGGAGTCGCAACAAAGTGGCTGTTATAATTGCAGTGTAATCATTTTCATGCAGTTCCTCGGCTTCTTCTCAGACGGCAAGCGGTGCTTCAGGTTAACATTCTATGGTAATAAAAGCAGCCATTAATGTGACAATGACCTCAGAATATGAGGGCCAAGTCATTCAGCTTTCAGCAAACATGCCATTTAATGCAGATTTCTCACAGCCACTAAAAAGGAATTGTCTTCAAACACACACACACAGACATGCGTAGTGTTAATGCATGGAAAATTTAAATGTGAGGTGTTAAAAGAAATCCTCTAAGGTCCCAAGAGCTGTTGACCAAATATTTCGAAATGTTGTGTGCTAATATTAACCCTAGTTAACATGCTGTGCATTTGTGTCACAGCGGTGTGGCAGTTTGTATGTGGTGTCCATCATCGCTGAGACAGGCAGAGGAGGAACTAAATGACTTACACATTCAGTGCAGCTATGGAAAACATCTGCACACATCTGCACCACTAGATGGCAGATATCCCCCCCTGAAATACTCTCCAATGCAGTTTCATATTGTTCAGAACACAGCGGCTGTCATTAATATTCCTTCAATGACAACTGAAAACTGATGGCACCCACTCGTGTCAGAAAAGAAATTCACAGGATGAAAAACAAGACATGCTTCATAAACTGAATCGACATGCAGTACATTACCACTGAAGCCTGTCAACAACTGAAGCCTGTCAACAACTAACTGTGGTAAATACTACTGAGAGAGTTCATTATAGATCAGAATAGAGAGAGGTGTCAGTCTCAATGGAAAAGGCCTGGGTTTCCCATTTATCTCCCCAAACCACACTCATGTGTCCTAAACACTTCACACTGAATTAAAGTGAAGTGGAAACCCGCACTCCAGACTAGCAGCACTTCTTTCCACTCCATGGCTGGGTGATAAATCTGTAGACTTCCATCCTCTGCCGCCTGCCTTCCTTGTTCCTCTCTTTTATAAGCTTTCTTCTTCTCTCTGTGTAGAGGCAGCAGTAGGTTGTTTTCCTTACAAAAGCATGAAGAAAAGACTGAAGGCCAGAGGGTTTGAGAGTTTGAATCTGCAGCAAAACTGAATAAAATCAGCACAAGAAAATGTCCTTGAGCAAAAAACAGTACCTCACATTTATAAATGCCGTGTAGAAGTGCAGATGTACACATTACCTATTTTATCTTGTTGTTAACTAGTACACAAACAGAAATGTAAAAACGCCAATTTTCAGTTTAAGGAGGAAGTACACACTAAACTCTTTCGTGACAAACAATAACTACAGAAATGCCTCAAACACCAAATCTATGTAGTGTGAGTATTAGACCCACAAGGTCAAATGTGAGATACTTGTCAGTCAGGTTTTCCTTTTAAGTAACTGTGATATACACAATAAATAAATGTATCTTTGTGAAATACAAATTTGCTTAAATCTCACTGCTGAAATCTGGGATGATGCCTAAAGTAGGGACCCGTCCTGCCCATAAAACATACAGTATTTACGTGACATGTTTGTGCAGCACCTTGACAGAATGCAATTATATCAGCAACCCACAGGCGTGTTAATGATGGTGCTCTGTAATCAGGATGGAGACGTGAAGTTGGTTCAGTCTCAGTCTCTGGTGCTAGAGGGGTTTTGCTCCTGATAACCTTTGTTTTATGAACTTTTGGGAATCCTTATGAGCAAGGCTGCCAAAACTGTTGTCGCAGGCATTTATAATATTTCTCACTCTGTGACAACCACATAGTTAAACTCTCAGCAGTGATGTGCCATGTCCGATGTCCTTTGGAAGTTTCTGGTCAAACTTAACACGTTTATCTACTTCCTTTTTCCCCTCTTCACTTTTTGTTGCAACATTACCACCTGCCCCTGCAGCAAAACAGCACATAGTTAGAGTAGTCTGTCAGCAGCATGAGTTATTCTAGCAAGCTAAAACTGGGTAATCACTTAAGCTTACTTCACACTACACGATTTTTATCCCGATCGGCGAGCTCGGCGACCGTCAGGCTGTGATCGGGAGTAAATCAGCGGTTGATCGGCGGTCGTCAGTCGTTATGTGTGAACTACTCAACGGCGCATCAAAACGGCTCCCCGACACATCACTGCCACATCGCTGACGTCTGCCAGATATCTAGCATGCCAAATATCTGGAGAAGTCGTCCGACTCCACATCCACATCCAGCTAATGACAGCAGGCAGCTGGCGGAGCAGGCAGCTACTTTTTCACCGCAAAAAACACCTTTTACTCACCTCCAGCTCTCTCTGTAGCTCAGACAATCCCTGCTACCTGCAGTGTGCTAATCCATTCTTTCACCCATATTCTTTGTCTTTATAATTGGTATCTTTATAATAACAAACAACAGCTGTTTCATATGTAGGTTCGCGTAATTTCCCGTTTCACATTTCAGGTGTGTTTTCTTGACAAAACATGGTTTGGAGACCAGCAGTCTGGTGACACAGCCGCTGTCAGCTCGTGTACAGTCACCTAGTGTGAACGGCACAACGACTTCAAGACTCCCATCACAAGACGGCAAGTTGTGTAGTGTGACGCTGAAAGTCGTGTAGTCTGCACGAGCCTTTAGGCGGAAAGGATGACATGCAAGCTAGCGAAAGGCCCATGATGCCAAGCAAGCACAGCTACTACCCTGTCTCAAAGTTTTAGAAGGGCTACATTTTACAAAAATCTTCAGTCCTTCGTACAGCATCCATCCTACCAGAGCGGGACTCCCGGCAGACCTGGACATGATACAAAGACACAGAATGTGGCTGCCAACACACAGAGTAGTGATGCTTCTCAAGCTCCCACATATTAAGCATTCTAAATTCCTGTATAACCAAGTTGAACGTCTTTGAACAACACTTGGAGTGTATCCATGTACTGTTCAATGCCTAGAGAAAAGAGAGAAAGATTCAGCTGAGCCCATCCAGGAAAGCTGCCAAACATATCCCCATGTTCCCAAACCAGACACCTCACCCCCCATCATCCTAATGATGCCAGGAGTCCCAAGTAACGTGAATTGTCCTGAACCATCCTGAACCAAAACCTCTCGCTAAGTATGAAGACCTTAAAACAAGATTCTAGTTACAAAACAAATCCAGCAATATGGGAAGCTTCCAGCTTCCAGCTTCCTCCTGGATATTTGGTTGCTTCTCATGATTCTTTCTTACTAATTTTACATCCTGTTTTTTTTGCTTTTATTAACAAAAAGGTAGTGAATGAAAGACTCATTTGAAGGAGCGATCAGAAGAAATCTCTGACTTGATTCAAACCAATGCTGTGGTTATACCGTGGACCATAAATGTGTATGTGTAAAAGGAATTTGTCGCATAATTATTATAATTACACAATATAATTGAAAATCCTTTAGGCACTGATTGACTGAATGACTCTGACCATTAATTACACATTACAAAAACTTACATTTGCAAATCTAGAAGTGTGTACAACTCTGGGAAAAACACTGCTGTCCAATTCCAAATGTGATGTGTGATTAAACAGCTACATGCTGGTTTTTAATCACTCTGCAACCATCCTGTAGAGATCTCCTTTGGACCTCAAGTTTGATCCGATATCATGTTGTTGTTGGTATCAAGTGAATACTGAATGGTATTTTAGGAACATGAAAAAATATCAACAGAGCAACACTCCTTGGTATTGCTTTCTGTTATTGTCAGTGAGGATAAATCAAAATGAGGCAGACCTGGAACCAATTTGCAGAGATCCTGCTCTATGTCTGAGAGTCTCAAAGACCTCCAGAAATGATCTCTTTGGATACTTTACATCTGATCAAAGCACATGTGAAAGAGAGTGAATTAATAAATAACCTTAGGTGGTTTGTTTATTTCTGCAAGATGACAGAACGATAGGAAAGACTTGGCATGCACTCGGAGAACGGGTAAACCTGAATATGCTCAAGGCTTGAGAGGTGCCAGTGGAGTGGGGGGTGGGGGGGGTGGGGGTGGGGGGGGGGCAAGGAGGGGGTGCTTTAGAGACACAGGAGAGGAATGATGGACGGCTCACACGCCAGCCATTGTGAGAAAATGATAGCAAGGTGCCGCCAACTGAGGCAGTGTGGCAGCCAGCCAAAGCCCTGGGAGAACAAAGGCCCAGGATCCTTGTGTGTGAGTGAGTGCTGGCCTGCCCGCGGAGCCCCAAACCTTCATATTTACATGCGACGCTCAAGAGTTAATTGCAGTGAATTCCTGTGCTGGGTGCAAAGTGGGGGTGGGTTTAATTTTACATAACAAACAGTGTTTCTACTCATTCCTCTCCGTTTCCAAGGAACTTGAACGATGCAAAAAGGCTTTTGCGAATCACACAAACAAAACTCTCAAATTATTAATTAGTTGTTTTTTTGTTGGGTTTTCTTTTAAAAAGAAGCAATTTTTAAAGTTTTATTATAAAGACTATTATGGTGCAAAAACAAATGGAAGCAGTAGGTTAATATCTACTAATATTTCGTTTATATAGTTGGGGTTATCATGGTGCATTTCGTCTTATAAACTACAATGGTGGCTTCCCCCGAGAAAACATTAAAGTTCCACACATTCCTCCAATTACCCTGTGTGTTTGGGAAAAATATTTGTATTTGATTCAGCTTCTCTGAAATGTTAATGTGCGCGCTTTCAGCTGCAGGAGAGCTAAGAGGCCCCTTTAACAAACTAGACCTCATCCTCACAGTAGTTGATGGACAGGAGCCAAAATGTGTCAGGGTTGCTACAGTTCCTGATCTTTCGTAAACGAACAGTGCCCTCTCGACTCTCTAGACTTGGCAGAGCTGGCCCATACACATCAAAGTAGGGTCTGACCTTGCATACCAGATGCGGTTTGGATTAATGAGCTCTGGACATCAAACAGCAGGATCACCCCCCCAAGTCATCAAACCCAGCTTGGTGAAATTTACAGCTTACAAAAATGCAGGAAAAATCAACATCAACCTTGCCACGCATCTCAGTTTGAACATCATGACCAGGACAGGACCATGATATTTCAAAAGCCTCCAATTATCTGATGTGTGGGAGAGCACAATGAACTGGGCCACATGCCAAACAGCATCCTTTACCAAACAAATAAAACTTTTGACAGGACATGTCTGCCTTTACAAACTGTTCATGCGGTGCAGCAACAGACGCTTCTCATAGTCAGTGTTGACTGATTTCTTTTACCTAATTTAGCAAATAACGTTCAGAAGGCACAAGTGTTTAGAGCTCTTTTCAACGGCCATACTCAAAGGTGGGGTGAAAAGCCCCAAAGTCACAGTTACATTTGAGAGGCAGGAACCAGAGAATGTTTGGCATTTTGTCACACTTTTTGCTTGAAAAATAACGATTTGGTTATCACAATTATTATTTTTCTGCCAGCTAATACACTAAACATTTCAGCTCAACAAATAATGAATGGTACTGAGCGTCCAATAGACCCCAATGGCTGACTGTGAGCTTGGTGTTTCAGAGCCCTTAAACTGCTTTGTGCACCCGATATTCTGCCCTCACTATGCATGTAGGTGCACAGCTATGCAGTGAGCTAAAGTTTGCTTTAAACAACGATGGACAACAGATTCTATGATAGTGATTACAAATCAGAAAAAGATGAGTTAGGCCAAAGGTACTGTTTTGTTTTGTTAAACCAGTTTCCTTGTTACTGTACTGTAACTGCAAAATTAGAAGACCAAAGTAGAAACAAGAAACAAAGTATCAAAACAACATTAAATCCTCATGGGAAGTACAACACATTAATTAATCTAGTAAACATCCACAAAAGTAAAAGTAAAAAGAGGAAAACAGTCAGCCGAACAGTGAATAAACAGTTACTTACAAGGTTGTATTAGCAAAACATTACCCTCAGACAGCTGGGAAAATGCTAGCTTGGTTAGTCGCAGAAAAACTAAATCACAAAACAGCTATAGCAAAAAGAGTACAATGCAGATAAAACAGGAATTTGGGGAGTAGATTAAAGATACTTGTGAATATTTGCTTGGTCACAGATCTGACAAGATGGTGGATGTAACAATGTCAGTTAAACAGGGACGGCTATAGAGCCGTGCCAGTACACATAATTGAAACCAACTGCTGGTGGCAGAACACCCCAAGGTCACACTCGACAGGAGTACAAGTATAATTTTGTATTTGACAAAAAGGAGGAGGAAGAAATGGAGGGGGAAAATGAGGCTTTAACCCAGCGACAGGTTCATATCTGAGCTGTGTGAACAACAGAAACAGCTGTTCCAACTGGACTGAACACCTGCCTTCATTCAGGGACGTTCCCTGAGGCCTACAGCCACAGCTGGACATCTGGACAGTGAATGAAAGCAACTACTTTATATTTGATCATATTGACAGATGTACGCAGACAAATCGCTCAGGTCATTAAAAGCAGGGTTTGTCTTTACTGACAAGCTGTGAAATACTAATGAATTGTAAGTTAAAATGAGTAAGATTTGCATTTGTGCGTGCTTGGTCGACTTCTTTTTTTCATCCTTCTGAATGATGTCCGATGCAGGAACACAGCAGACACAACACAAAGTGTCCTAAATATTTTGGAAATGTATAAAGGCACTCATCTCATCTCAAGTCCACGGTTTTATAGACCATCTAAAGAAATTATTCAAAGTAAATTCTTGCTCTTTGTAGGAAAGGTTAATGACATGAAATCAGGAGAAATGAAAACTACTTCCTCAGCAATTGTTCTGTAACTAAGAACTTTAAGAGAAATGCATAAATCATTATAATTCCAGTAGGTTATTATCTAAACTTTAATATTGTTAATGTCCTTAATTTTCTGCCATTTTGTCTCAAATGTGACTTTAAATGCCTATACATTTTGTACATATACACCCATTTTCTTATTTACTTTAATGAAGCGTACACTTACATCTGCAGCTCAAGTCTTTCTCAACAGATGGAGTCACGTCTTTACTTTAGTCATGTGATGACAATTTAATAACGGCGGTATCACAATGACAACTGAGCAAAACCCACCTGCTGAGGAAGACCATGGCATACAGACAAAAGCAAATTTCTTTGGTCATGTCTGTGTCATGTCACCATATTTAACAAACGTTTCCCACAGATAAACTTAACATAGTATCGTTTGAAATTCCAGAGCTTGTCTAGTAACGCCAAGAATTTGAAAGACGTTTGAGTTTGCAAACAGACTTTTTTTTTTTTCAGAAATAATGAACCATTTCACTTCCAAAGTAAAGACCTTTTTATAAGATGCAAAACCGAAGCAAGTGGATGAGAAATAGCTGCATTCTCTTCCCTTTTAAATTAAGTTTGTGAAAATAAAAATACATCGTCTACTTTGAATCTGTTCTGTTTAAATGATGGATGAGTCACACAACAGAACAATTTCTCTTGCCAGTCAAAACTTTCTCTGGGCTACCAGCTTTAATCACGGCATAAAAGTACAAAGCTTTGTGTGTCATATTATTATGAAGCTGTGGTCCAAGTAAAGTGGTGAACTCGTATTGAGAGCTTTCAAACCTGATCATTACAGCACATCCTTTCATGTGCTGAACTGTTTAACAGCATTATTTGAAATTTGTCATTTTCGTTGAGTAAACACCACTCGGCAGTCTGACTCTAACTAAACTAAACTTGCACGCTCGGCTTGTTAATGTATTCAGAATGAACGTGCCACAAAGGCTACCTTTGGTCTATTAATGAGCCAGTCAAAATTATTAAAACTAATTTTATCATCTGTAATGAAAAATGAACAAATTGTGTTTGATATTGTTGGCAAAACTAACAAGGAGAATTCTGCTTTGATCAGGAAAATATCTGAACCCTGTAGGAGAATTTAATCAGCAACAAGGTTTTGGCTTCAGAATATCTCATAGAAAAAAAAGAAAGCTGATTAGGTTAAGGGGGGAGGGGGAGTAGAGAAGCAATAAAATGAGCCCATACCCAAAGAGATCATTAAGTTAATGGATTACTGGTGGCTAAAAACATTACACTGCAGAGATCTGCGGACAGCCGAGGCAGACGAGCACCACGCTGAGCGACGACGCTGAGAGCTGAGAGCCAACTCAGAAGTGACGAAGGGCATTAGCAGCCCTGCATCCTCCAGTCTGCAGCTGGTATTAGCAGGCACCGAGCGCTCTGTCAACACGTATTACTCCACACACAAATCATCTGACCGGCGTCAGCAGTTTGCCTGCACTACAGCAGGAACACTGAGGGGAAGACAGATAATAACTTTAGAAAGGAATAACTTGCGTTTCTCAGATGTGATAAGAAACATGCGGCAAAAGCTTGAGAATATGGTTGTAGAAATAATCAGACAAGATCTTAAAGGTTTACAGTGGGCTGGATTCACAAGCAAATAGAATAGGCTGGGCAGGACAACTGTTACTGTTACAAAATCAGGTTGAAATATGTTAGAAAGTAGAAGTTATAAGAAATTATTATATGATTTTTCAGGGCCAGCTGTTAGCTGTCCAGCCTTTTATCCTTCTGGGAGCTTTAACACCCGACTTTGAGGTGGATATCCATGGAGCTTGTAAACTGTGAAGCCGGACCATCATGAGCTTTACGCAACAGGACAAACGGTATCGTGGAAAAGACAAGAGGATCACTGTCAAACACCGAGGATCCAACACACATGCATACATTAAAGGCTATTTAGTGTGTTGTTGGTGTTTAAGCTGTGGAGTGGAGATCTTCGCCTTTACATTGCTATCTTGTGACAAGTACAGGGATTTGTCTGCTGCATGTGTACGTGCAGAGCTGGCTCTGAGGCTAAGGAGCATCATTACGGACTAAACACAACTCAAACAAAACACAGGCTTTCTGGTGCCCCACAGTCTACCCAACTGAGGCTCTGGAAGAACAGAGGGAGGGGGAGTTGTCTGTAGTCAGTGAGAGGGGGAAGCAGCTACGCAGAACTCAGACGATTAGAGCAACTAATTTATTGAAACTATTATTTTTTACTTCTTCAAACTTTTACATGACCCACCAATGGCTCCGTCTTTACAAACTCATGTTGATCGGCCAACTCAAACCCACAGTACTTTAGATTTCAGGGGTAGATCCTAAAGTTTCCAAAAACAGAAAAATGTCAGTTTGAATTTTGGGGAAGTGCTAAAAAAATAATACACAAGACATCTACAATATTTCCTTTTGATATGATGGTGCGGCCGTTAAAATTATGGTATCATGTGCCTTTAATGAAGTGTTGGAACCAGCTGATACAGAACATACATGTAAATGTGATGCTGGTGTAACTGTGGAAAACTTTTTTTTTTCTAAAATTTAAAAGAAACTTGAGGGAAGAGTTCAAGTAGAAATGGCTATTATGTGGTGTGGTAGTAAAATGAGAGGAAGGTACCTGCCAAGATGTGAAGCAATCACTGATGTTTGAAGCCAAAGGATGTGTGTTACACAGCGGTGGAAGATCTCAGTAAAAGTTGCATTACCACACCGTGAAAGTTCAAAATTACAAGTCCCGCATTCAGTTTCAAATGACTAAATTGAATGATTCAATATTAATAGCAAAATGATTGTCAAAATTGACATGCAGAGCTGACATATTGTAATATTGTTAATGATTCATTACTATGTAAACAGCAGTGTAATGTTGCAACTGGAGGAGGTGGAGCTCATTTCAACAACTTTATACATTATTCAATCAGTGGTGGAGAATAACTATGTCAGTGAGGTACTTTTTCTGCTACATTATACTTCTACACCACTACATTTCAGAGAGAAATGCTGCACATGATCAGTTTATAAAATGATGTATTGCTATAGGTTCGACCAGCCAAAAGTATATAAAGTAGTTAAATTAGCTTCACTTCAACCAGCTACAACAAATTTGGCTTGCATGTTTATACAACATTACAATAATCCAATAATATTATATCACTGCTGGTTATATAGTACAATTATTTTTGATTCTTTACGTACAGTTTGCTGATAATACTTCTGTACTTTTACTTCAGTAAGAATTTAAATTCAGGACTATTTCTATTATTTTCAATATTGGTATTGCTTTACTTGCTGTAAATAAAGTTATGGATACATCCTTCACTGTTTACTTCAGTCTGTAACACTGTCTCGCATAAATGTTCTTATATTATAATTTTTTTGTTTCCATCTTTGCTGCTAATGGCTCATTGTTGTGCCTTTTCTGGACTCCACTTCAATGGATTGCTTGTCATCCCTCAATAAATTAAGTTTGATAACTAATTGCAACTCTTGTCTTTTTCTGCACGGTCTAAGCTTTAATGAACAGCCTATAGGTTGTCTGATTTACATGAAAATAGCAGTAATTCAAATGTATTATATTTGAATGCTTTCTTAAAGATTCAATAAAAAGACGTGTGGAGCATCAGCCTGTACTTCTCTCTGTGGAGTACAGATCTTCTCCTGAGCTCATCTCCTGCTGGGCTGCAAATGGGGAGGAGGGGCTGTGCAGATGAAAGAGTGAGAACTGTTAGCAGCTGTTGATTCCTTCAATCACTGAATCTCTGCTCCTTCCTTTATCAGCATGTAATGGGTCTGATGTATGACTGACAGTTTTATAATGATTGGATAGTGTTAACTGGAGGCCAGGAGAGAACTGCTGACCACATGTTGTCTATAAATCAATAATTTATATTGGGTTATTGTCTAATATATACAATATCCATCAGAAATATCTACCAAATACCATCTAAATTCTATTGACTGTAGAGTTTCGTAGTGTTAAGCCATACATTGTTATGCAGAGTAAACCAGACATGATGGTGCTGTGTATAAGTGCTTGATTGTAAAAGTACATGATGCCTGAACTAGCATGAGAAATGTATTTCTGTATTTCTGCGCTCTGTGGCAGGTGTCTTAAAAGTATCCAATCATTCAGACTGGGTTTGAGTGATCAAAACAAGGAAAAACATTTACAGTCATTTCAGCGTCTTTTATTGTACGAATATAAAGAATAAATAGCACATTTCCTTAATTTACAGGATAAAACAAGTCACCGATACACGGCAGTAACATTAATCCACATTGAATTCTGAGGTTGATCTGCTTCATCCAAATATGGAAAACAGCAAGTCCTTAGGTGGCTCTATGCGCCATATCTCCATAAATACAAAATATATAACCAATATTCTCCACAAATAAAGTAGGCTCTGGTTAGAATAATACTGACTTTGTACAGGGAGCTATATATAACTGCATGTCACCGCATATACAGAAAAATACATTCCTACACTGGGTAGTGCACGTGAAAAAAGAATCACCAAAATAATGAGCTTATAATTTATCTTTTGAGTCTTTTTAACTTGAACAGGAGCATTTGCAGTCTTTGATGATCGGGTACTGAACCGGTATCCACGCGCATTTGAGTGCCCCTTTCTTCGGTAGGCATCTCCATCTCAGTATCGTCAGGTGGGTCGAGTTTGCAGGTTTACACACCATCCCCTCCGGAACCGAACACGACCTTTTGCTCAGGCAGCTGCCCACCCGCACGAATCGCGGCCAGAACCTTTGCCCAAGTCGGTCCACGTGTACACGACCGGGCAGAAGGAGTACGCCCACAGCCACTGCTGCAGCCGCCGCTTCAGTTTCTTACTGGGCTTGTGCTTCTTGCCGAACTGGACGTCGAAATCCAGCGCTCTGATTTCTTTCGGCAGTACTCTACCGGGCTTTTGGATCTCAAAGTCATCGAGCTCGTCGTTCCCGGTGTATTTGTCCTCCACGGGCGGTAAAATAGACAGAAAGCGGCTGTTAAAGTCTCCCAGGACGCTCTTCAGCTCGGTCTCGTTAAGGTCCCGCTCCTTGGGGTCGAAGACGGGGTCTGGGTCCTCCTTTAATTCCACAAGTGGCAGACTGTCACTCGGGATGGGGCGGAGAAGCAAGTAGTGCTGACAAATCCCCCTGTCCATCAGAAGTCCGAGGGAGAGCACCAGCAGATACATGGCTACAGAATGATCCATGTCCGTCCAGTGGTGATATCAGTGCGCACAGGGAGCTGCTAAAAGGCCACTTTCTTGTGCGCAATTACGCGTGAGCGGTATCCAAACCTGCGTCTTGAGTGTCCCTTAAAATTCAGTTTCCCATGATAAAAATCCGTGAAAGAAATAAAAAAGTTCGTCAGTTGCGGCATCAGTGGAAACACTTTTTTATGACAAGCTGCAAGGCAAAGCTCAGATCTCTCCTAGGGCTCCGTGCGCGCGGGCTCGGCATGGTGCTCGCGTTATCTCCTCCACAGAAAAGCGCTGAGCGTCACCCGCGACCTCCGTTATATTCTCCTCACGGTGCGTGACGTAATTCGTGCGCCCCTCTTGAATGTTGGGTTTGTTGTCTAGGAGGAGATCCCCAATACCTCCTTCTTCCACCGCACTGAAGGGGGTGGCGGAGGGGGAGGCGGGGGTTTGCCGGGAGAGGAGACGCCCCCTGTCGGTTTTCCAGACTTCCTTAAATAAGTCTCACAGTGGGAATGATTGTGGAAGTCTTTCATCTGGAGAATCCTTCTGCTTGAACCTCAGTATAAAGCACCCAAAGGTTCCACAAGAGGCCCCGCAGCATCCCAGAACATCCAAAACGTCTTGTAAAAAACAATAACTTGGAACAATAACTATAAATTTTGAGGCACTTCCATTTCCATTCCAGCTTCTCCATATTGTTATCATTTATACCACAGTTCTCCACTGCCTTTATATGACTGCTATAGTTAACAATTTCTTAAAAAAAAAATACAATATGATTAATTTATAAATGTACAATGTAAGTATATTGTAGTTGAAATCAGCTCCCTCACCACATTAATGTCAATGCTGCTTATGTCAATGGATCAGAAATAGTAATCCACTGATAATGTAACACTGACAGTGGCCATACTTTCACTTGATTACTACATTTTTACGAGTTCTACTAATAAGGAGTATTTTCACATTGTGGTATTACACTTTTATTGGCCCCGCCTTTCGCCCGATGTCAGCTGGGATTGGCTCCAGCCAATGAATCCTGTACCCAGGATAAGCGGTTGGTGATGGATGGATGGATGGTATTACACTTTTAAGTAAAGGATCGGCATATTTCTTTCACCACTGGTAAAAAAAAAAAGTGTAGTTTAATTTAGTTTAGACAACAGGCTTCATTTGGTTCAGAGGTCCTGAAAGCTTTTAGAACACAGAGAGACCACCACAGATGCTCAGATCTGAAAGTTGCTCTTCTTTAACTGGGAACTTTTTTGGTAATTTAAGTCAAATTTAACACTAATGACCACAGATTTAATCAAAGGCAAGGATCAGCAAAAATCAGCTTGACGCCAACCTGATTTTTATTTTTAGATGCAAAAAAATTATTGATTAAAAAAAAAAAAATAAGAGGGTTCAAGGAGTGTCATATTAAGACATTTATTTTTCAATTAGCATAAACTTAAATATCTAGCCATAATAATTTAACTAAGTCAGAGATTAAATCTCCTTTAAGCCATTGATAAGCAGCAACCTGCCAATGGGTCAATCAAACTCATGCTATGCAGCCAAACAATGTTCCCACTAAACTTAAATTATTGTAATGATCACAAAGTTTTTTAAAGACGCCAAATATGTCTGGCTGAAATTTGTGGATATGCATGTAAAATGACTCGCAAGACATGTAAAATATGATTTTACTTTTGAAAAAACTGACTTTAAAGTCTGGGTTTTGAACATTTCACTCAGTGTAAACATCATACTACTTCAATAAAGAGCTGAAACAAGCTGGTACAGAATATGATACTGTCAAACAAGATAAGATCATCAGCTACCTGAAAGCACCAGAACTTAAGGGGACACACACAAAGAGAAAGCTGTACGTTAAGGAGATAAATTTCACTTGTTTCCATTTTGTTCACATATTTCTTGATGAAACAAGACACACTGCAAATGAAACAAGCAAAGTTTTTGAGGAACGGCACAATTTACAGCCTGAAAATGAGATTAAGTACACTTTTTGCAGTGTATTTACTGCTTATGTCCAACTGAAGTGGGACAATATTTCTGCCTGTAACGGTGCCACAGCGAGCCTCTCAATAAGGCCAGCCAAATTAGCTCCCAAATAAACAACGCTCACTAACCAGCAGCCATGGAAAGTATCACAATTTGCAAACCTGTCTAAACTCATGCTCAGAGAATCATTCTTTGAAAAATAATTTAATGGAAGAACTTAGCCAGCTGCTACATCAGCCATAAACCATCCGCTTTAGATAAATGCATCTCTGTTTCATTTTGAATGAGCTAATTCACACAAGCACTTGAGCACACGACTCATTTAGTTTACGGTGAAATGATGGTGAAAAGTCTGGAAAATGTCACCTTTATATTTTTCATCTGACCGGCACGTATCATAAAGTATCACTCCCAAAAATGCCTGACAGATAGGATAAATCCAGAGCATTCACATGCAGGATGGCTGCAGGGTAAACTCCTCACACATAGAGATACGTGCAAAACTAACTTCAGCCTCTTAAACAGCATTCAAGAAATCATTGACATTTAAAGCATAATGCCATTAAAGATGAAGAGCAATCACTTATTTTCTTTTTAGCAAATTTAATTTAAGCAGTTGAACTTACTTGCTGTGCTAAATCGCACGCTTGGAAGAAGTTTCTAAATGAAACTGGCATGTTAAATAATATTTCACACGCTGGAATATTTCATTTCTAATGTGGCTGCATGGTCCAAATATGGTTCTCATTAAGTGTCATCAGGATTGCCAGGCTCATTTAACGCTGAGTTGTTTTTGTTTCTTCTAATCCCTTCCTACTGTTTTACCACAGGAACATTTTGATAGTGAAATATTCCTGCTTGAAAAGACAGGCTACTTGAGACAGACGCCTGCTTAATTGAATAGTTTTTTTTATTCTTGAGTTAACCAAACACAGTTCCCTTTGGCTAATAAACCGGCCGATGTAATGACCTTTTTTTCGCGGGGTCTGGTTCTTGAGAAGACTTTTAAACCTGCGCTTAAGGATATGCGTTCAAAATGAATCCCCTTGTTCGAGCCGTGCACAGGTCATTGTAGCCTTCCCTGCTGATTTCTCATTTAGTGAGGAAAAGCAGACTTCTCTCTTGGCAGACACCTTCAGCGCTGGTACCAAGAAAAGGCACGCTCAGGTAGAAACACACACACAACAGAAAGGACTCAATGATTCTGATATCTTTTATCCATGCAGGAGCAAACCACAAAGACCCGAGGTATTTAGAAAGTCTGCTTCGGGAGTCATTTCTTGATACGAAATCATCCAAGCACAGTTTTGAGGCGTGATATCCTTGATATCTGCAGTGGTTCCGTGCAGGGGGTTATCAATGACAGAGAGCAGCTCCAGTGTCATTCAGAAAACACAAAGCACCTTTTACATGCTTTATCTCCCTCTGCACGCTGTTTCACACCTTGGGCTAATTGAGGCCACGTTGCCAAGCTGAATACACACTGACATGAAGTGGGTGCTATTCTGTTTACTCTGGCACTCGGGAGGTGTGCAATTTGCTCGTTTGTTTAGCACTTTTTTCCATTCCTCTGCAATCCAAGAGCACACAATCACAATAATCACTCCTGCTGTGAGCTTAATTAAAATTAATTGCTACTCTGACCACTGACCATGAGCTGGGTGGGAGATTTACATTCTTGCAAATCACACTATTTTGGTCCCATTTCAGAAATTAAGGACTTTGTTACCCATCTATGCATCAACCTGAAACATGAAAATCCAACTGCCTTCTGTTTAGCGACTTATTTTCTGAAGATTGTTAAAATGTTCGTGTATAGGTTTCATTTTATTCATATTTTTAAGATTTCTAAGGCGAGGCAGTAAGATTTTTTTTATTCAAATAACAGTTTTATACTCTTTATAACTCTGGACCTCAAATAATATATTATTCAAATGAGCCCTTTATGTTGAATCTATATAGAGTCATCTTCAGGTTGTACAGAACACTCGGCTTTTAACAAGCCCTATAATTAGCACATTTAGCTCATTTTTTCCCACAGGTTGCAGAGTTGATGCTTAAAGCCTGGTGTGAGTGTGTGTTCCTTCCATTCCTCCATAAAAGTTTTCACAGACAGAAACTCTGCATGCAAACAAAGTCATTAAACCAAGCCTCAGAACAAAGTACACAGCGATTACTCAGGAGACTGAATTTGTATTTAGGTGTACAGGTGACAGACGATCAGTATAATATATGTGAAAAAAAACCTATAAACGTGATAGTGCTCCTCTTTGTTAGTTTAGGGATTCTTCGGGAGAAGCTGAAAAAACATTTTTCTGCCTTCAAATAACCTACAAAACTAAAGACCTTGAGAGATTACACGGTTGACAGGATTCAAATCTGCACTGCTAGTCAGGTATTAAGAGTCACACAATTTAAAGTACAAGTACACAAATGGGTCAACTGGTGGCATTGTAACAAGTATTTTGGTTGTAACTCCTGAACTGTGACTTCTTTTAAATGTTTTCCCCTTTGGCTCATTGTGCGTACTTATTTTCCTTTCTGCATAATCATTTTTCCAGTATCTTGAATTTTATTGATAAAACATTGGAGTTGATCTAAATAAATAATTCAAAATTTTACACACAGTGTAGACTTCCCAGATTACAACTAATACCAAGAATTTTGATAACCCACATTATTTAGCTGTTAAAACACATTTAGATCCAACATTAGACCATGAAAAAGTGCTGCCCCCTCGTTAATTTCAATGGGACCGCTGCATTGGCTCAGCAGGGGTGCAGACACGGAGGGCTCCAGCAAAAAAACAAAAGTTTGTCCAGGAACCTTTGCAAGCCACTGCGGTGGGCGATGAAATACATGCAAGCCCACATTTCTGGTAGATTCTGTTCACCTGCAATTGTCGATGACAATACAGAGTTGTAACAAGTCTTACAAACTATGCTGTTTTACATGTTCTGATAAGCCTGGAGACTCAGATCTGTTACTCAAACTGGACTTCTTAGATCATATTTCATCATGTCACTACCTGAAGCAACACGCCCCCACCAACAAAGCCATTCATATTTTTTAACGAGGGGTTTTCTGTCAGTGCCCACTAACGTGTGGGATGGACTTTTGGTTTCAATCGAAAGCACTACCATGAGGACAATTTTAATTACTTACTTACTAATGATTTAGAGCTTTCAACCAAGTTTCACAGTCTTCATTCAGGAACCAGAGTTGGCTCCGGGATTATAACCAAACTGTCCATTTTCATTTACTTGACACCTCTGTAACACCTCTGTCCAGGATTTTAATAGTGAAATTTTGCTGTGACACACAAGCAAAGTCTATGGTGAAGCTACGCAAAGAGGAAAAAAAAACAACAACTTTTAAACATTTGATAGTAAAACCTCTATTATCACAACTGGTGACAAGTCTAACGTCACTGGCAACTGTCAGATTGTAACATCTTGGATGTTCTATTTTTGGAAAGTGATTTAAGTTTATTGTCAGTGTCAGATTATTGTCCCGTAGATGTGGAGTCCATTAATGTCCACTTGCAGGTACAAACAGTCTCACTGAGAGTCAGTTGTAATTCAGGATCCTCATCGGCTTGCACTGGTCAAACCTTGGTCAGGACTAATACTAACCTGACTACTGACCTGGACTAACTATAGTCCAGGTCAGTAGTTTAAGATCAGCCTTTATTTTACTGGAATCAAAGTATATACTTGGGTTCTTGATGGATGATTCAGCACTCCATCAACCAGCAATGTGATATGAAGCCTGCCGTCCAGCAGAGACACACAGCAGGCGTCTGCTGCAGCTAGCAGGGCATTTAGCGCATTTCAGCGGCCTGCCGAAGCTGAGGCGTTGATACCCACATGGCGATCTGGCTGGATTCCTACAGATCATCAGAAGCCAAAGCTGCAGCCATGCCATAGGCTCCTGTGAATGAGCGAACAGGCCAGGAGTCAGAGCGTAGTGGTGGTGGCTGTGGGGGGATGACGGGAGGTCGCGGTGTCTCCAACCCCTACAACACAGACGGCTGTTTGTGCCATGCAACCCCCCCCCCCTCGCACCCACCCCACCTTGGTCTCAAACTCTCAGCTCCTAATTCACACTTCATAAATCAAGATGACCTGTCCTCATGTGAATTCATCTCTCTCTGTGGTGGATAATAGTGGTGCTATTGTTCCATCGCGAGGATTCATTTCAGTGACATAAACTATCCCCGGGGCCGATGTACAGCCTTGATAGCTATAGCAGCTTCTGGATGTCCACACGGAGACGTCACGGACTGAAATTGCAGTCCTCCATGTCAGGCCATGTCTGGTTGGTTATATTTTCAACTCCTCTGGCAGCTAAAATAGTTCCAAAAATAAGAACACTAATTGGCCAGTGTTTATTTCTGTATGGGAGAAATACTCTAAGTGTTTTTAGCAGGTTGTTTGTGGCACGATGGTTTAACAGTCGGGGCTCTCTGGGAGGTACGGCTCAGTCCACTGAATGGAAAAAGAGCCGACTCTCCCCTTTTTTTAATAAATAAGGTCTTTTATACAAAAATTGGTAATACAGTATAGTTGTGTGTGAGGCTGGCAAGGCAGCGTGTGACATCATGAGTGTTGACTCATGAGCAGATGAGTGATGCACACTGAGCTTTTTGCCTCCTCTCAAACTCATGTTCAGTGCCACAGAAACAGCAGTAAAGCCTCTCTCTACTTCTGTCTGTCCCCCGTCTCTCTCTCTCTACAGCTTAGGGGGATGGGTGGGGGGGGGTCTGGTAATGAAGCAAGTGTTCCTATGTGTTGCGAGGGGGCTGTCAGCTCTACACACAGCAGACTTCTGTCACCTGTTGCCACCAGCGGGAGGTTCGGGCGACAGGCGTGGAGCCAAGCCTGGCGGCCAGTGGCAGGGCCCTGGCTCCACCTATAGACAGCTCAGCGGGGTGATTTACTCTGCCTCCATGCCGAGGTGTCTACGGACACTCGTGTATACAGTTATAGCAGCAGCGGCATACAGCCAGGCCAATGTCTGAGTTTTTACACCACTGCGTCTCATGTTGACATGAAACAAAGTGCGGCGTTCATTTTTGGATAGTTTGGCACAGTGACAAAAATGTAATGGATGGCACAGCTAATTAGGTCTTTCTTCACTGAATTAGGTGGGGATAAGAAACTCTGCATTCAGTATTGAGTAAGGACAGTTATACGGTTCGGTCTTCTTCAAACTAATTTGTACGGCGTGTCGGCGGACCACATCTAAACGAAAAAGTGTTAGCTGTAACAAATGGCCGTGCCTGAAAGCGGCCATCATAGCCTCGTCCTGGTTGCATCACACTGCCTCCCTCTACAATAACTTGCGTGTGCCTTAATGCAATGAAACAGCACACTTTTAGCTCTCCATGATGTTGCACTTCTTTACACACACACAAAGTGACAACATGGTTCGTTAGTTGTTCGAATAGTGGTTAGAGAAAACTTTATATCCTGCACACCTCCTTACCCCCACAACATGGCCACGCACTGTATTTTACAAACAGATGTTTCAGATATATCTGTATGTTCTTAAAAAGGCAATCAAAGGGCCAACTATACTGTCATTTGACTATAACAAAGCAATTTTTAAGCGCTGTTTGGTAGATGGGAAGTAACCATTTGCGGCCAATACGCATTTGATGCATACTGACAAAGTCTGCGCTTGAGGAGTGGATTGCTTTTGGTCATGCAGCTGCCTGATGCTCTCTGTGATTCTGTTGTTGCTTTCAGCATGAGCTGCAATGAAAGACAAAGTGTCTCAGTGACAGTTGAGCAGAGTTCAACTTCATGCAAATAAGCTCCAACGCAGTGCAGCCATGGTAAATACTGTAAGATGACTGTAAAAATGTCTGACGCCATAGCGGATTTCCTTGCACAAGGTGAGTAGAGTCGAGGCGAGTCGAGCTGGTACCATGCAAAGGAAAAGGGGCTCTCCTGTACACATACCTGGCTATTTACAGGGACATCAATAAAAACAAGAAAGCAGAGATAACGTTTTCAGAGATTGTAGGGGCCCCTGGTGTGGTTTTTTTACAAAGACATGCCTTTGTTAGGAATATGTTTTGTAGATAATAAAATGGTGTTATGGTCTAAATGTACCTAACATTATTTAAAATGTAATGCCACTTCCTTGTGCCAACAAGTTACAACAGGACGATGCTCACAAGAGACAACTACTCTGATTTACCACAAAAGTCAGTGTGAGCCCGCAAAGTCTTTCAGGTGAGGCTGGCTGGCTTTCTGTGGCGCAGAAAAGGGAAACAGTGCAGCAGTAGATGAAACGGAGAAATGAAGACTGACAGCAAGAGGAATGGGACTTGAGTTGGGAGGGGGGGTCTGGGGTTTGGGCCTGGCCAGCCGCTGCAGTAGCAGTTAGTGGTGCAGTGGAAAGGGTTAACACGAGACAGTAAAGTGAATCCAGATGTGCGGTTATTATTAATATCTCTGGCTGATGAATGGGAAGGTAAAATTACAGGCGCCAGCCAGGGAGGCCCCGTGTGTTGCCCTGCCACCCAGGCGCTTCCCAGCTCACCTCCACAGCTCTGGCAGCCGCAACAGATCGGGGTGAGACAGTCAGTGGGGTGAGGCTGTCAGCGGACCTCCACGTTGCTTCATGTTTCAGATAAGCCAGAGGCAAAGCAGGCAGGTAGATGGATGGGTCACTTTCCAGCGGACTTCATACGTCCCTTTTATCTCAAGTCAAAATGGACTGACTTCAAACATTTAACTAAAAATAAGTTTCTGAAAGACAATCTACGTGGTAACATGCACATATTTTTGGATTGATACTTAACTACTCAATATCTTTAAATGTGACCCATTTCATGCCACACTGATATTCTGTGTTTATGACGGAAACAAGATTAAGAAGATAGAACTAGAAGTGAAACTGCAGTAGTAGGCGATTACTGGGAGAATAAATCTTTTTTTTTTTTGTAGATTTACTCAGAGAGCAAAACTCAGAGTATATCTACCAAAAAATATTGCCAACTGATGAGATTAATTGACACAGAAATGCTAATCATTTCCTGGTTCCGTCCGCTCAAATTTGCAGTTTCTCTCTGTCTTTTTAAGCCAAATATATATGCAGTTTGAACTGTTAATTAGACGAAACTAACTATTTGAAGCCAGTTTGGGCTCGGAGAAATTGCAATGGGCATTTTTTTAAAATTTCCAACATATAGCCTAAATTACAAACCGATTTATTAAAAAAAAACAAAAAAAGACCTGAATCACCAAATCTAGAAATTAATTGTTAGTTGCAGCCTAGATAGAACAAATAAACTTTGAAACTCAGTGACTGAATTCATGAATTGGAATAAGAATATAATTAGGGCAGAAAAATCTATTCTGTCCACTGCTTGTATGGCTCTACACAAGGTGACAGATAGCTAAACAGATGTCTTAGACACTGAAATGGTTATGTTCTGGGCTGTTTACTTGTTTGTCTTCATCAACTTGCTTTCTTACAGTGTTTTTCAACAACTCTGTGAAACTAAGCGCAAACACACAAAAAAGCTATTAATGTAACTAAAGACAGCGTAGAAATTTACATGCTGGAATTAAACAGATGGCTGCACTACACATGGCAAAAAGATAATGTGATGATCTATAAATCTCACCAAATATGAATTTATACAACATATGCATCGATACTTATCTATAAAGTCAAAACACGTAATGTAACTCACAATCAAAACTTCTCCAGGGTTTGATAAAGGTGGATGCCGAAGATAAAACATAGATGTCCTGAATCACCTAAATTTTCCAAACCAATTGCAAAATGGCCGGTCTGAACTATGACCCTACCCATGTGATCACAATTAACCAATACAGCAATGACATTCAGCTGACAGCAGTCTTAAAGTAACCACTAGGAGGTGCTAGTTGCCCTTAACCTGCATGTAACATAACACTCCCCGCCTGGTATTAAACACGATACCAATATAACAAAATCAATAAATGATAAATTTAATTAAAAAGGCCATAATTCACAGACAGTGTTTGAGCCTCTGTGACAACAGAATCAACATGTTTGTTTGACTATGAGCTGCTGTTGAATTGAACCGTCAGGCAATTCTGTGCGTCTTGATAGGAAGGAACCTATAATCACTTTATTGGCTCTATAAGCTTTTCACACCTCCTCCAATTCACACCTCAGTCAGCCTCTCGTGTTGGTTCAACATCTAACAGTGTTGTTGCTGTGAACTCAAATAGTCGTGGAGACAGACAGACAGGATTTCATACCATTTCTGGCAGGCAGAATCATTTTTTTTCCTCTCTCTTTCCCTTTCATCATAAAACGTGACCCTAAGTCAGTAAAGTTTCTGTGTCCTGTTATTCACAAGGAGCTCTGCTGGTTTACATCAGGAGTTTCTCAAACACATCCACAGAGCCACAGACCCCTACTTTGTAAGAACGTTGTGCTGCAGACTTGCAAGCAGTGAGGTCAGCCTTTTTCTCTTTTTATTTAATTTTATTTAACAACATACTTGCGTTTACAGCTATCTGCAATTGTGTGACTTCAGTCAAACCATGGATTTCAATAGTTAAAGTACTTTGTACTCCATCCTGGATAATTCGGGAAAAATTACAGTATCAGAATTACCGTATTCCATATTTTGCTCAGCAGTCAGCCTCCAACTTTCTTTTGGGGCTTCCAGCCACACTACAGTCGTCCTTTTCCATCTCTATAACTGAGCTTCAGGAGTATGCTCGTCACAGTGGACGCATTTGAAGACTTTAGTGTCATGTTCCCATGTAGACATGGCAGAAATGTGAGAAAGTGATTTCATCGTGGGTGTCAACGCAGTGGCTAAGCAATATCTTATTTAACAGCTACCGTTTTTTTGACCCACAATCAAAACAGAAGTTACACTCATGCAGTCTGACAACAGAAACAGAGCTATATTAATGTGGACACCTGCACCGTGTGTTCAGCTCCACTGACACAGAAAATCATAAAGAGTCAGTGGTGACAGATAACTCTACCCTGATGCTGGTCCCTTCATGCAGTTACTTTCTACACTTGCTTATCCTGTTCGGGGTCACGGCAGGCTGGAGCCCATCCCTGCATGCAATGGGTGAGAGTGCTGGAAAAGCCTTGTCTGTCACTGGATGATGGAGGTTGTACCAAGTGAAAGAGAAAGAAGACTCAGACAACATTTTTATTGGTTTATTGAGACTGGAGTTGGTGTCTTGTCTCCTACCTACAATCAACACCAGGGTTTTTTCAGCCCATGACCGTATCTTTGCCCATCTTAGCCATGCGACAAGTTATTTTCACATTTAGGTGTGAGGGTTTGTTGCAAACTACTAGGAATAAAACCCAATTTCACACATAATCTTTGTTGTTAAATA
Source organism: Micropterus salmoides (assembly GCF_014851395.1). Classification (NCBI taxonomy): domain Eukaryota; kingdom Metazoa; phylum Chordata; class Actinopteri; order Centrarchiformes; family Centrarchidae; genus Micropterus; species Micropterus salmoides. The sequence goes on along the minus strand of NW_024040041.1, from coordinate 29,403,897 downwards.
GATTATTCCACATTATGGCCGATGCACTTAACCCTAGGTGCAGACAATTGCACCTTGAACGCATTAAAAAGCGTCAACTGTCATTGACACCTTTTTCAACTTAACACACTTTATGTGCAACATTGTCTCTGCAAAACTCAGCTACTTCTGTACTTCTATCAGCTCTGATTATGTGGTGCATAACGGGAGATAAATGCGGCTGTAGCTGCTTGTTAATTGGTGGCATATTTTGCTGACAGTGTCCAAAATCTCAGGTAAAAATCATGGTCTCCAAAGTGCTTTTGACTTGTGGTTTGTGGTGCACTTCTGCTGCAAACGTTTATACAAAATGTCAGAAGCTGTTTAAAAGAGCAGAGGCCTGACAGAGGAATAAAGTCTGGAAGAGGAGAAGGTGCCTGGCTGATGGAGGATGGAGCACCCAAGGAGACAGAGGGGAGGGTGTAGCTGAGGGTGGTGGGAACTGAGAAACAAACGTAAATCCAGTAGGGGAGATTCTGACTGGAGTCTGGCTGGCCACAAGGGCTTTTGTTTTAACCATCAGACACATGGCTGCAGGGAGGGAGTGGTGCAGTGGTTGTAGGTGGGATTTGGAGGGGAAGGGGGGGGGTGTCCCTCTCGGGTTGCTGCTGTCCCCAAGCAGTCCTGTGGGAGCTCTCCCAGCCAGCCTCTCTGTCGCTGTATCCCCCCCCCCATCACCACCACCACTACCGCCACCCAGCATGAGGCCCCCACCATCTCTCCACATGACAGCCCAGAAGACAACCTCACACTGGCTTTACTCACACTCCTTTGTGCATTTTCAACACAGGGATACCAGACAAATTATGCTTAATGACCGGCGGTGGTTGCCAGAGGAATGGCTGCTTTGTTGCCAGTGCCAAGTGTATAAATGTTAGGGTTCAACCTTATACAGCCACCCTCAGTCCCACTGAGCAGATGTCCTGTTTGTTGCTGGAGTTAACAGTCTGGACCGAGGGGCTTTGGTCTGCATCCTGAAGACCCCGAGTACATTTCCAAAATTGCTGTGTCAAACCTATACCTTACCAAACCTAACCTAAAGTCTCTCAGATCATCCAACCAATGCCTGCTGGATATTCTCAGAGCCCAGCTTAGTATGAAGAGAGATGGTGCGTTTAAAGTGTTTGCGCCTAATCTTTGGAATAGTTTCCTCTTCAGATAATACAATTCAATTGACAAATTTAAAACCCAAGACGCATCCCCTCCCTTATCTTAAGTGATGACTTTGCACTTTAGTTTTAAGCCTTTTCTTGTTTCGGTTCAATCTAGTTGTTCTTATGCCTATTACTATGCTGCCTATTTGATGTTTTGAGCTCAACTGTTTTAATGTGGAACACTTAAGTTTTGTTTTGAAAAAACATACTAAAAATAAATTTTACTTATTTATAGAGATAAAAAGCAGTCCAGCCGGGATGGTGGTTGATGGCTAATGAGAACCAGTTTGCAGAACAGAAATCAAAGGAAAATCTGTTCTCTAGAACAAAACAAAGCTAACATATAAAGTTTGCTTTGCTTCTACATACCTTAGTAGGCTGTAGATACATTTCCTCCACTCTATGATTAGAACCACCACTTAAAGTAGCCCCCAACAAATGCACTATTTACTTGTGTTTGGTAAACATTTGTTAAAAATGACAGTGGCTAGCAACATACTGAGCCTTATTAAAAATTAGACTTTGTGAGACGTTTTTAAAAGATAAATGTCTTCAGCAGAAAAAATCCTGGTGCTGAGTGCCACAGACAGGGTACAGAAGTCAGCAACAATTGGTAGTTTTGGTCTTCATAATAAATAAGCAACAAGAAAGAGAGAACACCACGAACTTCATCCGTTGAGGATTTCAAAATGTTCTTTTGGTCAGGAGATATGAGTCTGCAGAAATTAGGTTCAAATCAAAATAAATTTCAGAAGCAATAAATGCATTTAATTCACTTAATTCAACATACTCCTTACCGTAAGTTGTAGTGTGTTTATAAAGTATTTGCACTTACAGTTATGTATTGAACTATGTTTACGACAAATATACATTGTAAATATTTCTATATTTCCTGTACTTAAACTTCAGAGCAAAACAGAGAAAGCATTGTAGAGTTTCTGCTGTGCAGAAAATGTTGCAAGCTCTGATTTATCTCCAGTGGAGTTGAATTACAAAGCGACTTTCAAAACAGGAAAATGTTAATTGATTTCTAATCAATGTAACCGAGCTGTGTGGGTAAGGCAAATACTACAAGCTAGGATTTCGACTAATTCCAGGAGACTGAAAAATGAGGAGTGGCAGAGAGAGGAGACTTTTTAAAAAGCTGGAGTCAGTCTGATTGCTCCCCAGGGAGACATTTCCACCCCAGTGTCCCACAAATGACATGTTTGTATGTAACGTAATATGCTTTCTTTAAGAGGTGACGCTTTAGTGGGAGACACATTCTTCCCAAGGGCCCTGCAGTCAAACACTGAATATGTGTTGGTTGTTCTACTTAATCTTATTTTTGTCAAACATAAAAATACTAGTGAGATATCATACCTGCTCAGGTGGCTGATTAAGTTTGATTTACACCCCCTGCCTAATCTCAGAATTCCTGGATAGCCTGCAAGAGCATGAAGAAGTTACCTAATTGTACATTTATCTGTACGTGCTGCATGTTCAAGAAACAAATTAACTATTCAAAGTGGAATTTAATCTGATTTATGAGACACTTTCCCCCCCAAGCTATCAGACTCTTAAACTCTAATTCACCCTCAGCACTGCTCCAGTTTATTTCTGTTACCATTTTTCATAATTGATTCTTTATTAATGTATATTGTCTGCTATGTAACAGAAGGGAGTTACAAAACCCATTTTCACTCAACAGCTTGTTGTATTGTGACAATAAACCCATCTACCTACCTACTTAACTTTGTCCCCTTATTTAGCATTTATAAGCCGTATAAAGAGATTTAATGAAGAGTTTATTACACTGTTAATTAACTGTAACTCTTCCTATGGATACATAAGTGGAAGCTGGTGTATAAACGTATGAAGTGTAATAATGTTAAATATGTCTTCATATGTCTTCATTCAATTTAATTATGACAAAACTGTACATTAATTTACAATTATAACACAGATGTCCTTATAATTGCATACAACTAAGGCTGTAACTAACATGTTTTAATAGTTGATTATTTTCTTGATTAATCGATTACAAAATTGTGAACAATGTTGATTAGTAGCTCCCAAAGTCCAAGATGATGTCCTCAAATGTTTTGGTTTCACAGATATTCGCTTTACTGTAATAGAAGAGTAAAGAAACCAGAAGATATTCACACTTAAGCTGGAAAGTTAGATTTTTCTTTCTTATGAAATTACTCTGACTATCAAAATAGTTGGCAAATAATCTAATAGTGGACAAATAACTGATTAATCATTGCAGCTCTGCATACAACATTACAGTGTGTCTTGGACCATGAATCAAACTGCTTATAAATGCTAAATAGGGGGACTTAAAGTAAAGTGTTACCCTGATTTTTTTCAAGGGATTCTTGTGGGCAAATTTATTGGACTATGAAATAGAACATCTGTGTTGCACACAAGTAAATTAGCAGGCAATTTGTACCAATGAGATCTGTTTTAGTTTAAATTAGACCATCACATAAACACAGAAAGAAAGGCATTTTCCACTGCTTCAGGCTGTGCGCTGTTTGTTTTTTTAAGCATTTTTCTCACGCAGAATGAAATGTAAAGACACCCAACATGGCACCTCTGGAGCACCACAGCGGACACCAGTTTCATTCGTGTATTTTGGCCCTGATGTGGCTGCAAAACTGACTTCTATTGGACAGTGCCCAGATGCATACAGAACAGAACAGATGCATGTTTGAATCTGATGTACTTCAGACAGAAATAAAAGGAAAGGCATATGGACACACAGCAGATGATAAGAAATAACAGGACAGAAGAGTAGTTTGCCTTCACAATATGCTTCCAACAAACAAGATTTGCTAATGTTTTCATTACATGGACACATAAACAGACAAACATTTAACCAAGAACCTGATTAGATCTAGTCTGTCCTGTTTGTTGTTGTTAAATTTATTGTCGAACTGTATATCTGTCTGTCCTATTTGTGAGCACAGAGGACAAAAAATGTTTGGTCTGGTAAATTAAACTGAATCTAATTTTGAATTTCGCATTATTACATTATTTGATATTTGTTACTCTAGCATCCGTTTTCAGGAGGCTTGGAATTTAACATCAGCATTTTGTACTTAATGTGAAAACATTAAAATGTCAAACATTTTGCAAATGTGATTGTAAGATCTGGGACCAAGACCAGAACCACTATGACTTTGCTAAAAAGCGTGTTCGACAAACGACAAAAATGCACCGCACATTATTTAGCATTCATAGGGTTTCATTAATGAGATTTATCAGTTCTTCTCTGTGCTATATAAAAAAAATCCATATGCACTGAAAGTATAAGAATCACCACAAAATGAATTATATTTAGTGTCTTATTGTAAATTAAGATTTATTGCACATACAGGAGAAGATAAGCAAATAAAGCAGTGAGCACGCTCATGCAGTGAGCAGCTTTATCTTTACTCATATTTAGAGAAAGTAAAAGGTGTTTGCAGCTACTCTCCATCATTACTCCAAAATTTAATATTCAAATCTTCTGCCATGTTTAAGGATTAAAAATTAGCACTGAAACGGATAGTTGGATAGTTGGTTTTTTTCATTGAGCATTAAATGTTAGGTCTATCAGATGTCCAAAAATAGATAAAGTTGTCCATCACAATTCCCAAAGAACCCAAGGTGACGACTTCAAATTGCTTGTTCTGTCCAACCAACGGTCCAAACCCAAGATATTAAATTTACAGTAAACAGCAAATCTTAAGATGAGATGTTGGAATCATTTAATCTCTGGTTGTCGTCCACTTTACAAATGGCCTAACTCAATTTGTCAATGAACTAATCAATTAACGGAGTGATTGTTTCAGCACTAGATTAAAGCACAGAAAATAAGTCAGAGTTGTTCTCTGTGCTATGCCGTCATTGTCTTCTTGTAGCATTTCTGATCGGCTGCAGATAAATGTTTCTTTGGGGAAAATCTAGATTGATAGATGGTCTGCCATGTTGTGACATGGCAATTTGGCATGGAATGGTGCACTGTCACCAAGGTCCAGTGATCAAAGGAGTCACAGGGGTCAGCAGGACAGTTCACAGTCTTCACACCCATACCAGCCCTCCTTGAGAATCACTGCATATTTTTACCATCTAATCCCCTGCAGTGTGAACTCTGGAGGTCTGACTACAGACAAACCATTTCTGAAAGTCCCCTTATTTAGCATTTATAAGCAGTATATAAACAATTAAAATATGGTTAAGAACCCATTATAATGTAGTTTTAAGCAGGTATAAGTGGGTCCTCCTGTGGGCTGCCGTATATCAAGGTAATACATGGTAATATAGTAAAACGTAAAAAAGAAATTAAATCTGTCCTCATGGGATAAGATATTATTGCTGAAAAATACTGTACATTCATACAAACTTAAAGGGTCTGTATATGAGATTGTGAGCATTAATATAGCAACAAACCACTATATCTTAACATCGAAAATAGGGCTGGACAATAAAACAATAGCAATAATTATCGCAATATAATTTTTTTCAATAACAATAAATGTTCAATAAATATTCAATAAATATTTGATTTTATTCACTTGAATCATAAACGAATTAGGACTTAATTTTTTATTAAGACGGTTATTTTGTTGAGAAAAAAGCTTTTACTTAATTTTACTCATGCAAGCATACGTGTTCATCATAATTGTTTTGAATGTTCTACCTCAGATTTGTGAAGTGATCCACTGTTTGGCATCAAGTGTTGACCATAAAGACGAGTTTAAACCACAATTAACCATCAACTTTCCCTCAGTAGCAAAAATCAGCCTTTAAACTCAAAAGAAATAAAAATTTGATTCTTATCGTGATTATTATCGATATCAAAAGATATGAAATTTTTTATCGTGATAACATTTTTGGCCATATCGTCCAGCCCTAATCGAAAATCATTAGTAATGGTGTCCTGCGCAGAGAATGACATCACGCTCCCTGTGTGTTACGTGCGGCGCTGTTCTTTGTTTTAGTAGGCAATCTGGCTGCGCGTGTGTGCACCATGCATGTTAGTGCATGTGAATCACTGTAAAGCTGTTGGCTTTGAGGACAGCGATATAACGGCTGGTTCTTTTCTCATACACGAGGCTGCTTCTGGCTAAACAAAAAGGATCTTACTCTTTAACAAAAAAGGTCCATCCCTGTAGGTCCTTTCTATAATGTTTTCAGAACAACAAACTGAGCCTGTCAGAGGCAAAAACAAGCACCTTTAGTTAATGAACTTTGACACATTTGTCCCCAATGATTTACATTGCAGCAGACCAAAGCAGAGTGGGTGATTGCTGGAACAGTGAAAAGATGAACAAAGATGGTTTTGATGAGTTTTATTTTGTTTATGTATAGTTTAAAATATGTGTATTTTACGATGATCTGTGAGGATCTGGTGGGCTGTTTGGGTCTGAGATGCTGGAGCGACATTTAGTGGCAGTGAATGTCACATACAGATTCTTTAAATGACCTTAGCCGTGTACAACTACATTATAGTGTCATGTAAATATACTGCTTATGAATACTAAATAGGGGGACTAAAAGTAAAGCATTATTACTGATTTTGAAGCTGTATTGTTAAATTCTGTTTCCAACTTGATCATTTCTTTCTATTTCTTTCTAGTATCTGTAGGCAGTGCTCATTTCTTGTTGATTATCACAGCTCAGTTCAGAGTATTTTTCCCAGGAAGACCTACCTGACACCTGGTATTTACAACTACAATAAAAAACTTTAATGAACTGGACTCTCATCAAATTGTGCTATTGTCTGCTATTGTAGTAGCAAAACAAATATTTGCCCATTTTAAACTGTTGATTATTCGTCTCATTTTGTTAGTTTTAAGTTAAGCACACGCCATTAACCTGGCAGAGGGAGGTTGTTCAGTAGCTCCGTCAGATACAAGCTGTTTGGGGGATCAAAGAAATTCTCAGCCAGCATGGGTGCTGTTTGACTGTGAAAACTCAACGTTGTGCCCCTGAGTAGAAGGGATTCACTGTGAGATAGAGACGAAGAAGGGATCAGTGGCCTGCCCAGCTGAGGCCAGGGAGGGAGGGGGTTGAAAGCAAACAGCCTACTGCCAGTGTGATATATGTTTAAGCCCAGTGGGTGCAGAGCATAGACACCCTACTTAAGATCTTTAACTCGTCTCAGCAACCAGGATGGTTGATCCCTGCCGACTCTGTGACCCAAGCTGGTGCTTTATTAAAGAAAAACAGAAGCTGTGCTTAAATGCCCATATGAAGGCAAAGACGAGGGCATTTAAAAATCTGTTTAATTTTGATTCTTGGCTACACATATAAGCATGTACAATGTGTTATTGTACCTTTAAAACTAATTTGAGACCCTATGAGAGTTTCCTGGTTAAAGTTATTTTATTGATTCAGTCAATACATTCCTCACTGTCTTTGAAAGGGTTAAATTATGTAACTTCTACTGAGGGATTTTATTGCCAAAAATGTACTACCTTTTAAAAATAATGAGAAAAGAATGTGCATACCAAGTGAAAAGGGCATATTCAAAACCATGTGGAAGTTTCAATGAATGTATGACTTCTGGATGGAATTACAACACTCAAAAGGATATCACTGGGTGATACAGATAAAACCCTCTCTCTTAGCATCTGTAATTTCACATTGTGAAATCAGTATACCATGATATAGTGAATTTTCTGGAAAATCAAATCAACAATTTTGTCTAATATTGTCAGTTTAATACCCAAACAAAGTGATTGACACTGAAATCCTACAAAAACACAATATTGCCCACTATAGTTGCAGCACTGTTTTATAACTGAGATGCAACACTATTTTATTAATAGCTGTAAGAAAAGACAAAACAAACAAAATAAAGGCTCAGTAGAGTAAAAAAAAATGTTTCAGTAAATGTATAACTTGTGGGCTGGCATGAATAATCATTTAGGATATGGTGTATACATGTGATATTTAACCAAATTGCATCAGCTATTTATGGTAAGAAATGACTGATGGCCAAACAATAAAGGCTAATTTTCCTGTCAATCTGGAAAAATATCTTTTAGTCAAAATTTGACTACATTTTGGACTAAATTCCTCCAGAAATTCCCTTCACAATAGGTTGATGCAACTTTAATGTTCTCCAGTCAGTCCGTGTAAACTGATGAACTGGAGGGGTTAAATTGACTGGAACGATGATGCGTCTTTATGATAAATATGACATCAATCCACCATCATCAGCTCCATCTGTTTTTACATTCAGCCCAACATCGCTCTGCTCCGTCCAGCTGCACTGACCGAACTGTGCCGTGAAAATCCATCATAGCGTCTATGAACATTTATTGCTCCTATTCGGCTTCCCAGACACTGAAGTATGAAAATAGTGGCTCAGAGACAGAGGCCCGGTACCTGACCCTGAGAGTGACTCACAGTTACAATTTTGTATTTTTTCCCTTCTTTCAATGTCAGTCCGACGCCGGCTGAGGTCTGCAAGTAAAGATGGGGGGGGGGGACTGCAATTTGCCATCCTGTAACAATTAATTAGGAGTCACTCAGATTACCTGAGTGAATCAATTGAGACTCTCCCACAAAGAAAGAAGACCAACTCAGACCACCCAGATGCCTCAGAGAGCACTGCTCTTTATGTAAATCATTTTCAGAACAGCAAATAAAATGATATGTTGTCAACTAAGGCATTAAAACACCAGCATATCTGTCCTGAAATCTTTTACATCTTTTTTCTTTTACAGCAGCTTTCAGATCACTGCTGATGGCCTGATGTTGAATGTTTGAAAAAGGTAATATGTGCACGGCTTTGTGCAAATATCCATTCTTTTCTGTATAGATTTTTAGTTTTAAATTAACAATGGCACTCAATCTTTGGGCCTCTGCAGAGTTTGCAGGTGAATGGCAGCAATGTAGATCAAAGTTATGACAGTCATAACTTGACAGACAGCAGATCCACATGCTGTACTTCTCCACATGTGATTTATTTAATCTTGTAACCCATTCTCCGCTGCAACAAACAGGCTGATCAGGTGAGGACAGACAGGGAAGTGCTGACGGTGAAAGCTGAGACTGTGGCCAGGTTGTTTTTATTGTTTTTCTGATTCTGCTTGGCGGAGAGCCTGATACGACTTCTACTTCCTTAACATGGCAGAGTAAAGTCTGCGCTTACTGTATTATACTTTATCAGAAAGTATTTTTAGAAAATACATTCAGTATATCTGACAGAGTTTTAGTCCTCTGAATGTCAATCTTTAAATATCAAGTTAATTACAACCCTAAATGTTAGATTTGTTCCAGTTCTTTTGTGATATAGTTTAAAAAGGAGATTATCTATCTTATTTATGTGAAGACTCTGGCAGAGACTCTGTAAACTGCATAAAAGACAATCACATTTTAACGTGTCACTGATGACAGATCTGTAAAGATACAAGGGTCGGCTGCTTTTTTGCTCAAACAGATAAGATAAAAACAACATGCCTTTTACAGTAGATTCGTACCTGTGGGTTTGTAAAATCAATGAACTGTATTGCAAGTAAAACAAATGTACTATTGTGTATGTTGTGTATGAGACTTTATACTTTTACTCAGACAGAAATGTTGAATCTTTAACTCATTAATCAGGCAGCTGTAGTTACAAGTGCTTTCAGATTTCATTTAAATAATTGTAACTGTATTACAATGGGAAATAGTTGAATTAACTACCTCCAGGACCAGCAAAGAAGTTGAAAGGCTGCTTACACAGTAATGCATGAATATGACTCTAAAATGCATCCCTCCTTCAGTGAATATTTCACTTGTGTATTTCATAATAGTTTAATTGTCTAAGACAATACTGACCGATGAACAATATACAAACAAAAGCTAGCATTGGCAACTAATTTCATCTCACTATCAGGAAAGTGTCTGTACTTGTATTTGAGTCAAATTATATGTTTTCCCATTGTAGTATAACTACATTTACTTAGGTCAAGGATCTAAATACATCTTTCACCACTGAGTTAAACATAAAGGTGCAATATGGCAGCTCTAGAAATAAACACTGCATGTTTAATGATTGATTATGAGGATCCGCTATGAGAAACTTTGTTTGCCACTACATTTTGCAAAAAGAAAGTGCCATTGGAACTACATTTAAAACATTAGAGCGAGAGTTAGAGCTAGATTTAAATTATAACGTACCTTTGAGAATATAATTTATAATATTAAAAGGAGGCATTTTATATTATATAATATATAAAATCTCTCTTCTGATAAATTTAACCAGGTGACAGTCTATTGACAGTGCTGTCTATCCATGGCAGAGGACTGAACAGTGGCACTGATTATGAAGCTGAGGTATGGTCTCTGAGGAGCTGACAATGAATGATGTGCTGCCGGTCATTCAGACACTCGGAGATTGGCGTCTCCAAAGGCTTAAGGAGCAGGAGAAACACACTGGGGTCAGACTAAACAAAGCCCTGTCCACCCCAGCTTCTCCGGGGACTACAAAGGGCAAAGCTGCTCCTCTCAATCCACTTCGAATACAGAGCAGCGTTCAGAGCAGGCGGCAGGTAAACCACTTAAAGAGTTCAGATTATACGGTAACGCGTATAATCAGTGCCCTATATTCTTCTGAGGAAATGATGAACGTCCTGTCACTTCAAAGATATACTTATCTGGCAGATCAATGCTTGTTTAAAATAAACATTACAGGTCATTATAGTAATCGAGGCAAAAAAAAAAATGTTAGTTAGAATAACAAAAGGAAATGGAACAGAAAGAAAAAACACTAAACACATTTTTTGTCAGCCCAAAAGATCAACACATGAGGTGAATCTGAACTCTGGAGTACCGCCTTTTTCCCCCCCGACGCTGTTTTTGGAACATGACTAAATGAATTCCTATTTCAATTATTGACAGGTCATTTAAAGGATTTTGAGAAAACAACTGGGCTCATTTACAATCAGAATTAAGTTCCTTCTGAAACAATGAATTTATGTCAAATCTTCTCTCTGTTTTATATCATTGTAAACTGAACGTTTTGGACTGTTGGTCGAACAACAAATCAAGCTGAGGATTGAAGTCGATTAATTGGTTAGTCAACGAAAAATTAAAAAACAAATTCATTAATAATGAATATATAAAATGTTTGACTCCAACGTTCACATAATGGCAGCTGTGGAAATACATTTTTTAAAATGGCACATGTTTCATGATTTAACGTAGCCTGTCATGACAGAAGATGATCTTCACGTGTCCATGTTTAAAGTTTGATAATCTTGGACAATGGTTTTAACATTAAGGTATCAGAGAGCGGGGTACTGAACCAAAAAAAAATAATTTAGACTGAACTTAATTCAGTCTATAACTTATGCAAAGTTGTTGACAGTTGATTGAAATTTGAGAACGTTGGTATCTTGTGTGAAATAAAAAGGGCATTACAAAAAAAGGGCTCATACAGGGGAAGGGTATCACCATCGGGCATCTTATTGGCACTGGCATCAAAAAATGTCAAATGATCCGCAGCCCTTGCTATATATCTAATGCAAGAAGGCAATGAATAACATTATAATTATGATCTAGTCTGAAAGCCAGAAAGTTATCAGTAACTCAAAATTAATAGAGTGAAGAAATATGCTGTTTGAGATAAAAGGGCTGCTTTTGATCTAAGATACAGCATGCAACAGTGAACATGGAATAGGCTGATGTTATTAGACTGTAGTCTCTATCCAAAGTCTATTTAAATTTTGAAGCTCAGATTTAAGATCAAATCATCCCATGCTTCTTGTGAAGATTGGTATTCAAAAGGTGAAGTGTTTCCCTCTCACGGTATTTGTACAATTCAGCCGGCTTTTGTGTGTGTCTGTGTGTGTATCCTTATTTTGAAGCGTGTGTGTGCGCCGCTGACAGTTTATTGCAGCAGAGCTAAAACAAACTACATCATGTGGAATCATCCCCGCATAAGAACCATGGCACCAGACTCATCCAGACAAGCCTAAATGGCAAGCTCTGTGAGAATCCAGTCTGCAGCTTGAATTCCTTCCAGTATTTGTGAGACGGCTTAATAACTGTAGAATTAAACTAATTACAAACACAAAGTTAACGGCGGCAGAGCTTATACGTGCCAAGCTCAGGAAACCCTGAGAGTCTGGACCTCTGCCTATCTCCTGATTCCAAAAACACGCTAACAAAATAACCGGATTAAATTGAGGTAGATTGAATAATTTATGTACACAGGATTCATTTTGTTAACTCTGTTTTGTTTGTTGATGCAGAAGGTTACGGTACATTGCTGAGCCCACGTGAAATCAATTCAAAAAAATATTTGGAGATATGATTCCACTCTGTCACTAATGCCAAACGCAAGTGTGCAGTGTAGTAGATCAAGACTCATTTTTCCAGGAAAATGTCAAATGTGTTGCCATGGCTGCAGCCATTAAAACACTTTCAATTCCTGCCAGTATATGTGGATTCAAGGGCAAAGCCGTAATGAGCAGTGGCATTAATGATACTGCAAGATGTGCTCCCGCCACATCCCGGATTACTGCAGTTAACTGGGTTTGTAATGGGGTAGTTTCTCAGGCACGCGTCCGAGAAGAGCCGACGAAGAGCAGGATTTAATCATATCTAAGTGCATTACTGGAAAGCAGCAAGAGGATGTGCAGTCATTACTGCTGCTGCATAGAAAGATCAGCTCAGGCAAGGTAGAAGGGAGCTTCATCTCAAGTCTCAAAGTGAGCTCAGTGGTCTTCCAACAGGTGAAGATTGCAAATGTGCAGCCTCAGGTTGTAATTCTGACATTTCACTTTTGCTTCTTACAGCTGAACCACTGCATTGTGTTTTCGAAAACCAAATTAAGGGATTTCATATTTTGCAGCAGAGCATGAATTATATCTATTACCAGCGACTTGATAGTGCGGAGTGAACAACAGCGGAATCATAATAATAACAGTAATATTGTCACAGCCATTGTGTGACCTTCCCCAGCTCCCACATTGTTTGTGAAACGCGACGGTATGGGGGTGACTGGCCCTTTGATTCTGGGATTCAGTAAATCAGTCTGCAGGCTGCAATGAGACATCTCATTTGAGGTATTTGTGTATTTTGGGTTTATTGGTCCCAAAATGCTCCCTATCCATGTCTGACCAACACAACATTTTTTTATTTTTTTTTTACTAGGGAATACACTGTTGAGAAGTTTATAGAAGAGCACTTAAGTTCACAGACGGGTTTACTGCTGGCTCCGTGCGCTTAGTGTGAAATAACAAACATTTCTCTTAAAACTGTTTCACTGCTCAATAGAAAGTGCAGGGTTACTGAAACCCAAATAGCAGTGGAGACACAGAGATTCATATCACACACAATTCATGAAACACTTTTTCTTCCCTGGTGTATACAGGTACTGTAGCACAATGTCATTCTTGGCTAATTTGATAATTATGGTGTTGAATGCAACATGCAACAAACCACAGATTGAAGGGCTACCTCAGGCTGAAAAAGATATTTTAAGAAAATTAGTTACAAAAAATGATATTACCATCACATGATTACATGTGGAACAGTAAAAGCATATAAATATGCTGACTGTAACACTCCAATTATCCTGCTTTTATATTTTTATCATCTAATCTATCATCTGTATCTGTAATTACGAGCTAAGGACCATGGATTAATGGGGGCCAAATGGTGCTGTGATTGAAAATTCATTGTATGCCTGACTAATAATTTAAAGAAAATCAAAATGGATAATCCATCATAAAAAGGGACCCTCTGTGAGGTACTTGCAGTATTTGGTTATTAGCCCACACAGTTCTGACACAAACAATCTGAGGATCTCAACTTTGACTACCTTTACAGCAGAATTTAAACACTTCTTTCTCCATTAACTTTTATCATTGCGATTTAACAAATCAGATGGTTCTGGGTTTATGCTCATTTATGTTATTTTAGATTAGGCAGGCTTAAGAATGAGGACTTCAGGGCCAGAAAAGCATAACAAAAATTGCAGGAAGTGTGGATTAGACTGATGCGCATGTATGGGTCGTTTTGAGTAGACACGACTTTTTATTTTTATATATATATATATATATTTTATATACACACACACACACACACACACACACACACACACACACACTTCCAAACAGAAAACTGTCCAAATGTTGTACACAGAGGCATTAAATATCTTATTGTATATAAAAGGGCTTTGAAACAGCGTCACTGATTGTCGTAAGAAATTCAACACCAGGAACGGGTCAAAAGTTTGTTTCATTTTTCAAAGAACTTCACATTGTTTTACTGCAGGTCTATTCCTCTGCTGTTTCTTGAGGGGTATTAGTATGATTTAGTCTAATCCAAATAATCACTGAAGGCAAAACTGTGCTCCAAAAAAAAAGCACTTAAATGGTGCCAACACAAATCATGCTATTTATCATTCCTTGGTAAACATGTCTTTGCATTACATGCATTTTTAACCAACACCCTTATTTTCTGAATGCTTTACACCCTCTGCCATTTAACACATTTCGCATATCAGCACATACTTTGGTTTTATGTGTATGGTTAAGCAAAAGAAACATAATCTGCTGGAGGGGTAATGACATAATGTGAGGTGAGAGATCCTGGAAGTTTTTATTTAGTCAGAGTGATGAATCAGCTCAGGAGCCAAATCGGCAATCACACACACCTAGCGAACCAACACTTCATGAAGAAAATACACATTTTCAAGCAAGTGTTGGGTGTTAAAACACATTGTAGGATACATTTTGCTGCTGAAAGTTCCTCTTCTGAGGAGGAAATGGAGCATGTTGCACTTTGGCTTATCATGAAAGACAAGAAGAACTGTCCTCTGGTGACAAAGAGCGTAAAAAAACTGACAAAGCTCAGAGAGAAAGCACAGATCATTCCTCTCAGTATCCAAAATGAAACGCCTCACCTACTTTATATTCAGCCGTTCATGCTGCTTTGTTTCAAGCTGCTTGGCTGACGGCAGGTCTGGCCTGCTGATTGCAGTGATAGACATAGTGGAATCTGGCAGTGGCTGCCAGAAACCACAGAAGAAAAAGGAGAGGACCCTCAGTCTGCCGTCGGTCTGTGCCGGCAGGGAGAGGTAAACACAAGGAGTCCCTCCTAGGTATGCAGGGCTTATGTTGGCCCAGAGAGGAGCTGCGACTCAGAGGAGGTGCCAGTCTGTGGTATGCTCAGTAGAAAACACAATTATTTTTAATGAACGAAAAGAAAACAGCGCAAAACAAATAGCTGGCATTAACCGTGCAGTCTCAGCAACACAGCCCATGAGCATTACTGTTATGCAATCAAATCCATACTAGCACAGACAAGCTCCCAGTGCTCTGATTACCACTGGTACCACTGTTGCTCTTACTTTCCACATCTTTTCTAGCTCCTCTTTCAGCCCTTGGTATTTCTCAAGCTTCTCGTGTTCCTTCTTCTTGATGTTGCTGTCGCTTGGGATTGCCACATCTGTCACTGCAGCCTTCTTCTGCTGTTTGTCGATCAACACAATGTCTGGTTGGTCTGGATCTCTGGATGAAGTCCCACAGGATCTTAGCTCGGTCATTCTCAACTATCTTAGGAGGTGTCTTCCATTTTGATGTTGGGACTTCCAGCCCATACTCATGGCAGATGTTCCTGTACAGTATGCTAGCTACCTGGTTATGGCGTTCCATGTACGCATTTCCTGCCTGCATCTCACACCTTGCTGTTATGTGCTGTACTGTCTCAGGGGCATCCTTGCACAGTCTGCACCTGGGGTCCTGCCTGGTGTGGTAGACCCCAGCCTCTATTGATCTTGTACTGAGTGCCTGTTCTTGTGCCGCCATGATTAGTGCTTCTGTGCTGTCCTTCAGTCCAGCCTTTTCCAGCCACTGGTAGGATTTCTTGATATTAGCCACTTTTTCTATTTGCCTGTGGTACATGCCATGCAGTGGCTTGTCTGTCCATGAAGGTTCTTCATCATCCTTGTTCTCCCCCTCAGGTCATCTTCCTTGCAATGTGGCCTTCTGGTAGTTCAAGCCCCTCTGTTCTGATCATCTTCCCTCTCTTTGATACCATGCGACCACACTTCAGTCCGAACGACATCCCAATGTCGTTGCTGTAGATCCTGGTAGTGTGGATCAGTGTTGATGGCTCGCTCATTTCTGGCATACAGCTTCATGTCATCCATGTAGAGGAGGTGACTGATGATTGTTCCACCTCGGAACCGGTATCCGTAGCCAGTCTTTGTGATGATCTGGCTGAGGGGGTTCAGTGATAGTGCATCACCTTGGTATATGCCACAGTTGATGGTGAATTGTGCAATTGGCTTCGAGTTGGCCAGACTTGTTTTCCACAGCCCCATTGAGTTCTTGATGAAGGCTATTAATGTCCTGTTGATCTTGTACATTTACAAGCATTCCAGTATCCATGTAAGTGACATTTTGTCGTAAGCTTTCTTGTAGTCAATCCAGGCAGTGCACAGGTTGGTCTGCCTGGTCTTGCAGTCCCGAGTCACTGCTCTATCAACCAGTAGCTGGTGCTTGGCTCCCCTGGTATTACTACCCATTCCCTTCTGGGCCCTGTCCATGTATTGAGCCATGTGCCTACTCCTCTTAGCCGCTATGATGATTCTGCGTGGTTCGTTTGTGCTGCCAGGCGCTCATGGAGTGCAGTTAGTTTCTTCAGCCAGTAGGTTTATTTTCCTGGCTTCTGATTCTCCCTTGTATCTCTTTAGCCGGTCTCCAGAAACTCAGGTATCGACAGCTTGTTGTATTTCTTAGGTAGCCCCTTGTACCTAACCTCTTTATCTCTTTACTAACCTCTCTTTGTGTTGCCTTGGTCTTGGCCTCTAGCCTTCTCCACGGGGGGTAATGCTCCTGAGCTTGTGGTGTTCATCTTATAGCCAGAATCACTGTTGCTGTGGTGTACATCAGCTCATTTGTCTCGTTTATTACTTTAGTAGGGATAGTATGTAGTACTGCATTCACATCTTTCAGAGGGTACTCTGTCACTTAAGCCTAGTTCACACTACACAATTTTTAGCCCGATTTGCCGCTCGGCGAGCTCAGTGACTATCAGGCTGTGATCGGGGGTAAATCAGCTGTTGATCGGTGGTCGCTAGACGTTATGTGTGAACTACTCTATGACACATCAAAACGGCTCCCCGACATATTTCTGACACATCGCTGACATCTGCCAGATATCTAGCATGCCAAATATCTGGTGGAGTCGGCCGACTCGACATCCACATCCAGCTAACGAGAGCAGGCAGCTGGCGGAGCGGGCAGCTACTTTTTCCACCGCAAAACACTTTTTACTCCACTCCAGCTCTCTCTGTAGCTCAGACAATCTCTTCTACCTGAGTGTGCTAATCCATTCTTTCACACAGACTTTATAATAACAAACGTGTGTAGGTTCGCATAATTTCCCGTTTCACATTTCACGTGTGTTTTCTTAACAAAACGTGGTTTGGAGACAAGCGTCGGGTGACACAGTAGCTGTCAGCTCGTGTAGTGTATTGACCCCCTGTCACCGATCAGTCACGTTGTGTGAACGCCACAACGGCTTCAAGACTCCTGTCACAAGACGGCAAGTTGTGTAGTGTGAACGGCACGGCCATCGGCTGACGCTGAAAATCGTGTAGTCTGCACAAGCCTTTAGACTTGGCAATCTTGGTCGGGGTCCAGCTTAGTTATGCGAGTTGCCCTTATGTTGAGTTATTCTGTACCATAACAGCTTGTTGTCACAATCTCTGACTGTGGTGATGATGATAACATCTCCCCGCTGACCTGTCGTCCTGGCTCCTCCTTGCCGTAGCATATTTGTTGTACCTCATCAGTCTCTAGTTGTGATAGGAGCTGCTGTTTGCAGATGTTAGAACACTGAGCTAGGAGTTGTTTCTTTGTCAGTGTTGATGATGGGTTTCAAAGCATCCATATATCCCAGTCTCTGCATATAACCCCTCTCACCGGGATTGCATCAGTCAGTGGCGTTAACCTCTGAGCTATCCAGCTCGCTCGCGCTTTCTCTCTTGCTCTCTCTCTCTCTTTCTTGCTCTCTCTCGATATATATGTATCTCACATGTTGGCTTTAAAGTCACCATGATCCCAAATGTACAGTATAAAAACCTCATACTGACAGTCATACCAGGTGGGTGCCTGAGATAATTGTGTGTGTTTGTATAAGAGGACATTCATTAACCAGGTTCAATATAAGTCTGTCTGCCAGGAATGAGGATGGGAGAGCTGTTTCAAAGATACAGATAAATAATCTTAGAGGTTTGTTTGTTGTATGTTACAGCATTAGGATGACAGAGGTATAAATGGCAGCTGGATATGCAGAAAGCAGTATAGTTCTTTGTTTAATATAAAGTAGGATCTATACTCGTGTTTAAGTGCAAGAGGGTATTTTTTTTAAACCATGGCCTTCTTGTAGTTTCCTAAATGCACACATAGATCATATCTAAATTACACCGCCTGAAGACAACTCCCTCTTTTATAGGAAACCACTCATCTGAATAACCACTTAAGCTTAGTACAGTTTGATGAATTATCATTCACTGAGGTTGAATTACCTCCAAATGTTCAGTGTTTGATTTACTCGGTTGAAGACTGGCGAGAAAAATACAGCTGTGCTACAGTTACTAATGTTGACATCCAGCTGTAGTTGGTCGACTGCAATGAAAGCTGCATTATGTAACATGCGTAGCCTGGAGATAAATGTTAGGCAGGCATCAGAACGTTATCAATGGTATTATCAATCCAAGTGTTTCTCTTGTTTAAATAACTTTATTACATTTAATCCATCTCCAGACAAGCTGTTATTTTTTCTCTTGTTTTTTAGTTGCAACAATGGTGCTAGAGAGGTTGAAAGTTTTGTAGTAGAAGTTGAAAACGCTGAAGAACTGAGCCAAAAATGTCTATGAAACTTACTAAAACAATGTCTATAAACAGTACAGTTCGTACTTTCATTATGGAAAACTACAGAGTGAAGGAAAGCTAAAGGTTTACCTTTTTCATTTAGTCAAAAACACTTGAAAGGAGAACAGATTGTCACAAACTGTTACATGCACTTCATATGAATGTGCCTATTATTAGGGATGCACATTTAATGAACAATTTGAAGTTTAGCACCTAATGCTTGGTCATATTCTAATGTTTGTTCATCCTTTGATTAGATATTCCTTAATCTAAACCAGGAAACTTGTCTAACCTTGGACAATATTTTATTTAGTTCTTCATAATACTGACGCACATGTTTATACCCCACAAACAGATTATGCAGCACTACGAGTGAGATTTTTGCTGAATTCTGGGAAATTCTGTTAGATTTCGATTGACTACACATAAGAGACAAAATGTTGAGATAAAGACCAAGCAGAAAAGTCTGAGCCCGTGTCTGGCTATTTTTGTAGTTCTTCCAAAACAGACAATCCAACGAGTACGACCACTTCACGCAGCCAGGTGGGTGTACGTGAGAAAGGAAGTCCCAGCACTCCCCCCCCCCAATTCTTGGCACAACTACTTCCAGCTTTTTGGGTTTGTACAAAAGAGCGCAACACCATGAAGGCCTTCGAAGATGCAACTCGCGTGGTTACCTCGATTTGAACGAATATCATTCATTCATGACCAATGTACCCCATTACTTGAGATGTTAACTGATGTACTTACACCATGACACTTGTGGTTTGGAAGCAGGAATATCAGACATCACAGGGAATAACAGGATTTTCTTTCATTCTGTGATGGACAACAAAAAAGGAAAGAAATTCAAGCACTGAAATTGGTACCTCCAGTTTTTCCTCTCTATAAAATAAGGCTCACGTTGAGCTTTCATGTGAATCTGCATGCGTAATGGAGCAGGCGGCCTTCCACCAAAATATAGCTGATTAGCACAGTGGAGTGTACAAAAAGAAGAAAACACATAAAAGCCTATGCAGGGTCAAGGATTCCCTTGAGTCCACCAATATCTCTAATAGTAATCTATTAAAAATCACACAAAAAAAACACGTTGAAAAATAAGCTTCCAAGCAGAGCCATTATTTTGTTACCTCTGGCAGACAGAGAGGCACCTGGGAAATCTGAGCTGACGTTAAGGGGGAGCAGCAGTCCAGCAGAAAAACTATATCACTTTCTTAAGCTAATTAGCCCTGTATATTACCAATCAAAAGAACCTCACTCTGAAACACAACGGCCAGCCAAGAAATATATTTGTCTTCCATTTGTGAAAGACTGGCAGTGGAAAGACTCCAGGACTGAATATCATTCACCCAAGACATTCCAGGGGATAAAATGTTGCATTAATCTAAGAGTCTGATTTTTGTCACTGCTGCTACTAACTTTGTTGAAACTAGATTTCACAATTTAAGATCGAATCAGTCAGTTCACATGACATGGCCACTGTAGTGAAACTTTGTTTTTTTGGCATTGTTACATTGGTAACTAACTCACCGTTTGCCGAAAAACGTAGATTAGGCCGGCTGATGATGATGTTACTCTTAGTTAGATTGGTTTGTTTTTTTATTTGTGTCATGCAAGATGTCCTACAAAACTATTTCACAAAACGTACATCTTCCAGTAATACATATACACAGACTCACAAAAAAACGTGCAAAAGGAAAAGGATTACCGCATTTTAAAGCACTTCTATATTCTTTCAGATAACAGATTTTAAAAAACATTTCAGATGAGCTGTACTTTGCTGTATACGGTTTCCATTAAAAGGCCAATAGAAAACAAAATAGAAAAAAAAAATTCTACAGCTCCTTAAACAAACTCAATTTTCTTCTTCCAGACTGACACATCGTCCAGTTTCAACATGATGTGGTAAATACATCTCAGCTGGGCACATGCTCTTTAGATAAAATCATATACAACATAATTCTGTCACATTTTTATATTTATTAATCCTAAATGTACACAGTTTTGGTTTGGTTTCTAAATAACCTCAGCCCATTGCTTCTTGCTATTTATATTGACCAAACCCATAGTTATTCAGCAATGTGCACAAGTCTCCTGACCAGGAGCCAATAATTTGTTTATCCCATATAATTATCTTTCACGTCTGCCTGCTTTCTTCTATATTGAGTAACCGGTTCCATAACTGAGCTATACATGTCTTCCAGCGAGCCTCACGTGGTGTTGTGTTAGTAATTGCATTTCTCTAAAAATGAAAACTTTGTCTAATAAAACAAACGGTAGAAATAAGGAGTCTGAAAACATTTTCCTTTTCAAATTTTCTGCTGTTCAGTCAAATTTCATATGTGGGACTTAAGCTTTCTACTGAGCTTAAACAAGAAACATGCTAATGAATTATCTGTGTTAGCCATTTTACTTAATATTTTCTTATATTTTTCACTTTATTTTGAAGGTTTTTCCTCACCAAAAACAAAAACCACTGAATGCAATAGAGTGTAGAATTACATGGCTTTAGATGATAATAATGTAGCAGGTAATTCCCAAACTGGCTTTATTTATATCATCCAATATAAAGTATAATTAAAGGTAAATTGTCTCATTTCTGATTGAAAATTGTTAGTTCTATTGTATGAAACAGACTGTTTTCCCCCTTGATGCTGGCTGTATCCACCTTTATTATGTACGGACATTTTCTTTAGTTTCCCTAATTATATTGGGATGTCTTTTTGATAGTGTGTTTTTCCATTCTAATTATAGCATATAATTAATAGTAAATGATTCAGTAGCACAGCTCACCTAATGTGGACTTTCTCTCCTTAATACATCTATATCTCTCTCGCTCCAAAAAAGTGTAATTAGCTCTGCTCTTATGCATTAATTCATGCACTTTGTGGCACTTGTGTCAGGTGGAAAATTAACTTTTGTTGACGCACTTATTTTTGAAGGCTTGTCCCTGATGTCCTATGGATTGAACCGTACCTCATTTTTATGTTGCTTAGGACAAAATGAATAAATGTAACTGTAAATAGCATATTGACCCATGAGTCAGACCAACAAATTGAATTTGAAAATATGATAGGACACATTCTTTTATAACAGCATGTACCTTTATCTAACACTAAATATTGCTGAGTGTGTATTCAATATATTGTTAAGTCCTCAACTGTAGAAAAGTGAACCGTTAACGCACCATCATTGCTAGAAGTGTGATTGTCATTGTTTGTTTTTCTTTAAATCCCAGATTTAACAAAATAATTAAATTTTATCTAAACTCCACAGGTATTTTAAGCGTAAAGATATGTTCATACAGCAAAAGAAACGTGGAAGCTGTTGTTGATGTAGTCCTTCATAGAGTTTACGGTTTTAATACTCAACAGCCAATGTACAACATCCACCAGCAGAGGGAGTAAAAACATTAAAGATCTGTCTCAACTGTCAAATGGTTAAAGTCTGGTTCCTTGGTACCTGCGGTGCCTTGTACTGCCTTGTATTTAAAGAAGGAAAAACCTTCATCTGAGAAAAACAGCAATACATCCATGAGCATAAAGCTGCCTGGAAAAGCAAGTTGTTTATACTCTGCCTCTGACTGACAACCCTAAAACAAAATCTCCAAAATGTCCAAATTGTACGTACATTTTACTATTTTTTTTTAAAGAAAACTACCAAGCTGTTTGTAAAATATAACAGCTCTGATTTGTCAGTGTGTATGTTATATAAACAGTTTCAATACTACAGCGTAGAATACCATAAAATATGAATAACTATGTATTCGCCATACAAAAAAACATTTAACATAAGGAAGTGTTGCATGTGCATTATAATACTTGGCCTAGTCTTCATCACACATCATTATTATTTTGGGCCAACAGGTGCCAATATTGATCTTCATCTCTAAACAGATAATATATAATCAATCTTTAAGCTTTTCAATAAATGAAGCTCAGTGAATAGCTGCCATTCATTCATGACTGGTCTGTCGTGCCCAAACACTGTCTTCATCAGTATCACTGATATCAGTGAGAGAGAGTTCGTCACTTTCCATTTTCTGGTGCTTGTTCCCTCACCTTTAACGTTCTTTCAAACTCTTCATGCTTCTTTGTTTGTGCAGTTACTGCAAATTCAACTACAACTTTAAGTTTGCTTTGTTGGAGCTTGGGCTCCCCTGAAACACAATGTTTTGATTTAAATATAACCGCAGCAACAGAGTCAATGTAAAGATCCGGTCAGGGGAATAAAGCCACCAGCAAAGTGACCTCATAGGAAACAACGACCATCTTCTTCCCTCAGGAAACATCTGGGACAACACTTCACTTTCACAAATGATCAGCAGAGAAACAAAACAGGGCAGGGGTGGGAGGGCATGTCAGGGCATGGGGGGAGGGGGATAAAGGTCCCTGGACTGATTTCACTCTTAATAATAATCAGGGGGATTATGGGAGAAACAAGGAAATGACTGTAATTCATTGTTTATCGGCCCTTTAATTAAAAAACATCCACCTCTGATGGAGATGATGCAGTTTAACTGATGAGATGTGATGCTCTGAAGTGATTTCAGCTTTATATTGGGATCCAATTTCAACTAGTTGATTAATTTATTAATATTCAACATTGTAGACATTTGATGTTCATTAATTATGTCAAAAAAATAACACCAAACTTCAGAGAAAAGTGCAGGCTTTAATAGATTAAACAGATTAATGTCCATGGTTTTGGAATGACGTTCAAGTAGCACATACGGCTGTAATGTGCCCACGTGATTTTGGTCATATAGTGTAACTGCCAACAGAACAGCAGCAGCATACCAACAGTCAGTGGTAATACATGTATTGGTTGGCATATGCCACTGAAACTACAGATGTACAGTGTCAAATCACTTTAGATCTCTGTCACTTTCTAACCTGGTGAATGTTTCAGTGCACTTGTGCAGCTGCAGAAGCCACGTCAGCAATGTCAGACACCAACCTTCTCAGGATCTGGCTGTCTGCTTCCATTCACTGTTTTGGTGGAAAGAAAGACGCCATCACAGGATCACCTGTTGGGGAAAGAAGTCACATTCTTGCTGACCCTTCTACATTTCACACTTTGTCTTATAAATGTCATGGAGGGGTTCCTCCTTCAGAAAAACACACCTAAAATAAGCCTTTTGAAGTTCACATTTACTGTATATTGATTATTTTGTAATGCAGAAAAACAGCAAGCACATATGTTTTGGCTGACGCCTGCTGACGTGTGGACGCTCCAATCATCACAGTCACCAAATCAAACATCTGTCTTGTCATTCGAGAAATAATTCAAGCTCAATTGTGAAATATCCTTAAACCTGCTCAGCTTACCTCTCTAACCTCAACTCAGCAACATAAGAAACACGTAAATGCTTTCTTGTATATGAAAACATAAACTAACGGCATACGTTTATTGATCAAGTAACTCGAGAAACTGCTTTAAAATCTATGCAACAAATGAAATATATTTTATTCAAACTGTGACAGGACTCTTTTCTATACTTTGAAAACAGTGTTCAGTGATTTTAAACAACCTCGCCCAAGCTTTTGGGGGATTTATATTCCAGAAGATAATTGATATTGGGCTCTGAGTCAAGTGTAAGGAGAATACATGTAGCACAAAAAACATACCTGCTCATAGTCGAAAGTTATTAGCTTACCAAAAGTAGCAAGGATATCATTAAAGAAGATTAAAACAATGGTACAGTCAAGTTAACCTGCCAGCTTGGCTAACATTAGCAGTCTACTGCCAACAAGTTACACACCTGTTTGTCATCTGTCATCACCTGTTTGTCGAGTCCTACTGCTTTTGAAGCTAACCTGTCACATTAAACTTGCCCAGACAAGTGTAATTTCTAGTGGAGGGTTTATTTTGGGACTATTATTTGTCACAGACAGCAACAAACACAAGTTAGCCAGGTAAAGCTAGCTAGCATGCCACAGCTAACGTTAGTTAAAGTTTATATTTAAACTCATAGCAAATGCCAAGGCTGTATGAATGAATCAATCCCATCACAAATTACACAGTTACTCTATACATTAGTACATGAACATGTTATAAAATAATACAGTCGATAAGTTACACTTACCTGCAGCAGCACCTCCTGGTCAGGATTTGTGAGGCTATAGGGTCCTCCCCACAGAAAGGGGCTGTCTTTATTTGTGCCTGTGCGGGAATGCAACAGTACCTAACTAGCCTAATAAAGAGTTTTCTTCAGATATTTACATTGTAGTGTCCAAGTATACTCATATTTACTATTCTGTGTTTCAATAAGATTGTGTTTGCACTGCAGCAGTTGTATTACAGATGTTTTGAAGTCATTTATGAAAATATATGTGACTATGATGCTGAGCAAATAAACTAAAAGATTTCTGTTTTCCTGTATTGATGTGGAATTCAGACCTTCTTGAAGCATTAAAATGCATTTTGTTTGGGGTTCTCCCGCTGCAGCAGAGAAATTTGCTTTGTAAATTACACTGTGCTCCACTTTGAGAAAAAAATCAATACCAAAGAGAGTGGTGGGATGTGCATTTACTCAAGTACTGTACTTTCTTAATCGACTAATTATGATGTTTTTTTGGATTAAGCCACCCTGCAGTATATAAAGCAGCTAAATTCAGCTACGCCTTTACCAGATGCAACATTCATGATGCTTACATTTTGTTATAATAATTATAATTTAATGATAATATATTCTGAAATGGATCATTCTGCATAATGTGAACTTTTACTTATGGTACTTTAAGTATATTTTAATGCTAATACCTCTGTACTTTTACCTAATTAAATATTTCAGTACAGGACTATCTGAGTACTTCTTCCACCAGCTGTAGCATCTTTGAGCGTAACATTCCTAATTTCTTAAGGCTTGAAGGGCTCACTTTTTGTGAGCTGGACCACAAGCTGTTAAAGAATTTACAATGGGCAAGTGCACCCTATAGATACAGATAGTGTGTGCTAGTGGATGTGAGATGCAAATGCATTATATACTTTACAGTGCAAAATTTCAAATAAAATTTTATTAATTTCAGTAACAGCAATATTACACAGTAATAGCTTTTCATGACCAGATTAAACCAGATTCACCTCTATCAACAGCAGCACTGAGATGCTGCCTGCAGTATTTCTTCAGATACTTTATCTTTGACTATATTCACCCATAATAAATCAGCATAGAGCATCATAACATGATATTTGCAAGAAGCGGGCAACATTCCTTTAAAAGATTTGTCATTTTCACTTCACTATAACAAATTAGTGAATTTCACTTGATTGAAATTGACAATAGGAAGATAGGAAGATAGATAGACAGTAAACATATTTAAAAACGAGGTAAAGTGATGAAATCCTAATCAAGATGCTGCAATTTTAACTAATTATTGTTTCACCACATTGGGCCCAAACTAATAATACAGTACTTTACAGTATTTTGTAAAAACATTAAACTTGGCTTCAAAAAACTGTTCTATGAAAGCTCCTAAATCCATGAGGGACTGGAGCTTACAGTGATTGCACAGGAAAGATAATACAGTATTGGTTAATGCACCATAAGGGAACAGATTGATTTCACACCAGCCTATTAATGAGGGTGACCGGTCATGCCCATCAAGCCTGAGTAAACAGCATGCTACGACGACGAAGTAGCAGACCACACCATGCCCCAAACAAACCCCATACAGAAACATCAAATTTGATCATACAACATCCAAATAGCTCCCAAAACTAAAACAAGAGAAATAAAATTGAGCCCTTGTGCATGAGCCATTGTCCCGTCAGTTGCATTCATTTCTTCTGGCGGTAGCTGTTGTAATTGCTGCAGGCCTTCTTCATGTCTGTTAAGAAACCTGGAACCCCACTCTGTTTAACAAAAACACACAGAGAGCGTTTATCAGTGAGCGTCACGAACACATGTGCCAAGAAGACCCACCCAGGACGGGCAACGAGGAGAGGAGCTGTTGACATCAGCCCGCAACACATCTGCTAACAATAATGATGGAAAACCATAAAGCAGGCGGAGAGATGGAGCTCTACAAAAGCCTGTGAGTGAACCCTTTTAACACCCTCTTTAAAGCCCTCGTCTGAGATCTGTTTGAGTAGGTCAACGATGAATATGTGCACATTTTAAAGATTGTGATGTGCTGTTGGGAAATGGTTTCTTCACAACTTCCACATGTCAGTGAAATGTATGACTCGAGTCTGAATTGATTATATAGTTGAAATATTTAAAGCAAATGTTTAAATTTAAAAGCACATTTCTCTCTCTGTGTTTTGGCCTCCTGTCTACCAGGTGTTGGAATAGATAACTCTAGCCTGATGTTTAAATGTGGACAGATTAAACCGACCTTTCATTTTCCTATTTTCTGCTGTCTGACAAGAGAATTCTGAGTTCAGCTGGTTAAACAAAGTGAAGGGGATGATGGAGAACAGGAGAGAATGGTTCAGAGACACAAGAAGTTGGCTTTGATGCACACAGCTTTGTTCAAGAAAGAGAACAAATGTAACTGCTTTCCTACTGTTGTGGATATAGTCTTAGAATAACATGTGTCATAAATCAATACTCAATCACTTAAGTCATTTTTCCCTTGTGCAGCTAAGGAAGCATAATCCCCACAGGCAGTTCTTAAAATCAAATAAATCCCCTTCTTTGCTGAGAAATATCTCCAGACGAAGCTGATTTACAGAAACTAAACACGTTTCTTAATACTGTAAAAGACGCCAATGTTAGATGGAAAATTAGCAGGTCACTCTATTCTTAATTTTCTTTCAAATCATGAGAATAAAACTGTAAGTGTTCAGCGTGGCCAGTGCCCCTTACGCTACTTAATGGGTTATTCAGGTTAAAAGACATTGAATGTTTTTTTTTCTTTTATGTAAAACTGTAAATGTTTTATGCTTGCATGGTTTGTACATCTTGCTGCAAAATGGAACTTAAAATACAACAAACACGCACTCACCTTAGCTGCCCAGTTCACCAGCCAGGTAGGAATACTGCCACCGGGGTTGTCGAAGTAATTCATGAAAACTGAAACAAAGCAAATGTTCATTCTTGATATTAATCAAATACATTTTTTATTAAAACGTTTCCGTTAAGAAATGTACATTTTTAACAAGTTTCCTGAGCTCAAGATGACATTCTCAAATTGCTTTATTATAACTCATCTTTATCATTAACAAAATTAACGGCTTTTACTGAAAATCAAACAATGCTTAACTTTAATGTTTACGGTAACTCTGGAACAAAGTTTAGATCTATTGAACATGAACTTGATTATTTTATGTTTTTGCATATATTTGCCCTCTCATGATGTATACTACTATTGGGAAATTTTACCGGTAAATTCATATCAGAATATTGATTCACGCCATATAGCCCAGCCCTATTCAAACATATTCAATTTACAAAAGATATAAAACTTTAATTTGAACCTTCACCTTTTTGCCATCTCTTCTGGATAAATGACATCCGATGGATTGTCATATTACTACATTATTATTTTATTCTGTCAAAGCAATTAATCGGCTAATCATTTCAGCCCTGCTTGATATCAATTCATGCACAGTAGCAGTAGTATCATTGTATTTCCTCGTGTGTTACTTTTAGTTCCACAGGCTCCGTCGCTCTCCAGAGCAAGGCTCTGCTTGTAGTCTTTGACCCGCAGCACGCTACTCTTCTCTGCACACTGTGTCTCTGGCGAACTTCTGGCCAGGATCACCCAGATCTTCCTGCCTTCCACTTCCAGGTCTCTCCGCTCCCTTACGTACACATACTGAGGTTTAAGCTGTTAGGGAAGACACTCTGTGAAAATATCCTGTAGGGGAAAACATGCTCTCTGTTCTAACCTGACTTTCTAAGCCATACAATACATGTTCAAATGGAAAAACTTTTAGAGTCTGTGTACTGAATGTATTTGTGTGGACCAGAAGGATACATCTCTGTTTGACAGAGGGAATGGGTATTTTACTTCCCAGTAGATTGCAGTCTGTCCATTGAAGTCCTTCTCATACAGCTCTGAATAAATAAAAAAAACATTAAATAAAGACATCAGCTATATGTAGATTGATACATAGTACACATGCTTTAATCTCTGAGGAAACTCCGTTATGTTTTGTTTTTGTATGGTAAAGTAAGGATATTTTCAAGGCATACACTGGTAATTACTGCCACTAACCAACCTGTATCCGAGAGATCTTACTGACTAACAGAGGAATACATTTAACCAGTGATGTCCAAGACTGAGTTGCACCAGCTAAATCCTTTGCTAAGTTTAAATTTAAAGTAAATCAAGTAACTGCTAGCTAGTTTCAGACTTGTCATTTATTAAAACAGGTTAGACCAATAAAACTTATCTTAACTAGCAAACACTAAACATCTATAGGGCTGTCCAATCAGTAGCAATCAATTATGCAAATAGGATGTCACTATAGCATCACAAGATAGCACCACTTGTGTTTTAGGGGCAGAAAATATATATATTTTGAAATGTAGGAGATAAATGTGTGTATTTTGGGGATTTGTAATTCAAAAGCTTTAGAATTGGCATCATTATTAAACAGCATTTATCAAGTTTCAGTTAAGATATGTCAGATAAGACTCTGCTACCACCACAGACAACAAGAGTACGCTAAAAAAAGACACCCTACTTTGGAGGGAAAATCTACTTAAACTACTACTAACTACACATTATGTGATTCCATATGTGATGGATTTTTGTTTCTAACAGACTAGGCAGCTACAAAACAGAATACAGACTACAGCAACAACATGATACCTGCGGTTTACTGTAGAGGTGCATGAAGAAAAACATAAAATGTTAAGGATTACTTCAGTGCATAAAACCATGCCTGTATGCAGAACATTATTTCAAGACAATAAAAATATCTAAGAAAGCTCATGGAAAAGGCTATGGCAACAGAAGGCTACAAACAAGTTTATCCATGGTGAATTTCAGCAACTTACTAGAGAGCAGAACTAATGACATTTAAATATGAAGACTTGTTCTTAAGCAGGAGAGATGAGGGGAAGTTGACGTGGATGGCAATGACAATGACAATAGTCTTACTGTTGTGGCGTTTTTTTTTACCTTTCACATAGTTATCCCAATCTTTCCGATACGTCAAGTCCATGTAGACATCTGCACACAGCTCTGGAGTGCAGGTGGTGAGCACACCAAAGACTTTGTACTCATAAAGTCCAGTTTCCTGAAAACAGCACATGAAAGTTCTCTCTTCCAAAAGCAGGCTACATGCCACACCCACAGTCTGTGACTAATCCCAAACCACACAACCATGATTAGAGCCAATCTGTGCTGGTTACACCCTTTCTCACTCCAAGTGAGGAAGTGTGCCGGATTTGATTCGAAAAGTATAGAAAGAAGGTCTGGGGATGCTTCTCTCCCACTTGAATGCAACAACCATGACACACACTTCTAGTCACTGATTTTGGGGGCAAATATATGTCTACTTGAAGAGAAAGTAAAGTCACTCCAAGCTCCATTCACAAAAACATCAGTTTGTGGTTACCAATGCTCCCTTAAGGGAGAAAGGGAGGTCCATTAGGCATTAGCATTCTTTAAAACTATGTTTGAAACTTTTGCCTCTGTGGGACAATCTAGTCCAGATTTCAGATCTCAAGGTATAGTGTTTTGGGATCTGGACCTGGTCTAATGTGGTCTACGTGCGAAAAAAGCAGTGAAATCGTCCTTTAAAGCATTTTCACGAATTGAATAAAGGTTTCATAAATCTGAAACTGTGTTTGTTTGAAACCTTAACCTCTGAGGAATAATCTAGTCCAGATTTGAGAGCTCTAGGTATAGTGGTTTTGGATCTGGACCTGGTCTAATGTGGTCTACATGCGAAAAAAGCAGTGAAATCGTCCTTTAAAGCATTTTCAGAAATTGAATAAAGGTTTCACAAATCTGAAACTGTGTTTAAAAGAAATTTTCGTCTCTGTGGAATAATCTAGTCCAGATTTGAGAGCTCTAGGTATAGTGGTTTTGTATCTGGACCTGGTCTAATGTGGTCTACGTGCGAAAAAAGCAGTGAAATCGTCCTTTAAAGCATTTTCACGAATTGAATAAAGGTTTCACAAATCTGAAACTGTGTTTGTTTGAAACCTTAACCTCTGAGGAATAATCTAGTCCAGATTTGAGAGCTCTAGGTATAGTGGTTTTGGATCTGGACCTGGTCTAATGTGGTCTACATGCGAAAAAAGCAGTGAAATCGTCCTTTAAAGCATTTTCAGAAATTGAATAAAGGTTTCACAAATCTGAAACTGTGTTTGAAAGAAATTTTCGTCTCTGTGGAATAATCTAGTCCAGATTTGAGAGCTCTAGGTATAGTGGTTTTGTATCTGGACCTGGTCTAATGTGGTCTACGTGCAAAAAGCAGTGAAATCGTCCTTTAAAGCATTTTAATTGAATAAAGGTTTCGTCTGAAACTGTGTTTGGAAATAATCTATTCCAGATTTGAGAGCTCTAGGTATAGTGGTTTTGGATCTGGACCTGGTCTAATGTGGTCTACATGTAAAAAAAATAAATAAATAAAAGCAGTGAAATCGTCGTTTAAAGCATTTTTAGAATTTGAATAAAAGGTTTCACAAATCTGAAACTGTATTTAAAAGAAACTTTCGTCTCTGTGGAATAATCTAGTCCAGATTTGAGAACTCTAGGTATAGTGGTTTTGTATCTGGACCAGGTCTAATGTGGTTTGCATGTGGAGAAACAGCAGTGAAATCTAAAAAAGTGTTTCAGACAGCATTAAGGCTTTGCCTAAAATACAGCTTTCACAGCAGTAAGAAGTGCAAAACACAGAGAATCGGTCGCTCAGCATCTTAAATTAACTTTCACCTCAGTTTTCCTTAACTTTTCCCTTAACTGCCGAATCGGATGCTAACTTCAGCGTCGTTTCAGTCTGCTGTATTTAGCATAAATTTTATTTCAGTCATTTTTGTTCACTTTCCAGTCAAAATGAATTAAAAGCTACTGCCTTCATCTGTATGCCGACTAGAAGAGTGGGTCCTTCTGATTTCATAAATATGTTCACCCAGGTTCGACAGGGTATTCATATGTGCCCAAAGGAGAGGCAAGATTAAGTCGACAGATTAGTTTTAGGAGCTTGGTTTGACTGGTGTATCCGGTCTCTGAGCTCTCGCTCAAATTCCGGATTGTCCAGTGTCTGCTGTTAGGGCAACACTGTGTACATGTTGAATAAATGCAGAACATCAAAGAGAACAATCTCAAATAATTGCTGTGAAGGACAAGAACTCGGTGATGATTCTGACGCTACACGCTCTGCACAGGAAATCTGATGCAGCTAATGTCAATCATGACTGTAGCAGCCGTGTTCCGGTTGTAAAAGCAGCAGTGTTATTAAACGTTTGTACCTTCTTATAGAGCCGGTAGATTTTGACTCCCATCGTCTCAGTGAAGAGCTCCCATCCTCCCTCCAGCTGCGGTTCGTCCAGCTCCCGCCACGCGCTCTGAAACTCCTCATCTGTAAACTGCAGCGACATGACGGCTCCTCTCACAACTATCTGTCACAAGCAGAGAGTCAAACACCAGGCTTCCGATCACAACTTTCAAAATAAAACAGTTGATGGTCGACGTATGCACAGTGCAGCATTTCTTTGCATTGTTTCTATATCAGTCAGAGATGGAAAGTCTTATAGTACAAATACAATAAGATTTTTGAGATCCTCTAGTAGGGCTGAATGAATTTGAAAAAATGTCTAATTGCGATAATTCTGACTGATACTGCAATGGCAATATGATTTGTGGTCTTTGAGGGAATGATCATTTTTTACACAAGCCTAATTATCACATTTATTCATTTAGCTGATGCTTTTATCCAAAGTGACTAACAACTGCTATATATGTCAGAGGTCGCATGCCTCTGGAGCAACTAGGGGTTAAGTGACTTGCTGACATGTGTCTTATCCACTGCCCCATCACCCATATTATTCTCATTTATTCTCTATATCTTATTCTCATTTTCATTGAAAAAACATGTAAATGATTATGGTGTGATACATATCAAACAAAGATGTTTTTTTTTAAGTCTGTTGAATATGATGTGTAGGTCAGCACATCTCTGCAGCATGACAACATTTAATTTAAAACGGTATTTTGACATATGTTTTGCCTTTAAAAAGACGTGGACTGGCCGTCCACCTCAGTTGTCAGTCTTTAAAGTTTGAGCACTGAAGGGGTAAAGCCTTGTATGCGCATTATATCAAATGATTTAAATTGTATGTACTTCATGTAGCCTGACAGGCAACTGTTTGCCCTGTAACTTTTGAACTACACCAACTAACTAACTAAATTTCCCCAAATTAAATACATCTGCATGCAAGTAAGTTTTACTCTTTTGTTTCAAATATTTAAATTATTTATTTTTCTGTATTTCTGGCATGGTATGAAACAAATCTAATATAATAATGAGTCTTTACCTTCCTTCATATTTAACACGCTCCACTGTCAACTCATCTAAAAGGATTTTTTTTTTTTCAAAATAAAAGCGTCCAAGGAACTGAAAGCGATTGCCACAAATGCTCGCAGCAAAAGGAGAAATATTTTGAAATGCACAACCGGAAAAGGTATATTATACTAATTGTTCTGAACTTTACGCTTCGCTTCAGCCACCGATACTTGAAATAGTTGTACTGAATGGGGATGGCAGTCTGACCAGCGGCTCTTAACCTGAGGAGTTTCTCATGAATGGGAGTCAGATTCCAGCCCGGAGAGAGACGCTGTGTGTTGTTCAAACATAGACTGTAGTCTATGCCTTCAACACAGAAAAGAAAACAACGTTCACTTTTAATTAGATCAATCTGACTGAATATTTTATGAGAGACAGGTTTCACTGCGGCAGAGGAGCATTGTGGAGACTCTGCGACATGGAGAACGGCTGTGAGGTAACTAAACTCTCTTCTTTCTTTACAGAGCTTTGTCGAGCAGGTCAAGTAGATTCACCAGAAATGACAAGCTAAAGCTGAAAATTTAGAGGATTTTTTCAAAACATTACCTAACTTTAATGTTAATTACAGCCTAAACAGACACATGTAAAACACCTGTCAAGAATAGTAAAACAACAACAACATCAAATACTTCTTATTGGCTTTTATTGTTAGAGCTTAAACAGTTTTACAACTCTCTTCTGTTTCACCTCTTGAACCCTTCCCCCCCAAAGTGATAATTTTTCTTTAAATGTTCACAGGCACAAATTCCACTTAATGTCCAAGTAAGTTTAAAAATAAAAGCTACTTTTGTCATCAGGTTTTCACTCTACCATCTGCGCATCTTCCCTCACTTAACAACAGAAAACAAAAATCCACTCCAAGGTAGTCATAGGAATTACAAACCTTTTCCAAATGTTAGTCTTTTCCTCCAGTTTTACCATCCTTAACAGCCTAACAATACACACTGACAACCTCTCATCGCAGGTTGTGTCTATGAGCTGTGAGCAGTTCAACCTGAGACTCTTTGCTTTAGCAGTGTTTTAATAAAATGGCAGAAAATTGTGAGGAATGCACTGTATAAATTTGAATTCCTTGGTGTACCAACAGTCCAACACCCGAAGAGATTAAGTTTCCAATTCCACAGGAAAAAGGAAAACATCAAACCCTCACTCACATGTGTACTTGGTTATCCGTTGTTATTATCTTTACTCTGTCGGGAATAAAATCCTGTTGGGGAAACAGTCGCTCCTTTGTTACTGAATCAACCAATTAAAAACCCACCATGTGTCACTTTTAGTGTAAAATGTAAACTCAGCCCAGCTCGGAAATTATTCTCCAAAATACAGGTGGCATAACCTCAGTAGTAGTTATGGCGCCTGAGCCCCTGTGTGGGAACCACTGGTCTAGTGTGTTTTAAAACCCTGACAACAATGGAAAGTATAACTGAAACTGTACTGCTGTTTTTTGTCACTCAGAGTCTGAATCACAGCTTTCCACGCAGCAGATAAGAGGGGGGGGGGGGGGGGGGGGGGGTGAGCGCTTGTGAAATTGCTGGTGATTTCGAAGCTCCTCGCATTTCACAGACCAGTTTGTAATGTCATATCCTGCGCTCTCCAGGGAATGTCTCAGCTCGTGCGGGCTGAGTGGTCCTGCGTCATTCAGACAACTCCTCTGACTTGGCCAGGAGGTGGCTGGGATTGTGCAAAGAGGTCACTTTAAAGCAGCGTGTGGCGCTGAATTGTGAAATGTGGTGTTGAATGCTAACAAAAAACATCTGCAAGGTCTCATTTTCTCCTGGAAAATTGCGTTGAGCAACAAGTTTGACTCTTTGCATTTTCACTGCTTCCTTTTCACTTAATAAATGGTTTCTTTCTCCACATAGACTGGGAGACCCTAGCAAGGGAAAGAGGTAAAGGGGGCAACAACGAGGAACCATCTTGGTTAACAGACTGCTCCTTGATTCTGCAATGCCAGAAGAAGCAAATAAGGACGCCATGAGAACGCCAGTGACCCCTGATAAGGCAAACAACAACGAGCATCCTGCAGCCCCCGTGACAACGGTAAACATCCCACTGGTCAATGAAGTCCAGCTGACCGCAGCCACCGGCGGGACGGAGCTGTCCTGCTATCGCTGCACCGTCCCGTTTGGTGTGGTGGTCCTAATCGCCGGCATCGTGGTCACCGCCGTGGCTTACAGCTTCAACTCCCACGGATCCACCATCTCATACTTCGGCCTGGTGCTCCTCTCGGCCGGCCTGGTGCTCTTAGCATCCAGCGCCGTCTGCTGGAAGATAAGACTTGAGAGGAAGAAGGAGAGGCGAAGGGAGAGCCAAACCGCCCTGGTTGCAAACCAGAGGAGTATTTTTACTTGAACTATCTGTGTCTGGATGACACACATCCTGGTTTTCTGCGTCTGAAAAGGTCTGATTTTAAGACTGAGTTGGAGAACCAGCTGTGGACAGATGCTGTTCAGCATGTGTTTGGATCTGACCTATAAAAGCTTTGACCGCAGATTCTCAAGGCCCAGAACTCAAAGCTTTGAAGACATTGTAAGGGTTTTATTTGTGGGGCATCTGGTGAGCTGGGAATGCTGCCAGGAGGAATGTATCACAATTAAGATTAATTACCACTGTGCAAAGCGATGTAGAGGAAGTCTCCCATTAATCTGCTGTTGGATGTGGTGGCTTTGATTGTAATGGGAGGGATTGTGGTTTGAAAAGCCCAGGAAAGGAGAGGGAAACTGGAAAATCCAGGACAATGATTCATGCCTCATTTACTGTGCTTCATCTTCATATAACATATCTGTTTATAATGTCTGTTCACCTCACAGGGAATGATTATGAACTGCCTGTTATGGAAGTACGGTACTAGATGTGAGGATTTTGTTTAAAATCTGCCAATATATTCTGTTTAGCATGTCAGATTAGATTAGTACATGACGTTATATATATAGAGAGAATATTTAACCTTAAATATATATTCTCTTAAGGCACTTTACTCATTCATTATCATCAAGTATTAAATGGCATCTATTGACAAATTAAATAAGTGATTCCTCCACAATTAGAGTACTATTGCCTATTTTGGCAAGTTTGGAACAATCAAAATTAATATTGTGTTGGGTAATGATCACTTATTGTCCAGTGTACTTCCATACTCTAAAAAAAATATGAAATGCAGCATATGTTTTGTTTTTATATAATCATTTGCATGTAACAACTGTTACCAGGACATGATGAGATTTAATAAACTCATTGATACAGAAACATGTAATAGTTTAACAGCTGGGAGGAAAGAAGGTCAGTGTTGATTAGAACCCGAGTGATGCTGGATTGTTGGGACAGAAACCAATATTCAAGAGTTAATGCAATAGTTCAGCATTTTGTAGCCTACATGGCTGTTGTGTAAAATAGTTCTAACAGAAACAGTTACTATACGTAACCACAAATTGTTGTTTTCACTTTTTTAATTTGCATACAGATCAGAAAAGGATATGTAACCTAGTGAGCCATAGAGGTGTTACAGGTTTTTTTCCTCTAACTTTGGACGGAAGGGAATTGATATCGAAAGAAGCGAAAGCAAATAAGCTTATTTCCCCAAATGTTCCTTTTTCAAATTTCAGAAATATACATCTGCCGAAATTATGCAGATACACCAAATGTTTTACCATAACCACATAAAAAACAACGTTTTGATAATAAATATTATTTTGATAATTTATTAAATTCAATCAAGAATTAGGAAGATATTCTGAGTGGAACATTTTACAGATAAATAAACTTGTCAGCGCTCACAGATGGACAAAGTATATCTTCAGCATTGCTGTACAGAAAGCCATTGTTCTTACTGGCAGACATTTACACTGATTACTACAAGCCATTGGCACATGCCAGTGAATTGTTTAGGCTTTTAATGTTTACAGGAAATCTGACTCTTGATGAGTTGATGTCAGTGTTTGTATTCTTTAGAGACAGTGTAGGGTAGGAGAGGTGATGAGTTTATATTATATTAACATTCAGCTCTTTGCTTTCAGTGGAGAATTGAAAGGAATGTTTCTTTCTTATGACATCCATGGGTGTGCCTGAGCCTTCACACACAAGTTAACAGACTCTGCCTTATGTTGATTACTTAAAATAATCAAACTGAATGTGGTAAAAAAAAAAAAAAATTGAATTGTGATATCGTTAGAGTTCAGTTAAATGAATAGGTTTCATAAATGCCATCAGATATCACAACTAATTAAACTAATTAAAGTCCGTTCACTGATCTCTAATGGTGTCTTATCACGCAGATTTCGATTGTATTTGCCAACTTGTAGAAATCCATCTGCATCCATCCCAGCACAATGTTGTTCTAGGCATTGAACATTTCTTTCCATAAACATTGTTCCCATTTAGCACCAATTGAAATCCCAGATATATTTCTCTTTAGAGATGGTCACTGTGTCAGATCAGGTGACCAAAGTCATAATTTCTTAAACAAGAGACATGGCAGAGCATACACTTGATCCTGATGAATCGTAGTTCACCGTTTTGTAACGTGCTTAGGTTAAAGGAGGTGGATCAAC
Source organism: Micropterus salmoides (assembly GCF_014851395.1). NCBI lineage: Eukaryota > Metazoa > Chordata > Actinopteri > Centrarchiformes > Centrarchidae > Micropterus > Micropterus salmoides. Next base: position 29,365,845 of record NW_024040041.1, on the reverse strand, counting down.
AACAACATGTTAATGGCACCAAAGAGCGCTCCATTGGTGAAATTCTAAACTTTGCCAAACAGTTTGAGAGAAGGCAAAAATAATAATTTTGTCAGGATGTTGTGAGGCATCCCAGATGCTGCTTTGGTTGTCATTCATTCCCTGTGACACACCCCATGTGATATAATGAGCAATTGCTGTGCTTGATGCTTAATTTCATTCCCCTCCTAAGTATGTAGCTCACATGATAACAGGTGTCCTTATAACTGCTGAAATTCCAAACTTCATTCATGTGATAACATCCACTGATGATGGTCATGAGATGAGAGAACCTCTAGAAATCATTTTGTCAAATTAAAATCAACCTTTAACCTCATTATCAAAGTTAAACATGTGAGTGGCTAGACACAACTCAAAAATGTTGTTTTTCTCATAGTTTAATTCAACTAACCCTTTAACTGGCTATATCCATTCTACATCCATTTTTTTAAAGTCTAGAGTTTGTTTTCCCAATTTTTAGTTGCAGAATTGCATTGTATGTTATATGTTATGACTGTGTTAAGTAACACTCTTTATTCTTCTTATACATTGCCTAAATAATCATCAGTTAATTTGTCTGATAATTAAACATTTCTCCAGATAATTAAACATTCCAGGACATAAATTCCCTCTGGTAAAAGGAAGTTGAACTCTTCTGTTTGACCCTGTTAGGTTTAAAATAGCCTGGACGTGGAAGTATATTTATAGGCATGCATTTGCGTTGCTATGCATCCCTGTGACACCAGACACTACAACTAAATGGTTTTCTTGCGCCAGAAGAGAACCTACAACACACTTTATCACTTTTGCGAGATCACTAACACACACGCAATCAGCCATAGGGTGGTACTGTATGAACTCTGAGATCAGATCAATAACCCATTTATGGGACACATGACACAGTGAGTCATCTCCTGCTTGTTTGTCAGGTTAGAGGGAGGCAGGCTGAAGGTGGAAAAACGGGTGACTTGATATGAAGTTTGACAGGTGCTCCCCGCCAGCGTCTTTACCCTCTTTACACACTGCTGGCACCTCATGCACGGACTGTGTGCGTCACTTTTTGTGCCTCACGCGGTTGTCATTCCACTCAGTGCCACGTAGTTGGGTTAGTTTATCAATAAACAGGAAGTACTTAAATTCTTTAAGTGGAATTAGTTACATCACACCAGAGAAGTATTCTATTACAAGTTTTAAAAGTACTTATTGGTGGATGAAAACCTTGTATCCACTTATGCGGGTTTAGATCAGATAAGGGAGGGAGACAAGGACAAAATTTATTAAAGACAGGACAGAAGGACGGAATAAAGGAAATAAATAAACAGATAAATAATCAAGAAAGACATGAAGGAAAGAGGAGGAGTAGAAAAGAAAGAAATCCGGAAACATGGGAAGGAGAGAAGGAAATGAATGATGAAAGAAAGAAAGACACAAATCAAGGAAGATAGGGATTAAATAAATAAGAAAAAAATTAAGAAACGCAGGAAAGACCAAACAAGATGAAATTATAAGGAACAAACGTACAGACAAAAGTGATATTTTCTGTCATGTTTAATGTAAAATCAGAATTTGCAAAGGGGACACAGTACACTATCAACAGCCTTCAGTTAAATATAGTGGATTGAAAAGTACAAAAATTCCTTCTGAAATGAAGTGAAGGGAAAGAAAGTCTCTTTTAAAATGTTACGTACCAGAACCTCAACACTGTACTTACTGGTAAGTATAGTAGGCTACTATGTACTTTCATTTCAACCTCTCTTTCAACAAAAGAAAAGCAAAACACTGAACAAGCTGAAGTCTGAAATTCCTGACTTCAACACAACTGATTGCACATTGTTCAAATCCAACACAATTAAACATAATGAGTTCAGCATTACAGGGATCCTGGTCCAGTCAGTTCAGTCAGTCTAATAAAACAGCTGTGCAGACAGAGCATGAACAGGCCCAACAGACCTGACCTGACAGCTATGCGACCCAGCTGCCTGGCTTGAAGTGACATTCGGTCATTTTCTGGAACACAGAGAAGACAAAATGTTTCAGAGACTTGTTTTATTTGACCTGGTTTAGGTCGTCTGATTGTTAGCATTATTCTGCAATGCTCTGTTGCCGCAGAAGGAACTAATGCTGTGATGATAAGATCTGTTCCAAGAAAGGGCCAAAGCTGAGTGCATCATGCACTGTACTTTGAGAGCAAAGATACATCTATTGGGCGTCACGAGATGGAGAACAAAACTAAACTCTAGGTAATCCTTTTCATCAGATTGTTTTGCCACTGATTCATATGAAAAGTTTCATGTTGCTTCAAAACCCACAAGTTAGTTGTTAGTTATTTTCCCATTTTTCCACTTCTGTAGTGTGCCACTGCAATTGTCAGAGGTTCTTTGAAGCTGTAATAAAAGCACAGAGGTGCTTTGAATTAAATATGAATGGCTAACTAACATGCAGATGTTTAGCTGGTATATTGTTTACCAAGTTCAACAAAATCAAATACAATATCTTTACTGTCACACAACCATATACACAAGTGCAGCAGCTGTTGAAAATCTTGGGTGCAGTTCCAGCGTCACAGAAGTAGGAAAGTAATAATCATTCAATAAAAATACACTGTACCATGGACATACATCAAACATTAAAGGTTGAACAATAAAAGGACTAAAAGCTGCACAATGAAAGGATACACTGGACTGCTCCATGAAAATATAAAAGGTGTTATGTTAACTGTAAGTGACATGTATTGGGATATTAAGATTTCAAGTGTTCATCATCACAGTTTAACGTGTTAGCATGTTACCGTTTAACGTGTTAGCATGTTACCATTTACAATATTTGTTGAGACATTTCCCTTAAAACCACCAACGCAAACCGCATGGTGACACATGTGGAAAAGTCAGTGGACCACTGGAGTCATTAGGATTTATCCTCTGAGGAACATGAATGTGAACATGAAACATGAAACTTGCATGGCACTCCGATCAATAGTTATTGAGATATTTCTGTCTGAAACAAATTGGTGGACCGATCGGCCGACATCGCCATCTCTAGAGCCACACCACTAGTGTAACAAAACAATCTGTTGACATTGTAATGTTGTAACCTGCTTCAACAACTAAACAGGGACAATGATAACACATTGAAGATCTGCTCTGAGGACTGTAAACATGAACAACAGCTGCAGCAGCAGCAGGGATGTGTTAGTGTCACTGCTGCTTGACAGTACACCGCCCACTGGAAGGAAGTTAAACTCCAGCGTCAGATCTGGGCATAAAGGTGAGCCAAGCTGTATCTATGAAACGCTTCTCAGTCTCACGCACCAGCTCAGCTCCTTCCTGCCCAGAGAGGTGTGTCTGCTCCATGATGCAATAAAGAAAAAAGGACTTCCTGAATGCATAAACACATTAACTTTGAAAGTCCCAAGACCTAAACCTGTACACTGTGGGCCTATACTGTACATTTATCAGTCTATAAAATCAAACAAACAAGCTGCACTCTACTGAATACATAATTATTTGAATTAAGTTTGCAGCAAAAGCAACGGCAATTTGTCTTAATAAATATAAGCTGTTTAAACGAAGGGCTAATTAGTGCTAAGAGTCTTCAGCCATGCTAGTGACTCTGTGAGGCAGTTATTAGGCACAGCTGTGCCTTCCACCACAATGGCAACGCAATGGCCATGTGAACATGCTAATGTTAAACAGATAGAGCTGAGGCTGATGGGAATGTTTTTGGTTTTATAGCTATAAAATTCTGGAGCTCACCAAAGTGATAACAATTTACCCTAAGGGGGACGTCTGCCAAATTTCATAACGATTCATCCAATAGTTGTTTAGCATATCTGCCATCCCTTCAGGACCTGTAGTCCTCCAGGACCCTGAGAAAGGCAGGAAAGATTGTGGCCTACCCCTCTCACCATGGACCTTTTCAGATTCTGATTGTTTCAGATTTCAGCCTGGACCACAGTGGTGGACCGACCAACCCATCAACATTGCATATCCCTAGAGCCATGCTGCTAATAACTGTATATAGTTCAAACCACGCTGATTACTTTAGCCAACGAACAGAAAACATTGCCACTATCAGCAGGAAGACTCTTCCTCAGGTCTCTAAAATCCATTCAGCCCACTGAGGATCATTGTTGGCCTGAAAATGATCTTGTTTCAATTTTGACACACCTTCTACAAGGCGTTTATGTTGAAGTGCAAAACCTCTCCATTTAACATAATAACAGCCAGCAGTATTTTACTGTGTGACAGTGGCAGTCACTAACTCTGCACGATATGCTCTCTCTTGGATTCTTTCATGTGCTGCCAGTGGTTCTTAGAGTGTCTGAAGTGTTGGCTGCCCACAGTCCCAGAGGTACTGTCGACTCGCTTCGCCCTCATTCCACCACATAATAAAGAGAAAGCTCTTCCTGGCCAGTTCCTCCCATTTTTACAGTAAATCCCACTTCAACAGGACTGTGACATAATCCTCAATACAACACTCCAAAAATCATTATCCTTCAAAGTTTTACATGAACTTGACTAAATATAAAATTTATAAATCTTAACCTTTCAGTTAGCTGCTCTCAACAACAGTAATAGCAAATAGCAAATTGTTTCAAAAGCAACAACTGGAAACCATTAACAGCTACTGAAAACAAGACAAAATCTATACTTGACAACTAACTTTTAAATGCTCAACGTACACTGTAGTCTTTATGTAGTCTTTTAGCCTCTTCTGCCTCATTGTTTAGTTTTGGTCCAGTCTTAGTGCTCTCATCAGCCATGTTTCCAGCCGCAGCATTCAGCGTTTTTTGCTAAACAAGCTCTAAGAACCCACTGTAGGCCTACACGACGTACCAAACAGCAGACAGACAAAGTTAGCGGTGAACATAGTGGAACTAAAAAGCCAGCTATTTCCCTCAGGAGATGGTGGAGACCAAAACAGAGCTAAAAGAGGACTGAATACTGGACTTTCATCAGGTGGACAAAAAGACAACTCCAATGAGATGACAATGTTTCTCTGTGTCTGGATGTGTGCTTATATGCTAACACTTTGGTCTTATCAAACTTGGTGGTTGCTAATATGTCAGGGCTGTCTGCCAGAGTCTGCCAACTTCTTGTAGAGTTGTTCTGCTCCCTAGTGGCCAAAGGAATAAATTAATGCAGATTTGAACGTTTATGTGCAACAGTAATTTAAAACAATACTGTCTATAATGTGTCTTACAGCGAGCTACTGTATATTCAGATTTTCTTTAAATTGATTTTAAAATTTGAGTTTCTTTTGATTCAAAAATAAAATCATCATTGAAGACCAAGAAAAGTATGACTTTTAATCATTAAAAACATCACATATTCCACTGTCTGATGTCATTTCTGTTTATTTAACTGATTAGAAGTGTCCACACCCATGATCTGCGTGCTCATAAACTGCTGAGACAGCAGATTAACTTTCAAATAAGCTGCTTTGGTGTAGGTGCTTTTATTCTATTACTTTCTTATCCCTTTGCTATTGTTATTGCAAGGACCTGCCACTTCCTAAATATACCCAGGCGTGTAATACTGTCAAAAACTGTCCTTTGTTACATTTTCCTCCATAAGAGCAGAGATTTAGAGAAGCGTATAAAGCTATCAGGAACACATTTCACCGATATCTGATTTACAGATGAGATTTTTTTTTTACCAATTAAATGTACTACACATCACAAGAAGTAGAACAAAAGTTATTTGTTTAAAGAAAACAGGGCTTGTAAGAACATTTTGTATGAATGTTTTGTATGTAGATTTTTGGACACAGCATCAGCTTTTCTTTGGAGTTGAATTCAACAATTTCATTCACTGCTACGCCACATCAGAATCCTCTTTCTATAGTTTAAAGTTTGTAGTCAACAGCAGAAGAGGAAGAAGAAAGAGGTGGAACACAAAAAAACGACAGAAAAAAAGGAAAGTTAACACTCTGTTGTCAGTCTCATCATGCATCAAGAATGATTGCGTCCATATGTGTGTGGGAAAAATCAGGACCAGTTGCTTCACTAGGACTAGGACTTTTTAATTTTATTTACAGGCAGTTTGTTTGGTTTGTTAGGTTTTTCCCTAGACTGTGATTAGTGTACTCCTCTGACGCACATGCATTGCAAAAGACGAGAACATTGCATACATGGCCAATAAGCTTCTTGTTCATCCTCCCACAAAAGTACAAGAGTGATACTGTAGATGGCTGAAAAGAAAATATAGTAAAAAGCCTGTTATTATAAAGAATATAGATCAAATAAATGTCTGACGAGAGCATGTAAAGCAACTGATTTAAAGAAATCTGTGTCAATGGGCACATATGATGTTGTTTTAAGCTCCAGAGGATAAATGAGTCTCACTTCAGTGGAACATCCAGAGCTTTAGTGTAATAATGATGTGATCTCTTTATTTACAGAACCTTTCTTGACATCTAAAATCAATGAGATTAAAAGACAGGTCAACATTGATCATTTATGGACAACATTTATCACAGAGTTCTAGAAAGTGTGAAACCAGTCCAATTATGTTTCTAAACTTTGAAACAGTGAAAAAGATCTTTTCTGAAGACACCAAGGCTACAATCCAGATCATATGGAGTTAAAAGTCCAGGCCAGCATGAACTTTGTCAATCCCCCTTGTCCCACTGTTGAAGCAGTAATGAACATCACATGCAGCCAAGACATCAGAATATCCTGTTATAACTGAGATAATCACTGCCAGATCTTAGAGGGGTTCTGATTAGGACACGAGTCTTATCGAAAGTGGGAATTTCCATATTCCCCACTGTGTGTTAGACAGGAGGGCGGGAAATTATATACTTAATCTACTAAATACTGTGGGTAGTTTTCCAAGATGTTTGGGCCAACCTACCTGCCAGGTTCCAAGTGTACCTAAAAGAATACTTTATATTTTGTTAATTGATAATATATCATTTTTTCACACCTGCTTAAACTCAATTGTATAATTCTTCATAGTTTGAAAATTCATCATAAGCTTTGTTTATAATCATTCCCTATAATCTGGAGCTGTCAGATAGTTATAAATATTGTGCTGTAAAAAGTACAATATTTCCCTCTGAAATGAGCTGGAGTAGAAGTTTAAAGTAGTTTGAAATTTAAATACTCAAGTTAAGAAAATGTACTTGTACCACTAGAGGCTAAATAAAACAAACATCTTGCTGTAGTGTACTGCACACAGGCACATCCAGTATTAACTGTCACTCTATAATTTCGGAATTTGGTGAAAACGAGGGAGAGGAAATTGTTGTGCACGTACAGGAAGTGCAAGTTTTCCTAACGTTTATTAACAAACTCCTCTCTCCACCTGACTCACGTTTCCACCAGTCTTCCTGCCACGGCTCACCTTTGCAATTGTTTTGATCATTTAATAGTTATTGGGCTTCAGGAATTTGTCACTTTGTTCTGAAATTTTTAAAAACAAACAAGTAGTTGATTGATCGAGTAAAGGCAGAGACATTGATAATGAAAACAACTGTTGCCTTGAGCATTTTAGAAATCGCCTTGTGCTCGTATGATTTTCCTTTGTGTATTTTTTATGTAAATGTTTAATGTCGACTTTGGCTACAGTTTTCCTCACAATCAGTAAGAATATTTAAGACAGGTTGGGAGACAGTAAAGACACAGTATCTGTTGTTTTCACTGTTGTAACATGTATGGACATTTACTGCTACAGGAGCCTCTAAATAAAATATGCTTTGGACCTCCCATAGTCAGATTTCAGATTTTGGAATGAAGAGGGAAAGAAAATAGTTTAAAAGGCATGTGGTATAAGTCTCTAGATGACTTTCCATAAAACTCAAAACGTATTTTGTCAACCTGCAGCTCATTCTTGTGATTATAAAGTTTTTACAGTATCTTCTTTGGTGTTTCAAGGACAATCTTGGTGACTATAACCATTTATACACCCTTGTCTATGAATTAAGTGAATCATTTGAATGGCTGAGGGAGGAAAGAGAAGGTGTGTCTGACTTTCCCGCAGAGGTCATTTAACAAACACAATGATGTCATGGGAAGTAGCTTCTTCACAACATTTTGTTTCCTTTTCATCTGAACAGCTGAGCTACTTTGTAGAGCTGAAACCTTCCTGCCTGAGCCTCAAACCTCCAACTCACTCCACAAACTGTTTCCACGGTCTGTCCAACCTCCTCACACAGTTTATGTACCCAGATCTGCAACACAGTGTGTATTATTGTGACTTCATGATCAGGATACATCCAAAGCATTCGTTCTGGAAAAAAATTCTGCTCAATAGTTCATACTCACATATACAATAAAGAATTACATGCAAACAATCCCACATCTGTTTCCAACAAGTTTCAGCTATAGCCTGAAGCTTTGCTTTCCTAATTGAATTTAAGCCGCTCCCTGCGCAGAAATCACGTCAGCTGTTCTTGTGTTCAATAGTGCTTTTCAAGACAGATTCTGTATTTTTCTGGCAAGTGACAAGTTTGATTGTCCACTTAGTTTAATTGTAAATTTCATGTACTCAGATCATTAGGAAGCATCTTGTAGTAATTGAGTCAGAACCAAAAATATTGAAGCTGCTATGCAGCACACTGATGGAACCAACTAAATGGGTCTTAACTTACCTATAGCCCCTTTCTATTCACGGGGGTGGTGATGGTGCAGTGGATAAAACGCATGCCATCGGTGCGAGAGACCTGGGTTCAATTCCCCACTGTGACACATCCACCAGTGTGACCCTGAACAAGACACTTAACCCCTAGTTGCTCCAGAGGCGTGTGGCCTCTGACATACACTCACCTAAAGGATTATTAGGAACACCTGTTCAATTTCTCATTAATGCAATTATCTAATCAACCAATCACATGGCAGTTGCTTCAATGCATTTAGGGGTGTGGTCCTGGTCAAGACAATCTCCTGAACTCCAAACTGAATGTCAGAATGGGAAAGAAAGGTGATTTAAGCAATTTTGAGCGTGGCATGGTTGTTGGTGCCAGACGGGCCGGTCTGAGTATTTCACAATCTGCTCAGTTACTGGGATTTTCACGCACAACCATTTCTAGGGTTTACAAAGAATGGTGTGAAAAGGCATAAACATCCAGTATGCGGCAGTCCTGTGGGCGAAAAGGCCTTGTTGATGCTAGAGGTCAGAGGAGAATGGGCCGACTGATTCAAGTTGATAGAAGAGCAACTTTGACTGAAATAACCACTCGTTACAACCGAGGTATGCGGCAAAGCATTTGTGAAGCACAACCTTGAGGCGGATGGGCTACAACAGCAGAAGACCCCGCCGGGTACCACTCATCTCCACTACAAATAGGAAAAAGAGGCTACAATTTGCAAGAGCTCTCCAAAATTGGACAGTTGAAGACTGGAAAAATGTTGCCTGGTCTGATGAGTCTCGATTTCTGTTGAGACATTCAGATGGTAGAGTCAGAATTTGGCGTAAACAGAATGAGAACATGGATCCATCATGCCTTGTTACCACTGTGCAGGCTGCTGGTGGTGGTGTAATGGTGTGGGGGATGTTTTCTTGGCACACTTTAGGCCCCTTAGTGCCAATTGGGCATCATTTAAATGCCACGGCCTACCTGAGCATTGTTTCTGACCATGTCCATCCCTTTATGGCCACCATGTACCCATCCTCTGATGGCTACTTCCAGCAGGATAATGCACCATGTCACAAAGCTCGAATCATTTCAAATTGGTTTCTTGAACATGACAATGAGTTCACTGTACTAAAATGGCCCCCACAGTCACCAGATCTCAACCCAATAGAGCATCTTTGGGATGTGGTGGAACGGGAGCTTCGTGCCCTGGATGTGCATCCCACAAATCTCCATCAACTGCAAGATGCTATCCATCAATATGGGCCAACACTTCTAAAGAATGCTTTCAGCACCTTGTTGAATCAATGCCACGTAGAATTAAGGCAGTTCTGATGGCGAAAGAGGGTCAAACACAGGATTAGTATGGTGTTCCTAATAATCCTTTAGGTGAGTGTATATAGCAATTGTAAGTCGCTTTGCATAAAAGCATCAGCTAAATGAATAAATGTAATGTATTCATAATTATGTAGTCCTATTTTTCTGTGCCTATAGATTACATTCTCTCCTGCACTTGTTTGTTTGTTATTTACTTAAATCAATAGGGGACAACGTATTCCACTTTTTTTTTTTTTTTTTTATTTATTTTATTTTAAAAACGTATTCCACTTTAACAGCATTGAGTGAATTTTCGTTACTTTATTCTACTTTTCTCTTCTTTGTGTTTATGCCACACTGGTGCCATGGCTCTATGGACGGCACTGGTAACCGGCAGTTCCACCACCACCACTTTGGTCCCAACTGATATAACCCAACAACTATTGGATGGATTGCAATAAATTTTGGTTTAAAAATTCATGTTTTCCTTTAGAATAAGTCGTAATAACTTTGGCGATCTCCAGAATTTCATTTTGTCCTCCCACAAAACTAATGACATAAAATAAAATACAATTTTAGCTGTGTTTTGTGTTTGGTGCTAATTAACAAATGTTAGCATGATAACATTCAAAACTAAGTTAAACCTGCTAAACATCAGCATGTTAACATTGTTATTGTGAGCACGCTGAAATGAACATACAGCTCAAAGCAACACTGTGTCTACAGTCGCTAGCATGGCTGTAGACTGCAAGGTCTGCAGCATAAACAAAGACTTGCCTCTCCTGTGCATTTTACATATTGATAAGAGTAACATGACAATAACAATCTGATTTATCAGAAAGTCAGCGACAGTGTGAACATAAATACAGAAATACTGATAATGCAAAGTTATATTTGGCGTTTGGCGGTATGGCTCTGTTCTGGGATATCCCTGCTCATCCACGCGCCTACATGGAAAGCCGTGAGGCAGGGGAGAGCAGCTCCCTGCCCATCCATGGAAAGCCCGAGGCAGAGAGCGGCAGTAAAGAACCCCTGTGCAGAACAGAGCAGGTGTGCAATTTACATGTTTAATCAGATACTAGATGGGCACTGAAGCATGGTCTTAGGCCAGGCCAGGTAAGATGAGGGTTTGGCATTCGGGTGATGAAGGGAAAGGAGGGAAGCTCCACTTACATCTGGCAGATTATTGGAGGAGAACAACAAATGTGTTTGAGGAAGTGGGAATTTGACTTGAGAGATGGACAAAGAGGTAGATTGTGACAGTTGGAGCTGTGGCCCCATAAAGCAGCAGGTCACCACCCTGGATCCTTGTCCACAAGGGAACCAGACCCTGCCACGGCCTCCTTTTATCCTCCTGGGCAAGTGTAAACAGCATCACTGTGAGCCCCGGTGGGGGAGGCGTGTTTCGATGAGACCTTTGTTTTTTTTTTAACAGCCTTGGAAATTCCTCTGTGAAATTCCTGGGAAAGAGTGAACATGCTGCTGTGACGATATACACTAGACAATGGCGTGGAGTCAGTTTTACAGCTCCCCTGCTGGTTTAAACTGGGTGTGAATGTGGGCTGCAACACAAAAAGCACAGAGACATTTAAACCAAGACAAAACTGTAAGAAAACACACAGAGTCTGTCAGGGAAATGTATCATTCTGGAAGTCACCAGAGAAAAGTATCTATCATTTGCACTGAAACCAAATCTTAAATTAATGCAAATGTATTCATGATGAGTTTGGAAACTTTCCCATGTTTTCTTGTTCAACTGGTGCAGGCATGTTCTGAAAATGCACCAGTGGGAGTTTTCTTTTTTTCTATTCTGTTCATTATTTTAAAATAACATAAAACATATTTTTATCAAGCATTTGTGATTCTGACTGAGGAAAATAATTCCTAGCACCCAACAAGCTATTCATTTAAAAAAAATACTTTATTTATATTGCCTTTTTTCCAAACAATGAACAATTTTAAGGTAGCTTCATTAATGCATGACACACATGGTCAATACATATGCAGTATATTTACCTTAACACAGAAGCTAACATTGTGCTTATACATGCTTATACATAAAAAAAAACAGGAAAATAAGGTGGATACAGGATATTGAAGGTGCATATAACCCACTTCATTCAGCTGAAAGCTGAATGACACACATGCAGGCTGGTGGTGGGTCCTTCGCGAGAGGAAACCATGAACTTTGGGAGGAGCAGGTTCCCACACCCAGAAGAAGAGACGCAAAACGCTCTAACACAAACAGTCCACCACTCAGGAAGGAAAGGGCTCTCTTTGGGCCCTTATCAGATCTGCAAGATCCTCGGTCCGTCTGTCACCCACTGCTGTCCGAGAGGTGAGACCCCACCCTCCTCCAGTCTTCTTCTTCTTCTTCGTGTTTGAGATGAGGTCACTCTTGCACGTCATCATCAGACTCAGGGGAGTTTGATAGAGAAGGAAAGTTGAACTGATTTGACAACTAAAAAGGCTCAGTGCCATCCACATTGTTTTGTTATCTGTCAGTCTGGGACTTCTTCTCATATTTCTGTCCATTATGACAATCTACGATGATGATGTTGTAATCACCATATCCATTGTAAAGATTTGGGGAGAATACATTTTTTGTCTGGAATCAAAAATGACAGCGATCAACCACATGGTGGTACCACTATAAGCATCTTTGTATGTAAAACTGAAAGTTTTTTAACCCCTCAACATCCACTTTTCTCTTTTAATTTTAAGTTTATTCATTCTTGTTGACCAAGCCTGCTTTATCACATTCAGTATCATCTTTATGAAATTTACTCTGCATGAAATATTCAAACCAAAGACTTTTACAGCTGCTATTCTTAATGTCTTGTGCAACTTTTATACACATTCCCCCAAAAATCAGCCTGACATATTAAGTAACTTGCAATGGGATCAGACCAGCCGCAACACCACATTTGTTCGGTGCAATGAAACATGTAATGTGAGAGATGTAAATTTGTTCCCGCTACAGTAGGTGTCTCCTGGATCACATTTTGCCATGATCACACATATACATACATACACACACACACACACACACACACACACACACACACACACACACACACACACACACACACACACTCACAAGGTGAAAACAATACCAGCCATGCTGCGGCTGGTAAATATTATATAATGTTCAAAATAACAGCCAGTTCTGGCCAAGTCCTTCTTTTATGGGATGTAAAAAAGGTCACAAGTAAATATTGGTTATATTTCCACACTCTTGGTTTATATAAAATAGAAAAAGTGTAATTCTTCATCTGCCTGCAGCTTCAAGTTTCTGACCGAGCTTCGGTTCACAGCGCCGCGCAGCAGGAGCTTCCATCAGCTGTCTCCTGGTTGTGTAACAGCACCTCCTTGCTGACCTCATGGCGCGTCTGCAGTAACTCAAACAGTCTGAAGACACAGTGGAGAAAAAGTATCACGTTCACCACATCGCCTCCCTGCTCTCACTGCCCTCTAACCTACAGGCCAGTTCAGACTGAATAAAATATTCCCCTTTGGCCCAGTTAAGGAGACTGGATCAGTTCCCACTTAAAACAACCTCACTGGTGGATGTAACCAAAACAGTCTTGTTGTGTAACTGTGACTAAGAACTTTTCTTTTTCAGCTTTATTCTCTCACTTCTGTAATCTTAGCTTTTACCTCAGTGTAACTTCACATGTTTTTCTTATGATGACAAAGGAAACCTAAATTCACACATTTAGTAGCCTATAGATAACATTCAGCTACAACAAACTAACAAAGTTACAGTGTCACTGTTACTGGATCCCCAGTAGTTACAAATATCTGGGAACTCTGATTGATGCTATCTTCATATCACAAAAAATACTGACTGAGTTTTAAAGAATATCATGCAGAAATATGGTGCTGACTTTGGTGAACCTCTGACCTTTCCTCAAGTGCCACCCTGAGGGACACATTAGCGGTTTTAAGGGAAACGTTTCGACAAGCGTTGGATGGATATATATATATATATATATATATATATATATATTATTTTTTTTATTTGAACTTAGCTGATTCTCTGACTTTTCATTGAGTGCCATTATAAAGAATCTAAATTCCTCCAATACTTTGATTTATGACCAAAACAAATGCAAAGCATTCCCATCAGCCTCAGCTGTAATATGTGTTGTGCAATACCTGCTTAACAACATTAACATTCACGTCACGTTAGAACTAACTAACCAAAATAAGAAGAATTTGGATCTTTTGCTTGTGTAAAAGCCATAATGTCACATAGTCCTACATTTACATCTTTACTTGAAGAAACAGAAATATGTATTGGCAGCAAAATGTACTTGTAATGTAAATCATTCAGAGCATCATATTCATCAGCATTTTGAGATCGTCAAAGTTTAATTCATTTTAACAAGTCATCTGTATGTTAAAGATAAAAGAGAATCAATCCCAACATTCATTGTTTTTCTGTCACAGAAGCTGTTTATCAGACTTTTTATTCCACATACCGTATACTATCATCCACAAACTATAAGACTTGAAAACTGAATATCACAGATGTTTCTCTGTGTAAGTTCACATCGCATGGCTGCAGTTTCGTGGCTCGTTTCTTGCTCCTCATTTGTTTTTAGGATAGTTGATGGTGGGAGAGCAGAGCTGAGGTCAGGATGTGCTTAATCACTGTAGGGAGACTCGGCTTCATGCTGAAAATGAACAAACAACCTGCTGGGCCTTCATGCCTGGGAGACAGAGGAATAATACAAAGCAGAGACAAACTCTTAACATTCTAGTCTCGCAGTCTCAAAAGGCTGAAGGCTCCGGCAGGATTTGTCAACACATCCTTTCCCATCTCTCCCTGCTGTCCGTCTCCAGGTCCCACTGAGGCTGCCGGACTCCCTGGCACCAGCGGCTGGCGCTCGGGAAGATCTATCTCCAAGATATGAGCAGGAGCAACTCCACCCAAGGGGCCTGGTATACACACAGACAAACCTATTACGTCCTCTGAGCTTGTCTTTCCCCGAGAACACGACAACACAAACATCCCCAGGACAGAAACACCACTCTTCCTCAGACTCACTGCTTTTTTTAGAGCTCTAAATCTTTGGTTAAACTGACAATCCATACACACACAAACTTAGGATTTTCTTTGTCTTTCACACAATACAAACACATGTTTCTTTAAACTTTCTAAAAATGTCTTTTCCACAGTTAGCTTTTTAAACAAAAGCACGCATAAAATAAAATGTTATAAGCATGTTTTGACACACATGCTGAAGATTTAATGATTTATGTTATAGGGACTTGGGTTTTGTCCCCAAAAGGAAGGCAAGCCCCCAGTATGTGAGTGCATAAACAGATTTATGTTCCCACAACATGAGTAATACATGTCCACACAGACACACACACACACCACACACACACACACACACACACCACACACACACACCACACACACACACACACACCACACACACGCACACACATTTAAAAAAGAAGATTGAGGTTGTTTCTTGTTCTCTAAATAATTTCTGGAGAGGGTTTGCTCTAAATGTCTGTGAAAATTAAAGTTCATATAGAGAAGTTTGGGGGAAAAAACATGGTTGCATTACCACCCGCGCAAAGCAGGCAGCTGCACTTGGGCCCCAGAGCTTCCAGGGCCTGAATGTACCCCATTCTTTCTGTGTGTCAAATGGTTTGTACTACTTTAATTGAAAATTAGTTTGAGAATATGCACAATTGAAGCATCACATAATAAGAGTCTTAAGGGATTTGTACCGATGATTGCTGCCTGGCTCCTCCTAGCCATGATGTTTTAAAAATGTGACGTTTTTAAACCTCAGGCTGCTGGGTCCTTGCCTCCTGGACCTCAGGCTGCAAGCTGGCTTTGGTCCCGAGTACAAGAGAGGACAGGAGATATCGGGGACTGGAACAAAGCTTGTGTTTGTTCTCCTTAGATTAGCTGATCATAGAGTCACTTTAAATTTTCAGTACCAGAAACATTAGCTACTACGACGACTGTCATACGCTCCATTGAAAATGCCAGGTCGGCTGTTGTTCCTCTTTTAATACTTGCAATGGAAACAGATCCATTCAGCAGTAAAAACTTGGAGGACATTATAAAACATCTGAAATAATGATAAAACTTTTTTATTCATTTATCTTCAGGCGACTCAACTGTTGTAATGGCGTCTTTACAGGTCTCTCTAAAAAATCGACCAGAACGCTGCTGTTCCAGTCCTCGCTAAGACCAAAAAATGGGATCTCTCCACTCACTTAACTGTCCTGGTTTGGTTTATTTTTTATTTAACTGTTGCAATTGTATTTAAATGTCTTTTTATGTTTCTATGTTGCTTTTATGTTTAATGTAAAGTAGGCCTACTTCGAATTGTCTCGTTGTTGAAATGTGCTATTCAAATAAAGTTGTCTTGCCTTGCCACAGTCAACAGACTAAAATATACCTCAGAGTACTGGTTATTATGTCACAGTTAAGGAGGGAAGAGGACCTGTCAACTCCAAGAAAACACATACAAGCTAGTTCAGTCAGCACAACTTTCATCAAAGACTAATATTGCGGAATTGTAGACAAGGCAGTATGGCTCTGTTCTTGGATCTCCCTGCCCATCCACACGCCTACGTGGAAAGCCATGAGGCGGGGAGAGCACCTCCCTGCCCATCCACACGCCTACGTGGAAAGCCATGAGGCGGGGAGAGCACCTCCCTGCCCATCCATGTGCATACATGGAAAGCCCGAGGCAGAGAGCTGCAGTAAAGAACCCCTGTACAGAAAAGAGCAGGTATGCAATTTACATGTTTATTCAGATACTAGATGGGCACTGAAGCATGGTCTTAAACGGGCCTGGGGCTGAAGGCCGTACTGTTTATTATCAGGATGTAGCCTCTGCTGCTCTGTGTCGCCTGGGCACAGGGGCCCATGCGCACTTGAGGCCCAAGCGAGGGGAAGAAAAAACTGTTGAATTTTTTTACATTTTAGATATTGACACCATGTATAACCACTAAAAAGCACGCTGATATATTTTTTTTATCTAAACAGATTTATATTATTGGTCAACCATAAGTGTGGAAAGCACGTAACAACCCGCCCCTAACGTGGGTCATGAAATAACCCGGCGCTGGGGGGCAATCAACGAAGATGCTTGCGCCGATCGTGGAAATAGCAGCACGAGATGGGGTTCATGGGGTAAGGTGAGCTCGTTCAGCAGTGATCTGCTGTGTTGTTCACTCCCAAATGGGGAAAAAGTTCACAGAGAGTGAATCCCCTATTCACCATCCACAGGTGATTTTAGCATTATGCTTTATTCAACTAAGAAAAATATATTTGTTGGTGTCTGACTGGAAATACGGTGATTGTGTGCGTGAGAAAAACACAGAGCACTGTTGTTACATGTTAGCACTGCTTCGGAGCTCATCTGTCACTGTGAATCTAAACTACAACAGCTGGAGGGAGAGAAGCAGGCTGTCATAAAGCTTTTAAGTGAAAGAGGGCTGCCTTTACGCGGCGACGATGAAGTATTTACTGTATGTGTTTGTGTGTGAATTATGGAAGAATGTGATTCATAAAACTGGATTAGAGGTGAGGCATCTGTGTTTGCATGATGTGATTTACAGTAAGCAGAGACATGTATTGATATTGTGGTTCAGGAAAGCATTGCTGCAGTCATGTGGTGTAAATCCTGTATGATGGAGGATGTGTAACGTTACAGGTGTTAATCATCCTGTAGAGCCCGGCCATATGGGTTTGTGGGGGCAGATGCTGATATTAAAGTGAAAAAGAGCAGATTTATAAACTGATATTTTAATTTTGAAAATGATTTGGATAGTAGGCCTAGACCCGTTTCCTGTATAAACTACTAACTAGTACTTAGAACAGGCTGATATTGAAAGCTGTTCTGTAGGTGTACTATAAAATATTTTCCTAACTGTATTATGTTAAAATTGCCTAAGATTACAGTCTCAACAATTGAACATGTAAACAACTGCACATCAATAAATATTTGCTGCTGGAAAGTGCAGAGAGAGAATAAGCATGTGTATTTGACCTTAAATCTGCCATTATAACTATTTCCTATGTAGCATATTCATATCTAGTTTATCCCATTACCAGCACTCCTAAATTATATCCAAAGCTACAAGAAACCATTTCTCAACCACTACGTGACTGTCTTCAACTTTGAGATTTCACACCGTTGCACATTTAAAAGAGGAGCTGGGTAACTTTCTTTGGCAGGAAGCTGTGATAGGTTCAACTCACGTTTATTTACATGTCCCGTCTGGGTTTGGACTGTAACTACAGACTCGCAGCTCGCAGATATATTTAGAAGAAGTTAAATGCTATAATAATAACCGCTCATTGACGTTAGCGCTCATCCACTGATAACCACTGCATTAACTGGATTTTTGGCTAATCTAATTTAGCAATGGGCAGCATTAGCTGCTGTAAGCGATATTAGATCATTTTTAAGTAGCCTAAATCAGTAAGTGACGAACTAGGGAGAAATGATAGATAGAGAAATGATGACCCTTCGCTAGAACTGCCACACCTTCAGAAACAAATCTACAATCACGTTTGTCAACAGCATAGCCTCCAACACTCAACTACTGTAACATTAAACATACTACTGTGACCCGGGAGGAAACGGGGAGAGGGCACTAGAAAAACGGGGGTCTTCAGGCTTATTTGGGCTAGAAGTGATAAGTGCTATTTTTATTATTTAAGTAATGTATTTCACGTGACAAATGACCAACTCATCTGAACTCTTTTGTTGGTTCTGATTGTATTGCTCAATTCTGGTTAGCCTTGTTACTTTGTTTTGTGGCGCTGTTATCAATGAGAGTTGCAGAGCACGTGTGTGGGTCGGCGGATGAGGGCCCTACAAAACGTTGTGCCCACGGGCCTCTGACTTTTTAATCCGGGCCTGTGTAGAAGGGGTTAATTGATCCGCTCTATCCACATCTCTCATCCTCTATGTTATTAAAAGCACACCACGCTAACGCTAACTTGGCAAAGCTAGATGTACAACGAGCTAAATGAAAGCTGTCTGTAGTCTAACTGTTCACATTTATTCATTTAGATGACGCTTTTATCCAAATCGACTTAAAATTGCTATACATGTCAGAAGTCACACACCTTGGGAGCAACTAGGAGTTAAGTGTCTTGCTCAGGGACACAATGGTGGATGGGTCACAGTGGAGGATTGAACCCCGGTCTCTCACACCAAAGGCATGGTCTTATCCATTGGGCCATCGGCATCCCTGTTAAGACTAGATTGCCATGTAGCTTCAATATGCACGTTGTTACCTGCAGTGACAGAGGGAAGGAGGACAGGAGCTTTCTATCCGCGCACAGCGACAAGACGCCCAGAGTGCAGAAGTGTGGCAGCGCATGTTAGCATGTTTGTTTCTATTCTGCCAAATTCATTCCCCTATATGCTTCCAGTAATGAGATATGCCAGATCGGCAGCCTGAAAGGTGGAGCTGGGGTGGTGGTGGTTTATGAGCTTTGCATAGGAAGCAGCGAGGACAGGCAGGTAGGCTACGGCAGATTAAATAGACGCCTTGTCTGGAATTTACAGAGGAATCAGCTGAGCTGTCAGCTGATGTGCTGCTAAAGATGGCTGATATGCTGGAATGAGCGGAGCTTGACTTTGTTGCCTCTCTGAACTAATGCTATTCTTTCTTTTTGAGCAGAAAAATAGTTTTTTGCACACAATTTGTGTATTGTTAGAAATATCACCAGTATTTACATAATATGCCGAGAATCTATGATTATGTTTACGGCACAGAAAACAAACACACCTTCATTATTTCAGATTTGTCCTTATGTTGCATATCTTTGTATTAATTTGTGTTACTGGGACCATGTAGTATAGCCCAAAAAAACGCACAGAGAATGAGAGGAACAGGGGGTAAATTGGGACCTAGCAGCTCATTTATGCCACAAGGCCCTCGAGCAGGTTAACATACGGCCATAAAAAAAAGGGGGGTCTATAATCTTTGCAAAGACCGGCATCACTTTTTGTTGAATGTAAGAATTCAAGGAGGGTGACAAAGTACTGTTATTTAAAACATTCAGTTTAAGTTAGCTTTGTTACTACAATTGGATGAGTTATATGTAAACCCTTTCTTTAAGCAGTTTATGTTTCACTTTACTCCTGTTGGGAACCATTGTTTTGTCATCATTGTACTGTAGTACTGTATGTTGCTTGTACTCCGCACCATGTTGACATAATCATAACATTTGAATCTCTGTCTGAATCTGGGAATGCCCGAAAGGGAAATCGTAATTTCCCTTTAGAACTGTGATAAGCCAGTGAAGATGCAACCAGTTTGAAAGCCCAATCCACCATTTGAAGTGTTGGCAAAATAATAACCAATGGAAATAAAAACACAGAGCACACAGCAACATAACAGTAAAATTTCAATATTGATTTTAGACATCCTCACTCCATCACGTTTTAATATATCTTGTGTAGCCTCTTACAAAATCTGAAGAAGAACTAATTTAAGTTGTAAATTATATCAACATGTATGAAATTAGAGTGAAATGTGTCCCGCAGGAGTCTGTTAAATTAAATTTGAGTGTTATAAAGCCTTTTTGAATGTCCTTGTTATGACATGAAAGACAATCAATCATCATGAGTGAATAGTAATACGCGTAATGAAAATATTCAAAGTGGAAAAGATGCTGTCATTGCTGGCTCCAGAATGCAGAGTGCACTTTGACTTGTCCAGATGCTAACTCTTGGAGTGGAACCAGGATCAGTGACGCACAGAGGTCATAATTTCTCACTGACAGATGATTTCTCACTGAGGTCGCAGGTCGCTGTATGTTAGGTGGAACTACACCCCTCCCTTCATAAGTTCTCATCCTGAGGCCAGAGGAGCTGTGTGGAGTCAGGATCGGGGTCAAGCCTTTTGCTTCTAACATCACTTTCTTAAACATGCAGAGGGATTACAGTCTTAACATCAAGAGAGGAGTGAGCTCATTCTGTGCCCTGCAGATGTAACATGCTTTATTTCATGCTCTGCCTGTTTATGTTACAAATACTTTTTGTCCAGGAAAAATCCAGTGTGCTGCCCTGACGGTTCTGTTCTCCTCTTGTGTAGATGTTGAAGGTTGATTTAGTCTCTTTAAGTTTTTATGATTTATATTTGTTAAAGATTCAACCCCCGAAAGAAAGATATTTTTTCTAAGTAACATGTTGTAAATGACACCTGCCGAATACAAATGACAGTTCAAACCCCTTCAACTGCTCAGATCATTACAAACATATAACATATAAACACATTTAAAATTAGTAAGGTCGATTTATTGAAATGTGTATAATAAGGTGCACATGGCAGCTTCAGTATGTCTGCTCTGATTGAATGATGCAAATAAAAAGAAACATGTTTGTGGTTTGAATATTTCACTTTTTAGAGCAACTTTAATCAAGAATTTCCAAAGATTATCACTATTAAGATGAGTATTTTAACTTGAAGGAGTGTATTAGATTTGTTTGTTGGGAAAGTTGAATATATTTCAAAACAAACTTAATTAAGAATATTAACAAAACAGGGTCAAAACAGGCCCTGTAGAAAGCAACTGCACAGACAGACTTAAACGTTGAATGTACTGATTTTTACAGTTTACACAATGAGTTAATGTACTTCACTGTGTTGTACTAACTGAGCATGATAGCAGACACACTGATGTAGAATGACACTGACAATTAAAATTGTCACTTTTTAACTTTTTTTTGTTGTTGTCTGAGATTGCTGTTTGACCACTGGGGACATGTCCCCACCACATTTTGAAATGGATTTAGCCTCCATCACGTTTTGACAGCATTTGTTAAAAATGATCTGAAAATATCTTGCACCATAAAAATATTAACTAACAAATGAAAATGTTTTGAGAAAGGTTCATTTACACAATAAGAATGCAATGCACTTTAAATATAGAAGAAACAAATGTGCATTGTTCCAAAAAACAAGCTGCTGATTACTGCATTATATTCTGTTTAGTGCTGGGCAACGATTAAAAATTTTAAATCACGATTAATTGCATGTTACGAGTAAAACTGAATAATGAATTCTAAAGTAGCATATTGCGCAATTTTACTATATACACAAAAGTGTAATAACGTGGTTTTCAAACACTTTAAACAAATAAGGTGCTTTTTACCAGCAGTATTCCCTTTACACAGTAGCAATAAAATATTTCTTGTAAATCTCAACTTAGACATTCATGTAATCAAATCAAATATTAAAGTTATTTGCCTGCACTGCCAGGGCATTACCTTTTATCTAGCTTGTTGAGACAAGTTACCATCAGAGTCCAATGTTCTTGTTTTTTATTTCTGAACAGGTATCAGGTATCTTTTATCAGGGAGCAGCAGAAACAGTCTGTTCAGTAGGGTTGGGACGATGTCTACTAAACTATTGATGGGGGTGTAGTGGGGTCGGTGCATGTGTTCACTTGCACAGACTTCACTTCGCGGTGGATGTTTTACAAGCACAGACCAGGTAACGTAAAGCAACATTGAACACAGGGTGCAGATGTTGGTTTGGGTTGTTTGAGTTGTTTGATTGGCTGCGTCATTAAAAAGCAAGCGGCTGCCACTGCTTGTTTGGGTGGGTGATTTGTAGGCTGATCAACATCCTGCCCCTCCTGTGACCCATGGTTTGACTGTATGTGTATTCAGAGCAAGTGAAAAACGGACTTTCAAACTAATAATAATAAAATAAAAACTGCGTTAACGAGCTATAAAATAATTGTCGGCGTTAATTTGTTAATGTTAACGCGATAATAACGTCAACGTGCCCGGCCCTAATTCTTTATATTTTTATATTTATGAATTGTCACCTGCTTTTTTGTTTCCACTATATAAATTTGAGCACAAATGTTTCCATAATGCAGGAAATGAAGTGTTTCATGCTCCAATCTTCCCCAGAACCCCAGCTCATTTATTTCGGAATTTCCTATTTCTTGAAAATAGTGTTCTCTGAGCCCTTGTGTCCTCACCACTTTTCAACACAAAGTGACGCCCTTGTATTTCACCTCTATCCACTTTATATATTTATTATCATATTTTTTTCCATCTGGAGCCAAGTCTCCACTACCTTTGCAGCACTGCATTGTAGGACAATAATGTAAATACATTGCCAGCACACTCAAACACCAAGTGTATACATGCTGACTTTTTAAATTTTTCCATGTCAGAATGCCAGTATGAGCTATTGCTTTATTTGTGCTCTGTGTGCACCCCCCTCTCTTTCTCCTGAAGTGTTTGTCTGAGTCAAAGTTTAGCCTCCAGCACTGCTTGTTCTGAGTCTACCTACTGCTAACATTGCTAATTGCTGCCCTCTGCTGCCTATCAGTCGCACAATAATCTCAAATAACTGAACCACAACAACAGGTCGAGATGACTTGGTAAAACAAATGCAACTGAAACTGAACACAATCCACACAAACACACACACACACATGCCTGCAAACCCACACGATCACGCAAACATAGCATGTATTGTCATGCATTAACAGAGATTATAAACCGAGGTTTGCTGTCCACAGTGATAATCCCAACTCTGATTCCCTGGTAGACCACAGCAAAGACTCTAACTCCTGGAGGAAGAAGGCTGCTGTAATCTCTATACATATTTTGCTGTTTTCAACAAAATGATACGAGGTCATAGATATAAGAACAAAATGTCTTTCACCTTGTCCTGTTGAAGTCCTCTGCTAGTATGTTAACATTTTTCTGAGTGGCTTTTTAGTCACACTCTCTGGCCCCTATTTAGCCAGATGGCTTCCTCGGTCAATCCCCACTCACAATCAAGATTAAGATTACACCACATACACACATGAACATGCACTCAAATACGTCACACACACAGTAATTAATGTTCACTTGTTTACAGATGATATAACACAGAATCTGTCACAGTTGCTGAGTTACAACTAAAGCCTAAGTTATTAACGTGGGGGGGGGGGCATGGATCGCAGAAAGTCAAGGTTGTAGGAGCGGCACGGATTAAAGTATTTTTACCACAAAGCCACGTATCCACGACGGTCATCTGAAACAGAGAGGTGAGCGACAGAAGCGAGGCAGAGAGGATGGAGGGAGGGAGGGAGGGAGGGAGGGGGAGGACAGTAGAGAGACAGATTGAGGATAATAGAGAGGGAGACAGCCCTGTATTCACCAGGCTTGGTTAGTGTTTCTCAGTGACTACCAGCCGTCGATACATTCTACCTTCCTCTCAGGCCCCTGAGGTGCTTGTTCGTTGAGGCCTCAGGGCCGCCCAGCATGCAGGTGACACCATGAGCTTTCTGGAAAACTACCAGGAGATTGATCCTGTCACTTTGAACCTTTGCATCCTCATTGCCAGCTATGTTATCTTGCTCCTTGTTTTCCTGATATCGTGTATCATGTATGACTGCCGGGGCAAAGATCCCACCAAGGAGTACGCTCCGGACCCGCAGCCCACTCAGTCTCCCATCAGGCTGGTGGTGATGCAGAGCTCTCCAGCTCCGATGGGACGGTGGGACACGGCCAACATGATCACAACCTACCACGAACCAACACACTCGGACTTCAGGGAGAAGAAGAGCACTATGGTCTGAGCAAGACTCAGCAGACTCTCTTTTGTATATACTTGACACTTTTTTTGTACGTATGTTTCTTTTTACATCTCCTTGTTTTTTTCTGGAACAATGCTAGGATTTGATCTACATAGGACCAGACTTGCACGGTAAGGGAGAGTGACTTATGTTGATGTCTTTAAGGGCTGTGTGTGTATGCACATGAAATCCCTCTTTATCTCAAGGATTTTATGCCAAAGCAAAGAAGGCATTTCTGATGTCTCGTGTTGATAGAGTGGGAGAGAGGTTTAGGATTAAGTTTAGGAAAACATATAAAGGCGTGGCATAGAGGAGAAATTAAGTTAGTGTCTGAACATCTGTGGCTCTCTTCAGACAAACAAACTTTAAGCAAAGAAATACTTATCACATCTTGACTTCTTTGGACTTTGGTGTTCTTCTCCAACATGTAGGCCTAGATAAAACTGTTATCTCTACTTTAACTACTGTATCGAACTCAAAGCATTGCTCTTGATCGGCTGCCATTCAGGGATTAATGTTCAACTGCTGGTTAAGTCTCGATGGACAGAAACCTCTTACACAATTCGAGGAAGTGTGATGCGCATGGATGTAGGTTGTCAAAGTGGCAGGCAGCCAGGTGAAAGCTCTCAGATCAAGGTCCTGACCTGCAACGTCTAGATTCTTATTTTGATGCGTGTCTCTTTAATCACCCCGCCCACACAGCAGGAACAAGATAATAATCCTTTGATCAGTTCGGTGCTCCACTCAACTGCCACTATACAAGCACAACTATGGCTGAAAGTTTACCTGGTGTTTATCGTAAAACATTTCTACGGGGATGATGAACAAATAAGCAATGAAAAGAAAGGCTTGAGCTTGAAAGCTTTTCCTTTGTCTCTCATATCGCACATATCACTCAAGTGCAGATATGGTGTATTAAATCTGTATAAATATGCAAACAAAGTTTTGTGTAAACAAGAATGAAGCACATGATAGCGGTGTTTAAAGTAGGCTACAGTTGACATAAAGCAGCAGCCGTGTACACGGCCCTTTCCTCAGGTCAGGATGAATATACCGACCACTTGTTGAAAACTTGTTTTGATCAATTTCTTCTCTAATGCACTTATTTATTCTCTCAGTAGCCTTTGCCACGACTGAACTCTTATTTGGCATCTGCGTTTATGCTCCTCCCTGCTCCGTCCAAACTGTTTTATATGCCAATCATTGTAGAGCGCCATGCTGTAATCGACTGATTGGCTGGCCTGTCAGAGCAGAGGGTCTGAAATCAAGGCAGGGTTTTTTCCCCCCAAGGAGCAGATTTACTGAATTATCTGGATAACCGTGCTGAGAGAAACAACAACACTGACTAAAAAGAGACTGCCAGGTTTAACTCAACAAAGCCTTGGAGATAAGTCATTGAACCCGCCTCTTGGAAAAGATTGGATTGAGTGTTAGTCAGACAAACATTTCCTGGAGACAAGGCTCTTCTGGAGGCCAAAATAATCTTATTGGTTGAGTTTAAAGTCAGTGGGTGGAGCCTGAGATCCAGCAAAGTAATGAAACATAGAAAGCAGGAAGCTAGCTAGCTAGTTAGTTAAATACAATAATGTCACCATGCAAGTTGAAAGTATGACTGGAATCTGTCTGAAACCCAACAAACGTGGACGCCTCATGTTAACCAGAGTTTGTTCTTCAAGATAATTAAAATAAATTTTATAGATATAGTTCTATTCTATATAATGCTCACATCAACTCGACAATCATAAAACTCTCTTTTTCTGATGACATGAATGCTCGCGAGTTGCAAACACTTTGCTAATAAATCAAATGTGGAGGTAGTCGATGTTTATTATATGCATACATGCATTCACGTTTGCTTGAATCTGGTTCTTTGACTCTGCCCCCTCAGGTCTGAGGATCCATTAGTAACGTTTTCAGGCTCTAGAGTACCTGCCTTCTGAAACAAATGAATACAGAAACTATGTGGCCTAGTACCTGATTATTCAACAGATTGTAATTACAGCTTTGAGTGTGAGCTGCCAACACTCAACAGAAATAGATCCCATTGCTGAGAACTCTCACAGTAAACATGGAGAAAAACCGGGATTGAGCTCAGTGTAATCTGCAATTTCTGAGAAATGTGCAAGATATGAATCTCATTCATAAAATAGGTCAATGGTATAAGTCTGTAAAGATTAGCAAAAAAGATGCTCAATATGTTTTTTTTTTCTTTATTTCTCCTACATTTTGCTATTCCAGTAAAGACTGACCAAATTATATTAAACTGGTCTCCATCCCATCCTGGTATCTTAACAGCCAGAGGAACTCTTAGTACCGTATTTATCGTTCTTGAGCTTTTTTCACCAGCGTGGAGATGTGAGATGACCATCTCTGTGATACTGATTCCCAGGAACCTGAAACCGTTCACCTGCTCCACCTCAGCTCCACTGATGTAGACAGGAGTGTGTGTCTTTATCTCCTTTTCCTGATATCAACGATCAGTCCCTTAGTATTGCTGGCGTTGAGCAGTAGGTCTTCTCCGTGCACCACTCTGCAAGATTACTTTCCTCCAAATCTAAAATGTAATCATTAATTGAAATCCAGCCGATGACGGAGTTCT
The DNA here is from genome assembly GCF_014851395.1 of Micropterus salmoides. Taxonomy (NCBI): domain Eukaryota; kingdom Metazoa; phylum Chordata; class Actinopteri; order Centrarchiformes; family Centrarchidae; genus Micropterus; species Micropterus salmoides. Next base: position 29,338,735 of record NW_024040041.1, on the reverse strand, counting down.
CTCCATGTCGGAGGATGCAGTCATGGGTGTACAGATATGAAATAACACCAATACTTTCACACAATTAAATGCGCCATAACATTTTTTTAGTAAACAACGTCATCACTCACAAGTTTGTAATGTAATACTTGTATTACATGCTGGGGCGCTTTTGTATTAAAGTTGCGGCCTTATACACATTTAAGTTATTCTGAGAATTTGCAAACTAAAGAAAAAAATCTTCCTTTGGAGCCCAAACATTGACTCTTTCCTCCAGCAGAACATAATTTCTTTATGTATTCAACATTGTAAAAGCCAGAAATCAAAAAATGGGTCTAATTTATGAATGTTTAATAATTTTTCTATTTAATATGTTCATGAAAACAAACTATGAGAAAATATTTAAATAATTTTGTGACAAATTTATTAACATATTTAAAGTGAGTACAGGACGACTTCACTCTGTGACCCTCAGCCACAAGCAACACTGTGCTTTCCACTATAGAGCACACTAAGCTCCACTTGCTATCTGCAAGATTAATTAACTCAGGTGCGGCAAAACACTGCAGCAGCAAAGCTCCTGACCTAAATACACATACACACCGTTTAGTTTTTGTACCAAGGTAGACATTATTAAGATGCAAAACAAATGTAAAATGTATAATTAATCTGATCTAACTGTAACTGCCACAAGTATGGTGATTTATTCTTTGCAGTTCTTCCTGAGTGTTCATATTTTGTTATCAATTTAGTTGTGTAATTAATTTCCCATTCAGCTGTAAAAGTTATAGTCTTAACTTTGTTATATAGGTGATGTGGTATCACATAGACTCTGTATTTATGTCCCTGTCTTCCCACCGGAGTGACTATGGGCAATGCATTCTAGCATCAAACAGTAAACCAATTACAAAGCTGTTTAACCCCGTGTGACGTGTGTACATAAAGCCTCTTCTATTCAAAGTGAACTCCCAACTATGTCTTACCTACAAGAGAGTACCACACTTTGTAAATTTATCTGTGGAGTTCTGATCTTCAGTTTGTGTTCTGAGTATAAAATGATGGATTATCTGGGATCTCAGCAGCTGAGTGACAAAGGTAGGACACTGAAATGAGGTTGGCTGGTATCCAGCCCTCGTTTGCCAACTAAGTTGTGTCAATCAACATAAGCACTGTCTGACCTCTGACCCCGACTTAGTTGCTCAGTGGGTCAGTGTTGAACCAACAATAAAATATATGGCAGACATTTTAAATGCTCCTGGCGAAGTAAAAATAACGTTTTTAATTAGAAAAGGAGAAACACATAGTGTCTGTAAATGTGATTATTAGTTGGCAGTCAATTTGGCAGTCATTAATAAAGACAATCTTTAACTGAGAAGCCTTAAATTGGCTGAAAAAACTAAATTCTGGTGATACATGAACTGAACCTGGAAAAAAATCTTTGTGTGCATTTGTATCCAATGCTATAAATCTAAGACTGGTCAGGCTGTTTTATGTTCATGAATCTGCTTTTCCATTTTTCTTTCACAGTTTACTTTTGACTTTTATGAATGCAGAATTAGACAAGTCATCCAATTCTTCAATTTACTATGCTTTATTTCCCAATTACATTCTGCTACTCTTTCTTTGTCAGTGTGATTCTATGAGGTTTTTAAACAATCAGTAACAGTTGAGGTTCTTGGGAGGCTGACCCAACTGCAGACACTCAACAAACAAGCAAAATAGTCCCAATTGACAAAGTAATGAATGCGAGTCACACATCACGAAAGGAGACGGGGGGGAGTCTGGAGTGGACAACATACCGACTGGGAGTAGCTCATACTTGTGTGCTGAGGGGTTGAGGGACAAATGTGCAGGGAAGAGAGGGTCTGTAGGTGACTGCTGAACAGGTGGGTCTGGAAAGCTCCATGATGAATACTGAAGGCCTAATGCCACCTTCAAGTTGTATGAAAAGTATAGGGATGGGTCCCATGTTTACAACTTACAAGTGTTCACCTGCACAGATGTCAACCTCATCTTTTAACACACTCTACAGACATTTTTAAATCAAAGTAAAGTATAGTTTTCCTTAACATGACCATCCATCAATCATAGGTTTTCATTTCCTCAAATAGATACAAGAAATGCAAATAATTTGTCTAATCAGACAATTCTAATGTCCTATTATGCACAGAAAAGAGTGGATTGTGGCAGTTTTTCAGAGTCAAAAAAGTGAAGAAATGTCCAAAAACATACATTAAATACTTTTCACAACAGTTATTCTGGCTAATTAGAGCTACGCTCAGGTTGAGGTTGGGAGCTTGGCAGGAAATTACGTGACGTCATGGAAGCACATCAGCAAAACCGCCCTGCACTCACCTCTTAAAATGATGTGATGTCACATTACTGATGTGGGTAATAAATACATATTGAGTACAGCGACCCCAAACTGCAAAGTCTGTGGGGGGAGCGATGCTGCAGTTTGTAGTCTGACCTTCAAGTATATGCAGGGGATTGCACTGAAACAGGAGATGCATACTTGCACTTGTCCCTTTAAACTGAAAGTTAATGGAGGCAGAAAACCGGTAGGACAGAAGTGACAGTTGTCAGTACAGGTGTTGGTGAGTACATCTATAAATTTTAAAAAGTTGCAGCCTTTTTGTGGCTCCAAAGATAGTTGTGATAAATGTGCTCAACTGATGTCACTTGAATCAGCGTGGTTGATTACTAGCATAACACCTCTGACCCGGTCGTTGGTGGTGAAGTTGCATTGTGGGTAATGTAGGACCGGGTTTAGAAAAGGAAGAAGAATGAATGTATTAAAGCAAAGGGATATGTCTGTTTCTGCTGCATTGATTTTCATACTTTTTTCTTAAACTGTCCATTGATGTCATAGCAATGCTAACTCAGTGCAGTAGCTCATTCTGTACACACCCAAATAGTCCTGTGAAGAGGTATAACCAGGCAAAATAAGTGAAAACACCTGTGGAATACGGTGTAAACTGATACAGCTGCTTGTGTGATGTGAGTGCAGGTTAAACACCATAGAAACTCCATCCGCCACGAAACAGACAAGGTGATCAGTGAAACTCAGGCACAGACACAGAGGACAGAAAGTTATCCTGACCTGCTGTGACGCGCTGCCAACCTGCAGCTCTCAGGACTGTATCACATTAAAGGTGTTAGCGAAGCAGCATGGGGAAAAAGCAGACTAAAGCCGGAAACAAGAAGACAGTGTCCCCTGACATATGGCCTCTGGCATTCTCCTGTTGTCTGTGCTATTGTCCTTTTTAAAACCCCAACATAGACAATGAGCTCTTTCTCTTCGTCTCGACCAATCCCATTCTCTGCTCTCACTGGTACAGCAACTGCTATGTGTACCACAAAGGTCCAGATACCTATGTTTAATAGGCTAGTGCACCATTCTTCTAAGAATTTCTGATATATACTAGACCTGTCTTTGTAAGTCCCTGTAATTCAAGAGAAAGTGGTACCGGTATTTGCTGAATGAAAAACATTTTTCAAGTGCCTAGAAAACATTTGTAAGAGGGAACAGGCTCAGGGTTCAGCAACATTCACAGCAATAGTGTACAGCATGAACTCCATTAAGCCAGAGGATTGCACTTTGGTCTTATATAAATACTCTGTTAAATGCAAGAGCCACTGATCAAATTACAATGCTATTATGTAAGTGAGCTGTTACAGCATGTCACTGTGTGTGCAGTTCTCTGTCTGGCTGTGTGACTTTGTCTGCTGCATCATCAGGCATCATTGTCCATGATACACACTACAGGAAGATGCTTGAGGTATCTTTTCGTCTACAGCAAATCCTGTCACATGGTTAAGTTGTAAATACATAAAAAGTTAAATCAGAATTGACTTAGAGCATCAGCTAGTCTGATTTCATGCTGAGTGTAAGCTGTTGAAACAATCAGTGTGTTGCGTCCTCCATCGGGGAGGAACATCTTACATAACGGGAGCTTGACACGAACTACATGCTGTATGATACTGTAGGTGACAGGATTATCAGACCATGTTAAACACAAAGCACTTACTTTACAAGAAACATTTGGCTTATCCAACTGTAATAACAAAATCCTCTTGAACAGGCAGTACATGGCTAGTTTAGATAGCCTAATCGTGCTTTGGCACGTTCTTATTGCAATTTTTTTGCTTTTGCAGTATTCTTACAGTCATTCTAGTCTTTCCTTTAAACATGTAGCCTAATCAAATATAGTAGGTAAAATATTGAAGTCATTAAATACGGTCATTGTGAGTTTCTCACTGTCTAATAAAAAAACATCAGTTGTGAAGTTTTAAATTTTAATGCAAGTGTCTTGATGGAGGAGCATTATTAATTTAAATGTCTTAGTAATAATTATTATAATAATAATAATAGTATAATAATCTTTATTTATAGAGCACTTTTCACAACAATGTTACAATGTGCTTTTACAAGAGACTATAAAACACAAATAAATAGCAAGATACACGGTAAAAGCAGGAAGAAACTTAAGAAATTAAAATACAGTTAAAAGAAAAATATAATAAATAAATAAATAATTAAAATCAACTAAAATCAGTAAAGGCTTCTATAAAAGTATGTTTTAAGTAGGGACTTAAGGCAGGCAGGTAGGTACATTTATTGTCACAATATAACATGTTATATAATGAAATTGAGCTTTGTAACTCCCTTCTGCTACATAGAAGAATATATACATTAATACAGAAGCAATTATAAAAATGATAAGAGTTCACTGACTCAGCCTCCCTGATTTGGCTTTGATAATGGCTTGTATTTAATTAATTAATTAGGAATTTTAAACAGACATTTACGTTGCCAAAGCAAAATAAGGTATAATAATAATAAAATAAATGTAAATAAATCTATAAAGCCTAAACATTGCAACATTTTTTATATATATTATTAATATTATATATTAAAGCAGTAGTATACATTTTTTGACCATTATAAAAGCCGTTAGTTCTAAAATATGAGAAGGAAGCAGTTTTGCGGTTGATTTTCCTTTCGCAAAGCAAGACGCGAAAGAGTCTTCAAACATGCAAATACAATCACAAACGGGTCACTTAATATAAACAGAAACCACTTCCTACAACACACAGAAAAGAGAAAGAGCTGAAGATAAACCATTTCACATTATTTCTATGTTTATTTATTAATTTACCTACGTTGTGTATTTGTTCGTTTGTCATAAACATTGTCCAGAATGTGACTATCGGGGTACTCTACACGACTCCGCCTACCTAACACGTGATTGGCCAGTTTACCGGTCGTCTCGCTTCTCATTGGCTCAAGCCGCTGTCACTCGACATCTCACCACCGTTGGGCGGTGTGGCACGAAACAGAAATCATATTTTTTTTGTGAAGCGGCTCAGCAGGGAGCAGACAGTCATTGACCGGTGTAGCTGCGAGCTTGCGGGGGTCTTTTCGGTTTGTCCCGGCTGGCGCTTATGGCTGTTTCTAGCTTGAAGAAGAGGCAGTGAGCCAGTATTTGTTACAGAATGTTTTTAAGAAAAAGACTAAAACTGTGCCTTTGTAGCAGGAGTATTAACGCCGCCGCCGGTGCCTTGTGGCTGTAACGTTAGTGAAAGTTAGCTTATGAGTGGCATCACGTTAGCTTGACTAGCTAATGCTAGGCCTTCCGTTTCCTTTTGGTTCTTCAGTACAGGTTATTGTTTTATTCTTCCCTTTGTAAAGCGGGGTTTTTGGTAGCTATTTTGTTTGCAGATCTTTTGCTTTGCTCCACGTGGTGAGTAAGACGCTGAAATGAAGGGAGTAACGTTAAACAGCTTTCAGAGGTGGGTGAAATCAAGAAATCTCGCTGTAAAAATAATGTTTGGGGCTGTCAAATATTAGAGATTGTACTCAACCATATATTACATTTAGAGTACCAGATAATTGCGGCATCGTCCGTTGTCAGCTGAGGTTAGTGACCTTATTCTGTTGCCATAACAAAACAGTTAAAGCTGTGTGGCAATATCATAAACACCGAGTTTGATTATAAAACTTGTTTAAGTGATTTATCAAGGACAAGTACCACTCATTCTCTGGTTATAGCCTCTCAGATATGTGAGGATTTGTTGCTTATCTCTGTGCATATAATGCACGAACTGAGTGTCTTTGGGTTTTGGACTGCTGGTCAGACCAAACAAAACACTTGAAGAGATCATCTTGGCCTTTGGGAAATTGTAGTGTGACATTTTATTGACTAAATAATCAAACTACATGTTATTTTCAGCTTTAAGAGTAAGGCTATCCAGTACAAGAAGCTGTACCTGAAATGATAATGCATTTATTATTGTCTGTCAGTTACCTTCAAGCATAGTTGTGAATATAACATTATGTTTCAGGCAGTCATGCTCAAGGTACTATCATTGTATGTAATTACAGTTACAGTATGATGCTTCAGTTTCTAGGTAGAGGTAAAAGTGTATTATTTATATTTCTCTGCTTTTATGTATGATGATGTGACTTGGTTGCTGTAACAACTCTATCACATGTTATACCTGTAATACATTTACCTTTAGTTGGTTTATGTTCTTCATTGTTCTGAATACTGTAATATATTTTGATAAGGAGAGAACCACAATGATGGTTTTGTTGATAAGAAGCTCTACAGTGCTGAATCAGCCGTCCATAGTTTCTATATTTGTGTGTGTTTCAGGTTCATGAACAGACGGGCCTCTGCTAACTGCCGCTACCAGCCCACCTGCTATGAGCATGCTGCAAACTGCTACACTCATGCGGTGAGTGGCTTGAATACATTTTTTAATAGAGATGACAAAATCTCAAAGGCGTTGTTTAATGGTTCTTTGGTTTCGTTCCGTTTGTGTAGCTCCTCATTGTGCCGGCCTTCGTGGGCATGACGTTGCTGCATCGTCTGTCAGACAACGGCTGGGAGAAGATCACTGCCTGGGTGTATGGCATGGGCCTGTGTGCCCTCTTCGTGGTCTCCACTGTGTTTCATATCATCACCTGGAAGAAGAGCCACATGAGGTGAGGAGGAGGAGCAGCGCAATGACAAACCATGCTGGCAGAGAACCAAGACTTACATGTACCAGTACAAGCTTTCATGAAAACCATATATACATACTTTAACATACATAAATCATGTGTGACGACTCAGACTTGTTACACAGACAAAAGAGCGAAGCAATGATTTACAATACAGCTGGAGCTTTGGAAGTTGAATATCAGTGTCCTCTCATGGAATAACAACATGACATTGATGCCTCACTGCTGACAGATATTTCACATTCTTTAGCTTCCCTCTGTGTCAGTGTCGTTATGACATGCTTAATGTTGGAGTTTTTAGGGATACCAGGACAATTACACATTATATAAGTTCCCAAGTGTTAAATGTTGTCTAAACACAAGCAGACACACACAAATTAAGTTAAGTACAGTCCAAAGCTGACTGATGTTTCATTTTAGTTAGGAAGTATTTGATCACATAATACATAAACTTGATAATGAATCTGACCAAACATTTTATACCAGCTTTCCGCACTTGACAGTTAGGTAGGTAGATTTATTTTGTCACAATATAACAGGTTATATAGAGTGAAATTGAGTTTGTAACTCCCTTCTGCTACGTAGCAGACAATATGCATTAATATAGAAGTAATTAGATGATACAGTATTAAGAACTGATACCCAGCCGTTCTGTCAACATCTGTGCTTTATGACGAGCTCACAATCAAATGAAACATTTGCGTAAACAAGGAAGAATAATGATACAAAGCCAGAATAAACATCATACTGTTTGTACTGTGATGTTCTTTTTTCTTTAATGCTGAAATCTGTGTTGCTTTGCAATCTGCTTTGCTGTGACCGAACAAGAAATAACCTGTTCACCTGTGTGTTTCAGGTCCGTGGAACATTGTTTCCACATGTGTGACAGAGTTGTCATCTATGTCTTCATTGCTGCCTCCTACACACCTTGGTAAGTGTCAGAGGGCAAGGGGGAGTAAATGCTCAGAGGGGCTGGAGCCATATATAAAATCGATGTATATGCTATTCTATTTTCTTTTTTCTACTCAGGTTGAACCTGCGTGAATTGGGCCCCCTAGCAGCACACATGCGCTGGTTTGTGTGGCTCATGGCTGGTGCTGGAACCATATATGTCTTCAACTATCATGAAAAGTGAGTTAATTTCAAAGTTGGTCAGTATGTATGTGATGATGGGAAGTAAAAGTTGCCATCATACAGAAACTATGTGACAATAACTGCCAGTGAGTCTGCAGCACCCCTTTGAAAAATTCCCCACAAGACAATCTAGTGAGAAATTTTTAAACATTGTTTTTGTTGATGTTTACATTTTGATAACAAATAATGAAACGATTAATCACTTTATGTGGAAAATGCAAAACAAAACTACTGGTTCTGGCTCCTCGAATGTGTTTAGCATCTTTTGGGTTTTGGAGTATTGGTTATTTTTAATGGTATTACATTTATATATGAAACTGAAGAATTGATGGAGAGAATAATCGACAAAAGAATTCATAATGAAAACATTTCAGTTGCAGAATAAAATAACCAAGCAAAATTACATTAGCAACAAAGACAATAAAATCAGATAAATCAAAACAGACTCAAAGTTTATCTTATGAAAAAGTACTTAAAGTCAAATTTTTTTGCATAATCCATATTAAAGAACATGTACATATTCTCACTCATGAGAAATACCGCTCTAAAAATTTTGTGTAGCATACCTCCTAGATTGTAGGTAAGTTTTAGTCCAAAGGCCTATGGGAAGTGAGTTCTCTCCCATCCCATTATACATTGTTTAGCCAAGTAACCAATGTCATCATCTGCACTTGAAGACTTTCCTCAGCTCATAAAATCTCTAAAGAGCCCGGCTATCATCAGAGTCATGAACCAGCTGTTTGAAATTCTGTTAAAAAGGTGATTTCACTCTCTGGCATCCTCCTAGGGCTGCTCAATTATGGCCAAAATTATTATCACAATTATTTTGGTCGTGATTACTTAAGATGACTTGAAAATTGAAATGCTTGTTATTAATTATTCTATATGTATTGCTCAAAAAATAGCCCATAAATAAGAAATAATAATTCAACATTATTAACTTTAGCATCTTAGAGACAAGTGGATGAACAACGCAGTGTTTGCTATTGCAATATCAGTCCAAATAATTGCAGTTAGATATATTTTCAAAATCGTTCAGCCCTACTGTGAGCTGAGGAAAAGTCCACTAGTGGCTGGGGTAATTTATGGTGTAAAATGCAATAGGCTTTAGCTAATAAAGTTGGCTAACAAGTTATAGCAGTTATAACCCTCCGTCATCTTCGCTCGAGCTGAACTGAAATAGCCCTAATCCCTCCTCTCTCTGTTGTTGTTTAGTGTCTGTTTTGATTCTTTATCCGCACACAGTTGAAAGTAAAGGGATAGTTTTTTATTGCCTGCAAACATAAAGCTCTTGAATAGGCCTGCATGGGAACTTTGCTGGGAAAAAGACCTTGTGCATGTCACAAGGGATGGAAATGGTCTGATGAATCATATATCTGTGTGGGTGTGTGTTTTGCATGTATGCAGACACAGACACTCACCAGTCTTCATGATTTTGCTTATCTAACTTGTGTGGATCCAGTTTCTTTGATCTTAAAATGAAAACACTGTTTAATAAACACATGGAATTTTACAGGAAGAAAACAAAACCATAAATTAAATACACTCTCATTTTATCGCCTGTGTTGGGAGTAACGCGCCTTCAAAAGTAACACAATTACAGTAATGTATTGCCTTTTGCTGAAACGCAGTAATATAACACATCAGTAATATTATACCTGTTACAATCTCAGTAACGCACGCTACAACACATTTTAACCTGAAGTTAAGTGGTGTTTTTGTAAAATAATTTATCAACACCGAAAACATTTCGGCAGCAGAAACACAAATCCATGAGTGAAAGAGTAACATTATTTTCCTGTTGCGGGAATCCGATGGTCGAGACTGGAGGCAGGCTGCAAAATACTGGGGGAGCTTGGCTCGTCTTATGAATCATGCGTAAATAGATTTCTATAGGCTACGAGTTTGTGCTTTAATGAATTGCTTTCATGATCAGAGAGACTGCTGTCAGTTCATCCCGACCGATCCTGTCGGAGTGTCGAGAGATTCAAATAATCAGTGACGTTATGCTGCTGAACCTCGGGCGTAAATGCACACAGCGTCTTTCTTAAAGGTATTTAAGGTGCTATTTCATCATCAGAAGATTTTCTGCTATTATGAACAAACTGCACTTTAATAAATAGAACTATAAAGCTCCAAATGTCCTGAAGACGAGAGTCTTCAGGACATTTAGCACACAGTTTGAGATCGGTGTTGTAAAGTATCTGGCCTTTCATCGCAAGCATGTTATACCAAGCCTGGATCTCAATCCTAACTGAACACTGTTTACAAAATTAGCCAGAAGCACCCCCAGACGTCGTTACTGAGGCACAGTCTTTTAATTGTGCAGATTGCAGAGGTGGGACCAAGTCATCGTTTTACAAGTCCGAGTCAAGTCTCAAGTCTTAGCACTCAAGTCCCAAGTCGAGTCCCAAGTCCAGACCGATCATGCCTGGCAAGTCCGAGTAAAGTCTCAAATCCAGGACCGTCAAGTCCAAGTCTTAAACTTTGAGTTTCGAGTCCTAAACAAGTCATAATGCCCCAAATGTAAAACCATTTCAAAAGTTTTTATGAGTTAAAAATAAAAATAATAATTATTGAATGAAGCACTAGCCTGTACAGAAAGAAGGTAGTCAGATTTTTTAAATCTTTAACTGTGTAACTTTAAGTCAGTTGGTTAATATTTAGGCTCTATAAAAGCTCCAGTCACTAAAATGGCAGCAACGTTAAGATTTTTTGTCATTAAGCCTCATCAAAACAAATTTTTACACGTTTGATAAGATACATTTTAATTTATGAACTGAGTTAGTTTGTGAAACATGAAATGTGAATGTGATGAATTTAAATGCAAATCATATCAGCTCTGTAAGTAACATCGGACATGTTTTTGTCACCTGCTTGTTTAGATTATTTCATTCTACTTTTTGTTTTACTTGACATTCTTTTAAGATACTGCTTATGTGGGGGGTATTTTTGAACTGTAGATTCATTGCTCTCTAGGTCTGGTATTTTTTAAACAGATTTGTTTGCTCTTCAGGTTCGGTAACACTCCCCACTCATGTGCTCGTGCCTGAAATGTGCTTAAAGAGGCATCCCTTTGACCTTGTTGTCAGTGAACGTGTTGTGTTGGTTTGTCTTTACAGGTATAAAGTTGTTGAGCTGGCCTTCTACTTGACGATGGGTTTTGCCCCCGCAATAGTGATAACATCAATGGTAATACTATTATTTATTAATATATTCACAGTCAGTTATTGTGTCATTTCTTCCAACCAGCAGCCCACATGCTGCTGCAGCAGGGTGGAGGTGTTAGGAGTGTGTTTTACTTCCTCTTCCTGTTGAAGGGGTCTGCAGAGTAATTTCAGAGAGTTCAAAGCAGAATGAGCTTTTATTAATAAACATATTGTTATCTAGGGTTGGGTATCATTTAAAATCTTACGATACCAGTACCCTTAAAGTGATACCGATACCAATAGAGTACTTCACTTGATACCTTGCATAGAAGCGGGTGTTGATGGTGCAGTGGATAAGATACATGCCTTTGGTGTGAGAGACCCAGGTTCAATTCCCCACAGTGACATCCACCAGTGTGTCCCTGAGCAAGACACTTAACCCCTAGAAATGCACGTAGTAAGTCTGTCATTGTATTTTGCACATTCTGTTTTTGTTCCTGCAATGCTTTTCATTTTACATTTCTCTGTACATGCCGTATTGTGTGTGCCAAATCGTACCGCTATATCAAAATGGGAGAAAATAGTTGCTAACAAGATTAGAATTTAGACTTTTTATGAGAATTTTCAACGTGATCAGATACTAATTTTCCGTTCTGTTGGACAGTGTTTGTCAAGAACACCTTCAAAAGTGCATAGTTTTTTACCATGTGAAGACACCTCATACTCATTCCACGGTCTGTATCAGTAGATTGATTAGTAGATTTTAGTGAAAGACGGCGTCAATCAGTTTTTGTTTATGTAACATTTCTCATTTGCGTCTTGTTTTCTGCAGAGCAACACTGAGGGGCTTCAGGAGCTGGCATGCGGTGGATTCATCTACTGCCTCGGTGTGTTCTTCTTCAAGAGTGATGGCGTCATCCCCTTCGCCCACGCCATCTGGCATGTCTTCGTGGCGCTGGCTGCGGCTGTGCACTACTACGCCATCTGGAAATACCTCTACAAGGCCCCCAGCGCCGATACCCTCCTCAAGTTGTGACCACAGCCAGGGCCGGATGCCGGTTCTCCACCCGCACCCTGTGCTCCTGAGCAGGGCCGCCTGCACACAGACTCTCTCAACTGCCCACTGAAGCTGCAAACACAGCCGCAAGGTTTACGAAAATAATGACCATGAATTGTTTACGGTTTTCTAAAGTGGAGAACAGGTTTTTCAGCATCATTATGACGACCAGAAGCTACTTTCAAAGCTGTTTTGTACATCTTCAGTCAAGGGGGGGGGTTGACTTTTTACAATAACCCTGGCACATCAATGAGTGTTTGAGACCTTTGATAACCGTCTTTTGTATCGCTTGTGAGTCACATTCCATATTGGGGTCATTTGTGCGTCAGAACCTGGCGATTCATGCTGGTGATGTGAACACTGGGGATTGAATGAGGTTCTTAAAATCAGTATGATGGGAAATTTCTTGAAACCATTTCAGCACCAAAAACCAAAATTATACTTTTTTTGATACAGAATTATAAACATGTTTCTCTACAAAAGTACTTTTTTTCATTTATTAAAAGAAACCAAATATCTCACAAGCAGCTGTATAAGAAGTTTGCCAGAGTAAAATTGGCAAAATTAGATTTAAATCATGAATCCTGTCAAAGAATAAGTACCGTAGAGAATGAATATGAATAGCTATTTGATGCCAACTTTTGATACTCTGTACCACAAAGTATTGAGGTTTCGATACCTCTACCCCTTGTAGCTTAATAGTGATTTGAAGTGTTCAGATCAGTGCTCTGTTGGTGGACTTTTCGATCAGGTAGGATGAAACGATAAGAAAAAGCTTTTGACAGAAGTTTGTTTCCCCGTTTTCTTTATTCTACTTTTACAACGATTACATCCTCAACCCCTCTGATCCAGATTCTCACTCTTTCCTACCCCCCCCCAATGCATGCTATGTTTCTGACCAGTATTTGAATGCAGTCGTAGGAGAACCTTTCTTTTCTGTAAGTATTTAGCGCCCTCTGCAGGTGGACTGGTGTAAGAAAGGGAATTATCTGCAGTTTATGGTGTGTGGAGGTGTAACAGGGGAGGAGGGAATTTGTAAATGAGCCAAATGATGAGAGAAAATCAGTACAGGCAGTATGATGAGATAGAATTTTTTCCACTTTATTATTAATGTGAACAATGTGCAGTAGAGTGTGGATGCACGACCTTTGTACTGTAGTCCAGTATTACATTTCCACTGACTCTCTCTCTCTCTCTGTGTTTTTGATTTGCACCACTAGACGGACAGTGTTTCCTGTCTGTATTCTGAAGCGGGTTTGATCAGTGGAGAATTAACATGTTCATGTTTTTGTCTTATGCTGTTGGTTTTGTAAATTTGCTCAATGGCTCATAAAATGACTTTTCTGTTGCTTTCCTCTTGTTGAAATGGTTTTCCTCAACCACTCTGTTTTGTAATGTTTGTATGTTCTACTCTTTGTTCTGTTCATTACATGATCCTGGCCTTTGCAGAGATAAAAACTGCTTCCTGTCTGTTCCACTGGCTGTTAACGGTGCTGCATATACATGAATGCTCCTCCACTATACTGAGTATCACCTTTCTAATGTGACAATAAAAATAATACCCCACGTCTCAGCCTCCCAACAAGCCTCATTCATAATGAGTACTCGTAGGTTTCCTTTTGAATTCTGCTTGTATGGAGTCTTGTTTTCAATTTCAAGTTCTCATTAGACATTAATTTCTTTCAGGGACAAAAAACAAACGGGAACCTTTTAATTAAATGTACGGTGGCTGTTGCACTGCCCGCTGATGAGTGAATTTGTGTTTGATACCATTGCTAATACGATACACTATTGAGGAATATTTAAAATGTCTTCTATTTAACAATGTGTTAACACAAGGCAGCCATACAAGAAATGTGCTTAAATTAGGAAAACAAATATTAAAATCAGGAAATATTTGATCATAGAATTTTTTTAAATACTGCTATGAATCTGACTAAGCGTTCACCACCAAATTTAAGTATTTGACACTTCAATACTCTGTGCTAGAGATGCATTTTAGTCAGTATCCCATAAGAATATAAGTTTGATACTGTGTCAATACTGCCTGTGTTTCAGTACAGAGAAAGTAATAGTGTCTTTGATTCATTTGCTTGAAGGTTTTTCTACAGAACCCATTTTAAACCAAAATAAGTCTAACTTTAAGTAATGGTCTTTAATTTCTTGCACACATCAAAGGGCTAAAAACATTCACTGCTGAAAGACTGATGATGGAAACATTGATTAGAAGGCACCCACATCTGTCTTTCTTTCAGTCCTTTGGATTTTTACATTTCAGGGTGGACAAATTTGCTGTGAAAACATTAAAAAATACCTTTACTAGAATTTAATGATTTCTGATTTCTATTTATCCTGTACAAAACAGCTGTACAAAAACATGGCTTTTCCATCAGTATTTTAAAACCATTCTGCTTGAGTGAGAGAAGAAATAAGAAAACATGTCAGAAAAGAATTGGGATTTTATTAGACACTACAAATTACAGAGAAACGGAGAGGCTAAGGGCCAAACTGCACAAATAAATGTTATGCATCCATTCCATGACAAACAAGACCGAATACACATTTCTGTTGTATTTTTATACACGCTGAAACAGTCTGTTGGTGTTGCCATGAATACAATGGTTACAAGTCTGTTGCAATGTCCAAAATAAGAAATGAAAAGAGTTGTCAGTGTATATAATATATAGATTTTTTGACGCACTAAGAAGCCCTTCAGTGCAGATGTGAACATATCCGATTGGTGCTGTGATGAGAACTTTACATTGCTGAGAGACTGGGGAACAGTCAGTGTATTCAAGGCACTGGAATAGACTCAGAATTATGGTTAACGTTTCCGGGTGAGGTAGTGAAATCACTCGACAGTGAGGTAATTTTGGGATACACATGGATTAATTATTGGCTTTTTCCTATATTTGTATGATTTCATATAAAGATGCTAACCAGATTCAGGAGGCATCGTTCCAGTCTTGACTCTTCTCTTCGAACCCTGTTCATACTCGAGTGCGTCTCTGCAGATAAGAAGGGAAACTCCCTCTAAAGCGCAGAAATACTAAGAAATTAGTTTGTGGTTAGAAAATAATCACTTTATGTCGCACACACCTATGGATCGGATCAATAACGTTCAACCAAGCCTGGACTGGGATTTGACTTATATATCCTTAGATGTTTTATTGGGCCGATATTGGCTTTTCTAATTGTTTTGTTTAGGGTTGTAATGTTTTCAAATCTTTTCCACCCTGAAAAGAACCAAATACTGATGCCTCAAAATATAAAGATGTCGGCACAAAAATATGGAAGTCCAGGGCTGCCACTATTCAAATAAAATTATTTACTCATTAAGAATAATTTCATTTACTGTTTGGGTGATGAAACATAAAATGTAACATAAAAATGTTAATTTCAATCACATGTTATACACATCCAAATAGAATAGGACATTTCTATTGTATAAAAAGGGGGTAATTTCATATTTTGGGATTCTTTTTGCCCAGTTAGATCAGAAAATCAATACTCCCATGTCCTCTAAGCTACAGCCAGCAGTTGGTTAGCTTAGCTTGGTACAAGACTGGAAATAGGGGAAGTGGCCAGAACTCACCAGCACTTAATTTTCATGTTATATCCCGTCTGTTTAATTTGTACAAGAAAGACACAAAAGTGTAAAAATATCGTGACCAAAGTATTTGTCACCATTGCACCCATCCAGGAAATATACATACATAAAACCAAACTGTACACCAAACCAAAGTGTAATATCAACAGTTTAGAGGTGCTGGTAGGTGGGTTTTGATTCCCTCCATTTGAGTCTTTGTGTTATGCTAAGCTAAATGGTTGCTAATTGTATTTTCATACTTAATGAAACATGAAAGTGGTATTAACTGTCAGCAAATGTCAAACTATTTCTTTGGATGATTTCATTTTTAATTCGACAGCCCTGGACTTCCATACAAATTATCAGAAACATCAATATCAGCCCTCAAAAACATAAATCGGTCGCATCCGAGTCTTGGACTGACTGGCAAAAAATTTTGCAGCATGCAGCGCTACACTACAGCACAACTAACATTTGGGGTGGGGTGGGGGGGGACTCCACTGCAAGCTTTCACTTTCACAAAAGAAATGAAGCTTTCCAGTGTCCATCACTCAGGGTCAGGGACACGCTACAACTGCATTGGAAGGAAACAAACACACACAGAGCAGCAATAGAAAACCAGCTATAGATTTCCCTTCCTTCATAGTAACTTCATCCCGTCAAATAAGATCTAAAAGAAACAAACTAACAAGCTGTGTGGTTACAAAAAGCCTTGAGAAGTTAAAATATTCACCACTGAAAGAAAAGAAAGCCTCGACGACTTATTAAATGTCCGGAAGTGTCGGCGGAAGGTTACAAGTGTTTTCTTGTTGGGTTTGAGTTGATGGATTTTGAATAGGGCACAAGTGTACATTCTCTCTTTTGGACTGCATTTTCAGCATTGGCTTCCTTAGAGTTAAATGGGATTTACATGGCATGGTTAAAGGTGGCACCAACATAAGCAGGAGTGTCATCATAATAATAATATTCATAAAGATAATAATAATGCCCTGGAGGTTTGGGTGCTGCTTAATATCCACAAATCTCTAAAACTACCACATCCTAGCTAATATAGATTATCAAAATACCACTATATGCATTTGTCTTTGAGTTATATACTTGTATTCTTTAATAATATTCTGGATCTGTTGTGCCTTTAAAATACATAGTTCATTAATGTATAGGAAAAATACTGTACAAAAAGAACAACTTATAGAATAGGTTTATATAAACATATCTCTTGTAACCAATATATCATCTCTGTTGTGAATCGTTTGGTCTGCAGTAAACAAATTGATTGGGTTAACCACAGTATTGGACAACACCATCCAACTTTTTTTTGTCAACATCTTTTACATTCATACAGCCATCTTTAAAAAGAGGGCAAACGTAGAGCTACAATGAGAGACTACAGACATCTGGATTCATTTCTAAAATAAAAGCACTCATATTAATCATGCTAAGTTAAACAGAAGCAAACAGAATTATCAACAACTTTGCAAAAAAAAAAAAGAAAAAAAGATTTGCAAACAGCTTTTCGTTCAGTGAAAGAAAATCATGCTTAAATCTGAAAACAAGGAGGAGGCTAAACGACAACAATGTCAAGAGCAGTATTAATACTAACAATTATATCAACAGAATACATATATGTATATATATATATATATATTAAAAAAAACAACAATCTTCCATCTGAGAAATAAAAGGTTGATAAATATGAGGCGGAGGAATTTTGAGCGAGTGGAACCGTTGCACCGGATCAGATTGTGAGACGCGCGTTAGTGCAGAGGTTAGCTACCCTTAGTTAATTGAGGTGAGCTAAAGTGAGAGGTGGAAAGAAGGGCGAGATCTAGGAGCAGGGAGGGGTGAGGGACATGTAGGTAGTCATGTTAGTTTAGTTCTGGATAGGAATTATTGCTCAGTGTCCGGATGAAGGAGAAAAACTAAAACAATATATATTTTTGAAACGGCAACTCTGCACCACCATTGCACAAAAAATGTGCTATGTTTTAAAATAACGAAAACGCTGTTACTGAAGCCAGAGGGGTAGATGAGTTAGAGCGCTGGGAGGCAAAACAGTAACACAACATGTACATCAAGAAAAGGGGTTAAACGTTGCTAATGGGAGACAAGCAAACGGTTTAGAGGGCATTAAAAACACAAGTTTTGGGGGTTATAAGCAGACACGTCACATGTTAATACCAGAAGAAGAAGAAGACATAGAAGAAGGGAAACAGGAAACAGTTTTCAGTCCTGATGTCACGTATAAAAATCGGTATGAAAGTGAACAACAAACACCATGGCATTGTTTCTCAAAAGTGGAAGGTTGTGGTGGACTCAGCTGGTGGGTTGGCTCATAACTCCTCACAGTACATTAAAGTGGGAAGTATGCATGTGTAAATACATATATTTATCTATGTATATATATTTAGTCGAACAATGTGTACAGAAAATAAAAGAAGGAACAGACAAATTGAAGCTTATGATAGAAGTCAAAATGACAGATATAATACCTGAATCATACAGGTGTGTGTTGGTTAAGGGGGGAGGGGAGGGGGAGGCAGGAGGTTTGCGGGAGGAGGACGAGTTGGAGGTGGAGGAGGAGGGGGCAGTGCCACCAAAAGAGGCACATAGTCCTTCAAACTTAAGGGAAGGTGGGTTGGGGTAATGAAGTGGGAGTGGGTTGGGTTTTTTGGGGGGGGCTCACAGAGGCCCGTGTCGGGCCTCGTATTTAGCCAGAATGTTTTTGCACCGGCCCAGCTCCTTCCTCATGTCCGCTACCTCTATGCGGAGAGCGGCGTTCTCCTTCTCCAGAAACCCGGCCCGGATGGCGATCTGGTTCTCCTTCAGCCGCCGGGCGTCCCGTGACCTCTTGGCTGCCACGTTGTTCTTTCTGCGCCGGGCCCAGTATTTATCATCCTGAAGAGCAGAGCAGACGGGTTAGCACTGAACACAGCAATGTTTATCAGAAATCACTAATACCGCCCTCTTGCTAGCTGCTGGCAGGGTCAAAAGGTCAGGAAGCTCTCCGTTTAAAATATTAGCACCAGTAAAAAACATTGGTTCATAAATAATAAAAGCACAAGGTCAGAGTATTTTTTTTGTGCTTATAGAGTATTGAAAACTGCCAATTCAGTTTTTATTACCTTTAGGTCTTCGGGAATGAAAACCTTGCGGGCTTTCTTGATCATGGGCTGTGGCTTCAGCTCCTCTGCGGAGAATTTGCGTTTCCTGGGGTCGAACATTTCCTGGCCGGGCACACTGGACAGAGCCAGGTCTGCCGGGTCAGGCTCGTAGCTCAGGGGCACCTGGATGGACTCTGGGTCTATGGGGCTGGGGGTGTCCCGGGCTGAGGGCAATGCTGCAGGAGGACAGGAAAAAATATCACACATTAGCTGCCAGCAAACACACAGAGTCATCCTGTTTTCTCATAACGACGGTGTACAGAGTGCTGAAAACTTAGAGTGGAGAGGAGAGAAGCCAGTGGGAACCAAACTCTAAGTACCTCTGATTGTGACTCTAATGGAAGAAATGGCACCATTAAAGTTCAAGCTGGCACTTCCATTTAGGGTAACTGGTAGGGCTGCAACTAATGACTATTTTCGTAGTCGACTAATCTGTTAATTATTCATTAGATTAGTTTACTAGTCACAATTATTTTTGTCACCCCCTAACCATAATTAAACCATTTAACTAATTAAATATCTTTCGAGTGAATAAGTGAACGAGGTTTACTATTCAGAATAAACAATACTATCAACACCAGGGGGAAAATAGGGAAGAAGACAAGACAGGGTAGGATACTCCTATAATTCACCCATTTCCTATTGCACTCATTTGCTAACACAACTAAAAGAGCATTCAGTTAGCCAGAATCATCCATGAGACCTCAAAAACAAGAACGCAAAGAACAACAGAGAGGCTGCTCCAAGATAACAGCCAGGCTTTATCACGCGAAACAATAAGCTGACAATCTGATTTATTGCCAAGAGATTTAACTTTAAAATTTAAAACTTTTCAACAAAGGATTTTTGCTTTGGAACTATAGAAAATAAATGCAAATTAAAAGCAGATACTGTAACCACAACTGTACACTAACAATGTAATGTCTACTTAAATAAAGCATAAAGCAACAGCCCCTTTCATAATACTTCTGTAGTTTATTTAGCTTTTGTAAGTGGAGAATTTTCTGTTGGCTACATCACGAGCCACATGGTTCTTGATTTACTTTAAAATGTTAAACCATTACTCAGATCAGTAAGGACAGAATAACAGTGGTACGAATGTTGAGACTATCTTACAGTTGTGGCCTTTCCTCTGTCGCTGCTGCTCTGTTTGACTCAGATTGTATAAGAAGTGGACGTAGTCATCGTGACGTCACCCGTTGGTTTGTGGACTGCTGTTTTGAAGCCTTGAGTTTGACCTATAGGTCGCTGTGATGTTGAGTTTTTGCAACCAGCGGCACCGGACGCGACCGTATTTGGATGAGACGGTGGAGCTAACGGCCGTGTGTGGAGCTAGCGAGCTTGCTTAGCTAGGTGCATCTGTAATTCACCCTAACTTTCATTTTAACAGAACTGACAATTTTGTCTAGTGAACAACAGTCTAAAAACTAAAGATAATCCCGCCCTTAAGCATTCTCTGCTTTATGGTCCAATTTCCTTTAAATGGGACCATGATTTACTAAATAAATATCATGTTGTATTGACGAAGACATGAAACTAGCGATTGAGACCATAAACTCATCAGGAAAGTGTTTACAGAGGTAATTATTCAGCTAAGAAGTAGGTTCATTTTACCATAATTTCTAATGGAGCCGGACTTCTTTTTGCAACCAGAAGAGTCGCCCCCTGCTGGCCGTTCAACAGAATGCAGGTTTAAGGGACTTCCTCGTTAGTTTGCTGACCGGAAGCTTCCCGCTTTGTTTGACTGCTGCAGTGGTCTGAGTAACAGGGACCAGAGAGCGTTTGAGCCTTTTTATATACAGTCTATGGTTTCAGCACATTTTCGATTCGCCATTAACTTTCGTAAAACTGCCAATATTCAAGTTCTACACAGTTGATTTCTCGTCTCAAAACCTGTCAAAAGTGTATTTATAGATGAAATGGTGTACAGAATTTGTAAAAAAAAAAAACAAAACCGTTCTGCTGTTGGCCTCTTTCTCTGTTGCTTTCCGCTTTTCGCATGAAAGCTTCTTTTTTGTGAGTAGTCTTACAGTCAAGCAGTCATGCCAGACAATGCAAGCGATACTACCCCCAGCACTACCTGTAGCGCATTGCTGTTAGAAATGAACAACCAGAAATGTTCTGAATGAGAAGATCTGTCCCTTAAACGGCATCTTTGAAACGGCGCTTGCTTTTTAAATAATTTTTATAATCAACGTTGTCGACTACGTCGACTAATTGTTCCAGCCCTAGTTACTGGTAACGCAACATTATGAGTGAGTCTTCATCAGCAGATCTTTTCTGTGGAGCTCTTACAGCTGGACAGAGGACACAGTAGGAGCCTCTCGAACTGAGCAGGAGGCCTCTGAGGGGGAGCTGAATGCTGCCTTTCTTCCCTCTGAGCTCACATGTTTGTGTTCAAGGCCATTAAGAAATGTCAGGCTTTGACAGAGTCTCAGTGTCGGTGCAGATGTAAAGCAAGAGAACAGGTGACTTCATTTCTAGAGAAAGAACAGTTTCATTTGTATAGAAAAGTATTTGCGTAACCTGACCAGCAGATGGTGCTATCACATAAGCTTTAAAAACGCTGCACCCTGAGAAATCATTTCACTGTTTCATCTTAAACTCTGCAGCTATCAGCAGTCCCCGTCAGCTGATCTGAAACCACCAGGTTTTGTCTTTCAACTGTCTGGAGGGGATCTGCTCCTCACATTTCTCTGCCTGTTGTGCAAACTAAGCTTCTCCACTTGATTTGAAGCTGCAGGCGACCAGCGGAGGGTGACTCAGTTCATCAGCCGGCCCACCTGGAACAATTTCTCTGAGACTCATTACACTAGCACTAATTTGTTTTGTCATTCAAACCACACCTGCATTTCCCACTTGATAAGAAAAGCTCGACGAGCAACACAACAACTGGGAATCTGACTGAAAGCAGCAAAGTGCAGCAGGCATTTTAATTAGCTGCTGATGTGCTGCCAGCTCGTACATCATGACCTACATTTCGTATTTGTGAACTTGCAGTGACAGATAGTCAAGGCCGCTGACCTTCAGTCAGGGGTGTACACGGCCAAACTGCTTTCGGGTGCGGCGGAGATTTGAGAAGGGGCCATAAGATTTGGCTCTGACTGCTCTCTGTGTACGTCTGTGCTCAGTCAGTACTCAGCCGGTACATCTGGACACTGATCACTGTGATCACTTCAATCCTGCTCAGATTAAAGTCACATCACAAAGACACAAAACCTCAACTGAGGGCCACGCTGCCTGAGATTTCTCTGTTTACAACAAGGAAAACAAAAGTGTTTTGTTTTAAAAAAAATAAAAATATGTAGGGCTGTTAAAAACTGCTTATTATCACCTCATAAAACTGAGCATAAATGTGGAAAAATACCCCAGTGAAAACAACAACTTTCTCAGAAAAGACACGTTTCACATGCATGCCTTCTACAGATGGTTGATGTTGCAGTTCACTACACACAAGTAGGGACGGGTATGCTTGGAAATACAACACCAAAATGACTTTATTTAAAATGTTGATATAGGAAAATTTGACTGTCCAAAATTATTGTCATTTCTGAATGTGTAAGAATGTGTTAATTTCTGTTTCTGATGAGCACCTTAGCTGCTGCTCGTCAGTGTGTAAATGGGAATGTGTTGTGGTGTAAGGCACTGGTCCGAAAGGCGCTATGTGGAAGTATTATTTTTATTATAGTTTTTCTAGATGTGTTGGTTAATGAATTGGTTGGTCTGTAAAATGTCAGAAAATAGTGAAAAACATCCATCACAAGTTTCCAGATCCCAAGGTGACGTCTTTACATAGCTTGTTTTACTGGACTAACAGTCTAAAAGATAAAAATGTAATGATATAAAACAGAGAAACGATGCAATTCGACACCTTTACCAGCAGGGAATATTTGGCATTTTTGCTTGAATAATTATTGAAATAACTAACAGGTTATCAAACTTGTTGCTAATCTTAAAACACAATGTTTTCTCTGCCAGCAGCTCTTAGAATTTCTGACCTTAAGATCATCACACAACTCCTTTTCATAAGACACATATCGCCCAACTTAACCTCCCACCATTCATAAGCTGAGCACAGCAAGCTACTTACTAACTAAGACGCTGTCTTAGACAATCTATCAGGCCTGCACTCAAACCTGCAAATAGCCACCTTGATCTAATCACCTTTGGGAGTCATTTTGATCTCCTAATTAGCAGAGTTAAAACACAGTGGCTTGGTCATGGGCTAAAAGTAGACGTACAAGCCCATTCATTGGCCTATAATGGCCTTAAACTAAAGTACGACACACTCCAGCTGAGAGGGAACAGACGAACGTGAATTCACAAAATAGCCCCGCCGCCCCATGTCCTCCTCCACCCTCCTGAACAGGAAATCTAAAATTAGCGAAGAAAGGTAGCGCAGAGCTAACCTACAAAGAGCCGTGTGAAAGCTGGAACTCTTGATTAAATACCTGCAGAAATTGCTTTCATTAGATGTGAAGGTTGCAGGTCGGTGTCACGCTAGGTGATCATATCAGAGTGTTATCATGCAGCTCTGTGGGTGATAGTGCTGCAGTTCGTGATAAGCGGAGCTGCTGGTTGTCTCTGTGTGCAGGGACAGAGCTGCTGAACTCTGACCTGGGTGTAACACGGGACCACAGCCAGTTCTTTCCCTCAAAGACTGCACTTTGGGGCTAAAGGGCAAAAAGACGACTGGAACTGGTTCACATGACGTGCTGTGTGTGCAGCTTCTTCCTCTGTACCATACAGCTCCAGTGTTGTCCACAAAACTTTTAAAAACACATCATTGAGCCACACTATTGCACTGAGTGATATGTTCCTTTATTATCATGAACACACACTATAGATTATTTGACTAAATATTAACTATTATATTGCTTAGATTTAAGATTGTGCATTAAAACACAACTGAAAATAGTCCCCACCAAATGCACGTTATTTCCTGCTGTTTGAGTAAAGTTTGCTAAAAACCAAGACATGCAAATCAAGAGGACTTCAATCCTCCAGGTCACTCATGCAGGAGCTGCTGATCCTGTCCACAGGACACATGACCAGATATATGAGAGGGAAGCTTGGCTTGCAAGAAACCAGGCTAGAGGAAATTACAACTACAACAATGGGAAAGATAAAATAAAATAAGATATGCAGTGCAGGACTTAAAAGCACACTGATAAATATTGACTGATTGCAGCCTTGACAGCCTTCTCTGACACACTAAATTATTTCTACATAAATATGTGAACTCCACATTTAGCTCCTCGAATGTGTTGATTTATGTTTCTCACTGAGCTCTCCTTCCTCGACTAACACACTGGAATGCACCCCAACACACCCTTTGACCCCTCCTATATCTGACTTCCCTTTGGACCCTGCCAACAGCACGCAGGTGTCCAACTCCTGAAGCAACCCTGACAAAGACTCTCAACATCTGCAGGCAAGTCAGATATAGAGAAAATACTGAAAGCCGCTTATATTTGTTCGTTGGATGCGATAACAAGGTTTTAAGCCGCGTGCTGTATTGCTCGCACGCAGAGTGCAGGCACAGAGGGATTGTGGTTGTTGTGGGTGGTGTTAGTGGTGGTGGAGTGGCTGGTTAGACGAGACTGTGCGAGCTGGAAAAACATTGCGTGCACGTGACAAAAGCACACCAGAGTCCATGTGATCTCTGCAGGGTACAGCCTGTGCCTTGGCTCCGAGTCCGGGCTATGTCGGAGCTGAGCCCGGCCAGGGAGGGAGAGGAAGACTGGATGGGAAGTAGAGGGTGTTAAAGGGAGAGAAGGGAGGGGAGGGTGAAAGTGAGAGTGAGTGAGGGGAGGGGAGGGAAGGGATGAGAGGCTGGTAGGTTCATGCCGTGACAAGCTCCTGTTTGCAGCTCAGCGCAGCACACGGCGCCTGCATGTGTCCGTCACATGGCCCGGCACGCTGCAGGAAACCCCTGCCGCTTTCACGTGAGAGGTAAATGTGAAGATGCAGACAGAGACCCCCCCCCCCCCCCCCCACACACACACACACACACACACACAGTATCCTGATAAACTGTGCAAAAAAATTTGTATATCAATCAATATAGAAATTATTTAATATCTTTTTTTTATTTATTAATTTATTAAGTAAATATACAAAACATGCTAAGTTTCCAGCATCTCAAATGTGAGGATTTGCTGCTTTCTTCTGTTAATCGTAAAATTTATTATCTTTGGGTTTTGGACTTTGGTTCGAACAAAACAAGCTATTTTAAGACACCACCTGGGCCCTGGGAAGAATGTTGTGCTTTCACTACATTTTATAGACTAAACAAATAATTTCATCAAATCTAATAGTCGACTCAGTTCCTTACTGCAGGAAGGAAAAAGGAAAGGAGGCTAAAACAGCTGAATCTCAGCTCAGTCTGCAATCGCTTCAACTTCCAGGAATAGAGTCATTATGGTGTAAGATAAACATCAAGGTACATGCAACTAACCTGACATGAGGATGTGAGGATTAGGGATTTTTAAATAAAACACAGACATTATTATTGTATATATTATAATACATGTTCAGACAATTCGCCTCAGTAAAAGCACTTTGGTAAACTTGCGTTGTTTCTAAATGTGCTATATAAATAAACAGACTTTAATTTACTCTGGTTTTCTGGCCTGGAGTGTCGGTTGATTGGTCGGTTGAACTTTGGATCCCATTCTTTTAAACTGAGAAAAGCGTTGAGAGTTCGTTAAGGAATTCACAACGTCACTAATGTGATACTTTATTATCTACCGGTATTATAAAGAAAGACTTATGTCATATGATAAGTTTACAATGCCTTCTCAAAATTTCTTCCTTCCCAATCTTCAAACTTTAAGACACAACACACCGAGAGGAAGTGTTTGGGCGGATCTACAAACAATCCCTACATAATTGTTTTTTTGCGTGTCTGTAAACAACTATGTCTCTGCGTTCTGTCCAGTTAAATATGGTGTGCCTCAGGGGTCGGTCTTAGGACCCATTTTGTTTTCCTTGTATCTGCTTCCCCTTGGACATATTATCCATAAACATGGCATTTCTTTTCATATTTATGCTGATGACACACAAATATACTTGCCCGTCAGATCCACAGATCCCGGAATGCTGAGTTCACTTAACAACTGCCTTTGTGAAGTTAAAAAATGGATGTCAAATAAATTCCTCCAGCTGAACTCAGACAACACAGAAATCCTGGTCATCGGGTCCCAGCAGAATACTGCCATCTGCTGGTTCCCTAGTAAATCACATTAAGCCTGTGGCAAAGAACCATGGTGTTTGGTTTGATAGTAATTTAAATTTCGAGCAGCACACCACAAAGCTTGTTCAATCACATTTTTATAAACTTTGAAATATAGCAAAAATTCGATCTGTGTTAACTTTTAAGGACACCGAGACCATTTTACACGCCTTCATCTCATCACGCCTGGATTATTGCAACAGCCTTTTCACCTGTTTAACCCAAAAATCTACTGATCAACTCCAGACTGTCCAGAACTCAGCTGCCAGGCTTTTAACCAGAACAAAGAAATATGACCACATTACTCCTATTTTAGCTTCATTACACTGGCTCCCAGTGTGTTTTAGAATTGACTTTAAAATTCTATTGATCACTTTTAAAGCTCTTCATGGCCTCTCGCCTTGTTATATTTCTGACCTTTCAGTCTCGATTGAAAACTAAAGGGGACAGAGCGTTTGCTGTCAGGGCCCCGAGGCTCTGGAACAGCCTGCCCGAGGAAATCAGGTCGGCTGAGTCAGTGAACTCTTAAGTCCCTTCTTAAAACATACTTTTATAGGAGAGCCTTTCTCGATCTTATTTGACTTTATTTTATCCCTTTTATTTTATTCTATTTTACTTATTTTATATTTATCTTAAACGTGTATTTTGGTCTTTTCAATGTTTTCTTGCTTGTATTATTGTCTTTGCACTTTGAAGCACTTTGTAACTTGTTTTGGAAAAGTGCTCTACAAATAAAGATTATTAGTATATTATTATTAATGGGACTGTCTGTTGTTTTGAGGCTCCTTCATGGGGAAGTCGATTCCACCCAAATACAAGCTAGACACATTTCATGTATTTAATTGAGCGGTGGAGCAGCTGTTGCTCATGTCGAAATCAGTCCTTAAAAAGCTGATAGGATGGTGAACAAACACCATTCATCCTCCATTGTCATCCAAAGCGGGATCAATACACAAATGCACAGAGGGTTAATATGCATTTAACTGATTCTAGCTCGTGTGATTTACACACTCGTTGGTCCATTGACACATGCCAGTGACTCACTGACTCTTCAGTGGAACAATACATGTTGCTTTTCATCAGGGCCCCATCTCTTCAGCGTTTACAGGTAAAACACAGCATCACAAAACACCATCAGCATCCAAATACTCCATCTGTTTATCTGTCACACATCGTCAGATCTTCTGCCAGGAGGATTTTTCTGTTAAATTTGGAATTTAAACACTAACTGTCTCCAGCAGTGTGCTCGGCTTTTGCTCGCTGAGGATTTGCTCCGTTTAGGTTTATTGTGAAGGTCGGCCCTATAAATGATTCAAATCGCTCCGGTTTCTAGTGAATTGAAAGCCCAAATAGTGTCTGGCAGCAGCTTAACAACCTCAGGTACACAGTTTAACGCTTCAGTCTAAATACCAACTGCCTACTTAATGTCAGCTCATTACAATAACAAAATTTTCCATTACGAAAAGTCTCCTTTCATCAACACTGAAAGACTGGAACCTAGTACTGAAGTACACACTACATGAAATAAATGGGTCTGTATATGCTTTTAGGTTCATAATGCTGCCTTTTAAAAAAAATATTTTGATGACTCAATGTAGATGGTGTTGAAAATCTCAAGAGGAAGTTTATCACGGTCATGTTGTTAAGTTTCTGTATATAAACGGCACACTGAAGTTAGTTATGACATTATTTATCAAAAGGAGATCACTACCTATAAGTGTGTGATTTGGCTGAACAGAGTGTTCAAAGATACAGTAGTTTAGGGGAAGTTTACTGTCTTTCCCACTTTCCCAGAGTAACTAAAGTTTTTATGTATTTGGCGTAGAACAAGTGGGAAGCTTCCGGTCTGAGAAGCGAGGCCAAAGCGGAAGTCCCTTTAACACTAGATCAACCAAAGGGTCAAATTTACCCGCGGCTGGTTTTCGATTGTATGTAATCGATTTGTTTCAAAACAATAGTCAAGTCCCCCAGTCTTTGACATTTTTCCTAAAAGTGTGTTATGTAGCAACCCCAATTGTTAAAAATATTAAGATAAAGCCAGATTTAAAAAATGGGCATTTATACCTATAAGTGCCAGCGGGTAAAATTTACCCCTACAGAGAATACAGTAATTTTCGCGCTGTTCATTTCGCACGTTTAGATAAATATTCTATGTTGCTAGTGGCAACGCCTTTTCCACTACAGGCATTGGTCAGCGCAGTGAGTGAAGGAGAGTCTGACGGTGGGGGCTAAGCAATGTGTCCTGAGTTTATTCTGCATCTTAGGGCCTATGGCTTTTGGGTAGGCTATGATCATCAAAACTAATTGTGCAGTAGCCTAGTTTTTCACTGTGATAGAAGTGTGTTTTGCGATCCCTTCAAGAGAGCGTGTGGCTCCTTCATGCACTTTTTGACCTGCAGAGGATATATAGTTTTCCAACACTGTGTATTATTTTAGTAAAAGTGATTATACATTTTTCCTTGGGAAAAATCTACTTGATATATAATTGTATATATTGTATAATTGTTTCTTTTGAATGAATACTTTTGTTTGGACCTTTAAAATTTTCTAACTTTGTAATTCACTGGATGCCCAATGGAGTCCAAAAGAAAAAGCACAACAATAACAACTAGCCTCCATTATTAAGCTATTATCATCGCCTATCAAACACTACAATAGTCAGTTGTTTTTCTAATTTGTATGCTACATTTAAATTCAAGCTTTTGAATATAACTTGGCTATAATATCTACAACAATGGCGAGTGGATGACATCAAAATAGCCGTTGCGTGTGGACGTGCCCTTCACACATGCGGGAGCACAGGTGAACGACCTGCATGGTGAAGGCATAATTCTATAAATGTGGGGATGGTGTTTATGGGAAATGCACAGCCAAGGTGCTGCATGTTTCCCAAAGTGTGTTGGAGCAACATGTTGCAGAAATAATCACAAAATCACTGCATTTTATGTGATTGACAAGTCGTTACCATGATGACCTGTCAATCAGGCTAGAGTGGCTCCCATGGCACTGTGTAAATTTAACCAGCGCCATTGAAAAAGAGTATTAGGAGTTGGCTGTTCACTTTCTCTGGTGAGTACATTTAGTTTTAAGTCTGTTGTTCGCTAGACAAAATGATATGCTGATATGCACCTAGCTAAGCAAACTAGCTAGCTCCACACGGAGCCATTGGCTCCACCGTCTTTCTCTGCAAAACTAAGCAAGTAAATTAAGGGGTTTACATCAGACATTGAAACCCCCTGTTCTTATGTATTAAATTATGTGTTTGTGTTTTGTGCGTGTGGCTTTGAACTATGGGCCGTGTGTTTTTTGAATATTTAAGCTGTCACTGTCACTAAAGAGTCTTTAATAAACAACGCATTTCATTCATTAATGTCTCACATAAGTTAATGTTTATTGATCAGTAAAATAGTCAAAAATTGAATGCATAGCCCTGTAATAAGTAATTGCAATTGCTAAACTGAGTAAGAAAACCCTGTAAATAATTGATAAATAGCCATAAGTAAGTCAAGTACTTGATATTACCAAGCATTATAAGTTTTGTCACTATACACACTGCCTTTGAGTTCAAGCCTCATTTGGAGTTATTTCTTCGAAGTGGCTAAATCATAAAAAAAATATTCAGTCACTACTATTTATTAATAATAATAATAATAATAATAGTAATGATGATCAGAAGACGAAGTGAACAGCAAAGTAGGATTCACATTTCTTTATTCAAAATAGCGATTTCTATTTCATAATGAAGCCTTTGCCACAACTGGGATTTGAACCAGATAATCATCCTTAAATATTCAAAAGAAAACTCAGCAGGATAAGGTTCAGCACCTTGGACAGCGGACTAAAATTTCAGCAGCAGATCTGCCAAAGTAGAAGCAAATAACGATTAAGATAAGATTGCGCTTTATTGATCCCTAGGTTCAGGCACCACAGCAGTAATTACAGGGAGTACAGAAATGTATAGTAGGGAACAGCAAGATATAACCAGCAAAATAAAACAGGTAATCATGGATCATATAAAAATGTTTTTTAAAAACTGTACAAGATAAAATAAAATACAAGACTTTAGTAAAGTGTCAAGATGTCTCTCTACAGAATCAGCTGTGTATCTAAAGTCCAGCTTGTACTGTGACCAGTGAGCCCCCCTGGATACACCGCGGCAGAACGCTGATCCAAAACTGTTCTCTGTCCAAGTGGTCCTTCACTGTGACGTTCAGGTGAAACATCCGTCTGCAGGGAGGAGGACAAGTCAGTGTGACAGAAAAACAGTGGAGCTTGTGTTAACCTTGACACTGCACTGCTTCATAAGTCTAATCCTGTATTAAATCAGGCCTATTACATTTTAAGACTAGAGTGTATTGGGTATGGGGTTGCCTGTGTCTTAAACAGAAACACTGTTGTGGTGCAAGCACGTAAGACTTCTGCTCGCCTTTATACTTGTGTACACAGTGAAGTGACCAATAAATATGATTTGATTTAGCACATTACCATGTGTCCCTGTTGCTGTGTACTCAGGTCTAATTCAATACTTGGAGGTTACGATGGCGCTCAGATGGCAACAAATTTGCAAGCTTTTCTAAATCAGGGGGAGGGTTATATATTGTATTAATATACTAAATTATGGCCTAATTTAAATGGGTAAACAGTCCCCTCTGTGGTTCCTTCCTCCTGTTTGACTTCAGGTGAGTAGCAACACGATGGTGAACTACAGTGTTAGCTGTGGTTGTTTAATCTTTCCACAGAAGACCGACAATGTTATGTTAGTGACCCAATGCAGAAGATCAGCTGACAATCATCAAACATAAACATTAATGGTCAGTTCAATGTAGGAGAAAACTTATACATAAGGGACAACACCACAAATAGTTTGGCTAAAGAATAACCTATAATAGTCTGCGTAACTTACAGTAGAAATATATTGCATGTGCTGTAACGTTAGTTAATGTTAATCCATTTTGGCATATATCCATGGGTCTGTCTGCTTAAAATGGTTAAGTTACATTTGTCCAGTTAGCTGGTCTTTACTGTTAGCCAGCTCTCCTGGCAGACCCGATTTGTTAAACATATGAATTTGTGCTTTGTCAGGTCTGTCTGCAAGATGACAAGCAAATAACTTTTAAAATGCTTGTTTTCTAAATGGAGTTTTGAATGGATCAGGGCTATGCTATGCCAACTGTTTCATAGTAAAGTACAGTGATAGCTGGAATCAAGTAACAGACACATATTTTCTGAACTTACCAGGTAGTTCAACTTCTTCGCTTGCTTTTCTCCAAGCACTCTCCTGTTTTGACAGTGGAGGTCGCAAAACTCAATGGCTTGCTGCTGCAGACAAGTTGGGAAGCGCGAGTGAAGATAAATCTAGTTTTTAAATCCCAAAAAATTCAATCAAAAAGTTAATTTAATAAAAACATTAACTCTGAGATCCTCCTGCTGGTAAACAGCTCCAATTCAAAGCAGAATCATAAAATGCATAAAATATTCTGCACCGGTTTGCTACAGTTTCCAGATTGTCGTCGAGCAGAGGCTCTGTCTCTCAGCTCTGCCTGGTCCTCTAAACACAACACTTTAAGTTCAAAGCGCAGTGATGCACACAAATGTTTCGCTCCAGTTGAATACTTTCAACAACGCAGATTTTACATGTTCGCACCATTTGCAACAACTGACAAATGTGCTTTGCGGTCTATGCCAGACCGGCTACCAAAACAAAGAACAGAGAAGATCGGATGACAACAAACACAGAGAGGGTGTGACGTCAATCTCTGCTCTGCTTATTTAGGTTTATGTTCATTGTTCAGCACCAAGTCACCAAAGCAAATTCTATATCTTTACATAGCAAATAGCTGTTTGCTGCTTTATTAATGTTCAGAACTTGTAAGCTTTCAGTTTGACATTTTCCATTGAAGCTTAATATTTTTGTCATCAATTTACATTTCAAATTTCCTTTTTCAATGTCCCTGTTTAATTATCACCTGCTTATTCTTGGTAGTGTAGTAAAATAATAATCTTTTAAAGTGAATCTTAATTAATAATTTTCTATTTGGACTTTGGAAGTTGTCCTAAACCAAAAACATACTCCATAAAAAGCGTGTTGTTGTGCGTTTTAAAAATGCATTAAAATTCATTCAAAAATGTATGTCATTGAGTCTACACTGCAGGACAAAGGCAAAGTGTAGTAAATTATGAATCAGACGCAAGCAGTATTTAATCAGTAATCAGGTTTTTCCTGCATAGAGAATTACAAGGCGTTTATAAATGCTGTTGCAAATGGCGCTTGTGAACACTGCTCTGTGCACCTCTACATGTGTGACTGAACGCCGTCCTGGACAGCGACTACAAAGCCAGTGTGCTTTTGTTAACATTGGAGAAATGTAAGGAAATAAAGTTTACATTTTTTAATGATACTTTTCTCCCGATTTGTCACATACAAACGTTCAAACCGACATTTTCTGTACCTACATCCGAAACATGACTTCCACAAACAGCAAATACGTTTAAATTAGTAATGATTTGTTTTTTAATTCATGTCATTTAAAAAAACAGGACGAGATCTCCATGTTTGAGCTTCACCACGTCATGTGACTTGCTTCAGTAGGAACAAATATTACTGGAACCACTAGAGTAAATTGCAGATCAACATTTAATATCCAGAAATTCACATCAGCTACACTGCAAGAGGACCCTGAATAAGAAATAAAAACAGCTAATGTTATATTTGATTTTAATATCTTGCTGTGTAAATGAACACATTTGCTTTAATGTTGTAGGCACTTTTTTTTTTTTAATATGGACTAACGCGAAAATCATAATCATTTTCTTTAATTATATCATTATTAAAATATGTTGCTGGCACGTGATCAGGATGGTACCAACTCGGCCTTATTTTAAGCCAGGGAAAAAACCTGGTAATTACCAAACCCTGCAGGGAATTCTTGGGACTGAAACGAAACCAAAGCCAACTCTTACGGTGAAAAACAAAACAGCAAATAAAACTACAGTAAAACACAACTCATGGCAGTGGGCCTTTTGTCTGGGCTGCATCCTGGGACTCCAAAGTCCAATGCAAGGCTGTAAATCAGGTGTCAAGTATGTCAGTGTGCATCTAACCTGTGGTCAAAAGCTCTAACTACAACAGGAGCTGAATGAGAAAAGATCTAAATCAGCGCTCAGGGGCGATGCCTTCAGAGACCTGGGACACAAACCACAACAACTTGTTCTCTGTTAGCATCTCTGGTCTGACATTTACTCAGTATGTGTGTGTGTGTGTGTGTGTGTGTGTGTGTGTGTGTGTGTGTGTGTGCGTGCTAGGTGAGCAAACAGCAGCACGTTTTGCTAAAGCACCCACTGACACAGAAGAGGTGTGAAAAACTTGTCTTTGCATGCAGGTGTGCTTTCAGGTGCACATCGGGCTCCCCTGCATGTGGCTCCTACCTGCTGTGCTGGGGCTGCGGAGGCAGGTCTGAGGCGCCAGGCCTGTGTGAACCGAGGTGGTGGCGCGGCTGCTGAGGTCCACCACAGAGGGTGTGGGCGGCGCAGACGGCGGGGACTGCTGCTGCGACGGCGCTGCCTGTGTGGCCTGGCTGCTCTGGGCTGCGCTGACGGGGATGCCGTTCTCGGACAGGAACTCTTCCAAGTCCATGTACTCCAGCTGGAAGTTGTCCCCATCGTAGGGCAGGGTCTTGTCCCAAAGGGTCGGGCCAAGGAAGGCCGACTGTGGGTGGTTGGCTGTGCTGCTCTCATCGTCCAGCTTCTTCTCTTTCTCCTTGTCTTTCCCAAGTCCTGCAAATGTTTGCACACAATCATTTCACTGTCTTTCAGGATCACGGGTCAATGCATGGGTATAAATAGAACGCATGCTTGGGGCTTCATCATAAAAAGGGTCAGTTCAACCAATTTACCAAAGGAAAAAATATTTTCGTTTTCACCCACAGGATAAGC
Source organism: Micropterus salmoides (assembly GCF_014851395.1). Lineage (NCBI taxonomy): Eukaryota > Metazoa > Chordata > Actinopteri > Centrarchiformes > Centrarchidae > Micropterus > Micropterus salmoides. The sequence goes on along the minus strand of NW_024040041.1, from coordinate 29,304,482 downwards.
TGTTGGCGTCATTGTTTGCAAAGGCATGTAGCTGCGTCATCTTTCAATGTGGTGAGCTCTACCGACTCGATTCATTCCTGCACGGGACTGTGGCGGTCACAGAAGTTTGAACTGGACAAACAAAACCAAAAACTATCTGCATGAATTTGGGTGAACTGACCCTTTAAGAGTACAAACTAGGTCTCCATTCATGTTCAGATAACGTGATGTCACTCAGTCCGTGATACAAACAGAGGGTGTACTGCAAGAGAGCACAAAAGACGCCCTCTATCGACAGCTCGTGGTATCACTAATATAAATCCCATCGAAAACAAGAGGGTTTAAAGATTATAAACTCACCTGCAGGCTAAAAACAGCGCAGGTGTTGTCAGAACCATGCTGTACTATGTTACTTTAGATAATAAGTATAAGCTAAAATAGCTTGTTGGCTCGAGGTCAAGTTCACGTGAACCTGTCACTCAATTAACATTAAGACCAGAAGACAACATGCAATTTTATTTATCTTTGTCGCCGCTCAACTAACACAAATACACAGTTTCTTTTTCCGACAAAGCCCATCTAATAATAAGAAACGTCACTCTGATCGGATTTATTTAACCTGTGTCCATCACTGCGAGATCTGTCAAAACCGTGGATGTCTAACGTTACAGAATGATAATAGCATCAATAGAGAAACATCACAGAGACGCGCCGAGTCTGTGTACGTGCAAGTCAAGTTTTAAAACGTACCTTCATCGTGATGGAAAGGCAGCTTCAGCGGGTTTTCCAGCAGGGATTTCAGCACGCCGTGAGTCGGCGGCAGGAAAGTTGGGTTTATAGGAACAGGTCTGGCCATTTTTTCCATATGTCTTGAAGGGCTATTTGAGAATTAAGCTTGCAAACACACGACTGGATCTCCCCCCCCTTAAAAAAAAAAAAGAAGGAGAAGCGACCGAACTCGCTCGCCGGGCCCGTGCAGATCCTCGCAGACGGGGGAAAACGACGCCGGAGCTCGGAGGGAGAAGACGGAGCTCCGCGCTGCAGCAGGACGGTGAGCGGCTGGCTGGCTGTCTGTCGTCGAGGCTGCCTGGCAAATAGCTGGAGGAGGAGGGCGGGGGGACCGGAGCTCTGACGGAGCCTCTACACTTCTCCATCCATGTGCGGAGACGGACGCCGGTGACGTCAAACCACCAGGAGGGCGGAGACGCTTCTCGCGGCGCGTTCAGGTCGCGTGGGTAAAAACCCCTTCATAGTGCCGGAAAATGTTGCGGAAAAAAGGACTGTCCGAAATATTGCAATAATCTCAGGAGAGCTGATAAAGTATAGACAAAATATTTGGCCCATCATGTAATAATACTTTTATGTTTCGTGTAGATTTGTTCTGAAATAAAACATTAAACAATTTTTTTATATACCTCCAACTCAATTATTTTATATTAATTCATCTTCAGCACTAGTTTATTTCTGTTTACCCTTTTTTAAATAATTGATTCTGTATTAATTTAATATTGTCTGCTATGTAGCAGGAGGGAGTTACAAAACACAATTTCACTCTATAACATGTTATATTGTGACAATAAACCTACCTAAATAGCGTTAAACACAAACAACATGGTATGCAGAAACTGAAGCATGACACATAATAGCATTTGCAATAAACAATTTATTGAAGTCACCACTGTCAGACAGTTAAACCAGTGTTTTCATCAAGAACAAATAACAAATAAAGATCAACTCTGGTCAAATATAAGAACAATGCTTATGTGGGTTCTTACCTACACACCAAAGCTGGAGAACCAACAGGCCACAGCAGGCAACATTTTGAGGTTTTATGGCATGTTTCCAACCTTAAACTGACCAAGCACTTTACGCGTCCTTCCCCTTAATACACCATCACATACATACATACATACAGCCTGTTGTAAACTGCTGTCGTAGTCTGTTACCAGCGTCTTTACTGTATCAGTTGCTCCCATTTTGTTTGTTTTTTTGCTATTGCAGCACAGCAAGTTATTTATGCAAAATTGGAAATTTGTTATGGACAGGCCTATTAACAGACTTAACAAGTACGTTTTATAGTGTTTAGTTATTTTTTTTAACCCAACCAAACCAAACGTTTCCTAAAATTATGACTGTGGGCAAATTTATCTGAAAACACATAAATCTTTTGTCATCAGACTGCCAATGAAAACTGAGCGAAGGCAACTTTCTCAGTTTGTGTTTGAGTGCTATTTAAAAATACCATTGTTGCCAACTTAAATGTATGTATTGGTCTTTCATCTAGTTTTAAGCCTGCTCTCAGATCAAAACAGCTCTGAATATTAACTAGAAATAATAGAAACAAAATAGAAAACACATATAACACAAAAACAATAGTTACAACCAGCCATTTAAAAGGTTTTTATAGGTGTAAGAGTACATTTGTGTGACACATTTGCTTCCAACTAAAACTGATTTGGATGCAAACTATGCTCTTACAGATTAAATCCCTGACTGGTACCGTTTCTTCTCTCTGACGAGATGTGTTTTTAAATAAGCATAAACTCTTTAAATTTCCATGTTGAGTGGTTATGTACTTCACACAGTGTTTAGGTCTTTGTTACAATCATGACAAAACAAGCTTCTCAGTGCTGCTGTATTCAACTGTAAATCTGAGAAATGAGGACAGAATCCAATGTAGTGGCACAGTGAAGAATGACGTGAATCTAAACTTGACCTACTTTCAGCCAGTGGGTGTTGTCAGACTGCAATTCTATCTGCGCTAATGTAGTAGTGGCTGAGTCATAGTTTAAAATCCTCGCTCCACTCTGCCCATTTGTTTGTTTTTAAGGATCAGTTAGTCTGTATCACCAGCACAAGTTGGTTTCCACGAAAAATTCCCCCAAAACAGAGAAGAATGACAAGCTGAAGAAAAGCTAATTGTATTAAAAGATATATGACATGTCTTATGAAAGCAGCTGATTGTGCAGACATGGATTAGGACCAGGGACAAATCCCTTTATCTGAAACTGTCCTCATGCCTATAAAAATGTCACGCCATATCAAACCAAAGATTTCATGCCATCAAAGCAAGTTTTCTTTTTTCTTTTTTTTTTTACATCATAGAAGGTTTAAGTTCAAAGCACTGCTGAATGAAAATGTCCTCTTGTCCCCTGAAATTCAACCAGGTCTGACGCTGTTGCTATATTCAGAATTTGAATCTTGAATCTTAACGAGACTCTCCAGGGGCTCCATGTGTACGTGCTAAACTGTTGGATCGTTCATACGGTCTCTTATTGGACGAGGATGTTCCTGCTGCCCTGAAGTTAGTTTTTATTTTAGGTCAAAACTTTGGACCATCAAACACGGTATTTAAAAGACACTGCTGTATATTACTTTTCTTCTAGTCACAAATAAAAAACTAAAAACATCAGTCACAACATTGTATATATTGTCTACTAAACACTCCCAGGATTTCTCCAAGTAACCAACTATCCTGTGTGAAAACGTGTGTTGAACACCGGTGTACTATCCCTGCATTACTTTGATGCTGAAGAGAACCTAGAAACGTGGCTAAGGCTAAAGGTCGGGGTCCATATATTGATGGGTCACTTGGACACGTAAATAGTTGAATTTTAGAGCATTCTTCAGTCTGTCTGTGCAAGAATAGTACGTGTTTTTAACTGTGAGAAAACTCTGTAGAAGGAAACGTATGACGCAGAAGCTGAACAAAACATGTGTTGTATCAAAAGTGGTCAGCTGAACAGAGCATCATGCCCCTGAATCACTGCTGGAGTTAGTCAAGGACACATAAAAAGATAAATTCAAAGAACTTCAGCCCTATGAAAATGTGATTTCCAACTGTGACAGTGGACTACAAAGACTTGTGTGTGGAAGCAGAGGAGATTACACAGTTTAACAGAGGCTAGCTGCCCTTCAGTGTCAGTGCTAGGCATTAAGATTTCCATAAAATATTTGTTTTGTTATGATGTTTGTGTTACAATTTATATGTGGCTAAATCATTTTAAAATGACATAAGAAACTTACAAAAGAGAATGTCCTTGCATGATGGCTCTGGATATTAATGTATGTTTGCATTCAATGCTTAAGAAGAAAGGTAATGAGGACGTGACATTTACTGGATGTTTTGCACTGTATGTTTTCTTTAAGTGTGTGAACATCTGCAAAATGATCTGCAGCTCAAACGTTTCCCCCTCAACATTATCAGAGCTTGTGGAAAAAGTTAACAGAAGCTATGGGGACGTTCTCCCTCTGATCTCGGATGGCTGGTGTCTGTGTTTTAAGAAAAATAGAAACCAACAGGAATAACACATACAATGCTAGCCAATACTGAGAAGTGTGCGGTTGCTCTTCCATCATTACATTGTTCACTTGAGGCACACACCCACCATTGTTTTGTTCTACAATTCTTCTGAAGTATGTCTGATGTATTGACTGAATTACCTGGAGGCTTCTAGCCTAACCTTACAGGAACTATGTTTTTACCAAATAAATTCTCAATGAAAGCTGTTGACAGTGACGTTTTGTCATATCCAGAGCAACTCGGATGGTATTGTTGAATTGATGCTGAGTCTTTCAAATGTAGTATGGGACAATATTCTGTTCACCTCCATTGTGTTGGGGCATATGTACAACTTTTAGGAGTCGGATATTGCAAACCTGAAAAACTAAACTACCTGCATGGCTATGTACTATAACGGTCGCAAAATAGGTTTGTTTGTTATTTTGGTGAATAACCCTTTATACCCCAACATAACCTAAAATAAATGGCTATCCTTGTGGGGACCAAATGTTAAGTGCTGATGGGAGGTGAGATTTGCTTTTGTCAAAGGGATGGAAGGATTCCAGGTTCAAGGTTCATTTATTTATTGTTATACAACACAGGGCTCTACAATGAAATGCAAGCTGGCCCTTCATATCTATATACTCAAACACCCCCACCCCCCAGAAAACTTATTTATGATGCAGTGGAGGATGAATTGAGGAGTTTTACATCCTGGGGGAAGAAGCTTCTCTGTAGTCTGGTGGCACGACAACAGATACTTCTGTATCTTTTGCCAGACGGCAGTAGGATGAACTGGCTGAAGCTGGGTGGGTTCTGTTCTTTAGCATTCTTTAGGATCTGCAGGCACCTCACCGATATCACTGATGCTCAGTGGATGGGTACCAATGACCTTCTGAGCGGTTTTAATCACCCGCTGCAGTGCCCTCCTGCTCCATGTTTCCATACATACATAAGAACTTAACACTGGAATTTTGCCTTTTCCTTAAGAAACAGTCGTACTTGGAGATTTGAGATGACCATGTCCGGTTCTCCTTAATGCTGAGTCCCAGGAAGCTAAAACCGTTCAACTGCTCTACCTAGGCTCCACTGATGTAGACAGAAATGTATGTTTCCTTATTACTAAAATCATTAATCTGCAGCTTGTTCCCTGAGCACCACTCTGCAAGATTATTTCCTCCCGATATAATGTCTCATCGTTATCGATGATGGTAGTGTCATCTGCAAACATCACCACAGAGTTCTCTCCTCGTCAGGGGTTGTAGTCGTGGGTGTACAGCGTGAACTAGAGGGGCTAAGCATACAACCATGGGTGGCTCTGGTGTTGAGCACTTGAGTATAAAAGGTGTGACTGCCAATCCTAAATGTCTGTGGTCTGTTTGTGAGGAAGTCCAATCTACAGTTGCAGAGTGTTGTACTCAAGCCCAGAGTGCTATGTTCAGTTTCATGGGGAGATTGTGTTGAATGCTGAGCTGAAATGAACAAACAGCATTCTGATGTAGGTGTTGTTATTTTCAAGATGTGTGAGGGCTGAGTGGAGATGGCATCCTCTGTGGATCTGTTGGTTCTTAAAAGCAAACTGGTGCTGGTCCAGGCTGTATGGGATGTTGTTCTTTATGTGCTGGAGAGCAAGTTTCTCAAAGCACTTCAACAGAATGGGGGTGAGGACCACAGGGCGGTAGCCGTTCAGACTACACACTGCAGAATATTTAGTTACAGAAAGATGGTTGCTGCCTCAGCTGTTTGGTTGGCATGGAAGCCTGTACACGCATGACTCTCTGTGCTAATGTGTGTCTCTTCCTGAACATACAGTTAACATTACCCGACACAATGATGTTTGTACTGACAGAATGAATTTCTGATAGGGTAAATTATACTTTTGTTTTATCAGCCTACTGCAACCGTTTAGATTTCAGTAAGATGAAGCCTATGGTCGTTTTCAGACAGACAGCAGTGTTACATAGACTCTGAGTCATTTCAGTAAGTCCACTGCGTTGGCACAGCAGGGGTGTTGACGCACAGCGCTCTGGCAACAAAAAGCAAGGTCATTTGTTAAACCTAACTACCACCTCAATGCAATGCTTGTCAAGTGTTCTTTGTAAACAAGGAAGCTTTCTTTGTCAAGATGGAGGATAAAACTATTGTCAGCCCAGTGCAGCCCAGTATAATGCAGTGCCGTTTCCACTTTCTTATTTTTAGGACTTATGAGGCACGTTGATGCTAAATGTATCAGGTGGAAAGGAAAACAAAAAGCTGTATCATAAACACTTTCATTTTTTAATTAAATTTTTTATAAAGTGTTATTATTTCTGGGAAAATTACCATTACCCAGATAGTAACTTATTTGTTGGTAATTCCCTTCATAGATTTGTGCACACAGGCATTGTCATGTTGAAACAGGTAAGGACCCTCCCCAAACTGCAACAAGGTGGACACACACCTTGTCTAAAATATCACTCTATGCTATGGCATTAAGATTTCCCTTCATTTGAAGAAAGGGGCCAAAACCAGGAACAACAGCCCAATAGACCAAAACTACAGAAAAGTATGTAGACCGTTGTGTCACAATTATCATAGCAGTTATTTGGCCAGAAAAATAATACAACCTTTTGTCTTTTCAGGGTTTACAAAAGCCTAAGTTATTCCACTCGGTCAACAACATGCTCATTGTATTTAGACAAGAAAATTGGATAAACAACAACAACTGTGTGTAAAGTAACATAATACCCAGGGTAGAATCCTGATTGTATGCCATAAATGTTTTCTCTTTCTGATAAATGAGATAACAGAAGGAGGAGGGGACACAAACAAATAAGCTTACAAAAAGAAATAAAAGAAATATACCAGAATAATCCGGCAGCATTGAGGCTCGAAGCCTTCTGCTGCTGCTGAAATGATCCGGAATCTGCAACAAAACTATTCCTGTTACATAACACTGAGCGAAGCAATTACATGGATTCAGGCTGTTATCCCTCGCTCATAACAGCAGTGTCCTGAGTCTGAAACTGTACACAACCATCCCAGCAGACACTATTCAGTCAGTCAGGCCATCAGTCTATTTTTACCACCATTACCACCATTCACTATAGTGCATTCTTGTAAGAGATTAGAAAAAATATTACATTATCATACGACTATTGCTTATACATCTTAAATCATCTGGTGGAAAGCCTGGAACCAGCAGAGCTGAGGCTGTGACAGCAGCAGATATATATGCCCATGGGTTTGAAATGACATGTTCAATAATCACATATGGGTGTAAAGTTTGGGCATCCACATACAGACGGGTGGCAAATGAAAAGGAAAAACCAACAGAAGTACGCTCTCAGTAAAGTATTGGGCCACCACGTGCCAACAAAGTTTGTTAGTGATTGTTGCGTAGGCCAAGGTTTCCATTCTGACATGGCACATATGCAGTTTATAATGGCAATGTAGCATATTTACCATTGAAATTCATAGTAAAGGTTCTATTCTAGGCCCACTTTTGTTTAGCCTGTACACATATAGGTTTGCTCTGACATTTAATGTCCAGATGTACGCTGATGACACGATGACGTCTGCGTCACGTGCATGCTGGGACACAACATTTGGTGTAGCTGTATTGTTGTCTGAGTGGAAACAGTGTAGAGAGAGAGACACTGTACATTGCCAGAAACAGGTTGTATTAATGAAAAAGGCCAAAAAGTTGCGAACAATTTTTCATAAATCAGGAGAAATAGAGGTGGATTGTGGGAATCAGGAGGGATAGCTAGTATGAGCTAGATCAATCCTGCCTTCCACTTAACATTAAAAAAACAGTTAGGATGTTTTTCATCACATCTCAGTCTCTAGGAAAAAAAAAACAGCTTGTGTCTAAGTTTAAATATGGTGGCATCACTGTTGCTCAAAACGGTCTTTCAGGTCACACATAAAACAATGTTGCAAGAAATGTTACACTCAGTTTGGCCAATTTCATGTTTAGAAAACAGGTCAGAGGCAGAAAGACACAGAAATAAAGAAACAGCATTGTTCTTGTCGAGCAGCATGGATCTAGTTAATCCTCACATTACAGAGGTTTGAGTATGACAGAGGTTTGATTAATGCTTTATTGTTTGAACATTCAAAATGTTTTCAGGAGAAAAGGCTTTAGATTAAGGACTATCCAGTTTTTGGAGAATGTAGATAATGGCTAGGGTTCCTGGAGTGTAAACATTCTCAAATCTCATATAGAGCAGGACAGAGACGCTGCTGTTACCATTAACTCTAATATGGAGGATCCAGGGCAGACTTCCACACAGTGGGGAAAAAGTCAGACATGCTAACGTGCACATCGTTAAATAAATTAAACTGATCTTGTAATTTTGGTATGGAGAGGCAAAAAAAAAAAAAAGACACCTCCTTCCAAACTTTGTATACTGATAATTGTTCTTATTAAATTTACATAAATCAGGAGTCTCATTTAAAACAACATTTTGAGATTCTGTAATGCTTGCTGTAATGTGCCATGTGTTATTTTGTCCACCCCCTGTAGCTTTTATTGTCAAAAATAAACTCATACTAATGACCCTTAATACTAGCCTTCTTGTTCTGGAAAATTATTTCATTCACATACTTGCAGTTGTTATTAATTAGCTACTTTGTTGGAAATCATTTCCCAGGAACGTTGAGCCACAGTACTTCATAGAAAACATAACTCGGCCATGAGGAATACTTTAACAAGATGAAATTCCACTGGAAATTCTTCAACAAAACCTTGTTTTAGAAAAAGGGCGAATCGTGACAAAGAGTGTCAGGCTCAGGTTTTTCTGGTAACCTTCCCAGCAAAGGAGAAGAAATTCCTTATGAAACATGATCTGCTTGATGTGCCAATTAATGAATCATTTGGCTCTAAATTAAGACTCTGCCCTCATAATTTCATTATTTTAGCTCATTTCTGGGGCTCAGATTCCCTGTTTTTCCACCTTACCACAAAGTAATACATGTTTACGGTATGGTAGGATAATTACATCAAACCACATTCTCCTGTGTTTGAATGAGAAATGGAAACTTCTTGTGTTTTGCAGCCCTGCTTCAGGCTTTCTGCACAAACCGAATCAACACTTACAGCTCTGGATTTCCTGCTGACTCTCCACCTACTTGCTCATCATCCCCTCTTGCCAGCAGGTGAGCGATGTTGAGGTGTAGGGTTGTTCATCTCCACATCCCACACACTGCATTAAAACACTCACATCCCTACGCTCGCCGCCGTACACTCAGGTGCCCACACACATTGAGAGGACTACAGGTGAAACAAGTGGCTGACAGATACTGTATATTTTTGGAGCCTGTAATGTGCTGTGAGTCCATTTATAGAGGTAGGATGGAAAACTGATGCATGTATACATGCTCTGCTGGGTTTCTTTATCTTTAGGACTTGACTATTTAACATGCAGAAGGATGAATTAGTCAAAAAGCATTCCTATAATAGGGAAATATATAAAGGATGTCGGTTACGAAAGGAATATTTTTATTTCAGTGCATTTCTCTCAAAATCTGTTCCTTCCTAAAGTCTGCTTTGTACAGCAGCAGACAAAATTATGTGAGCAGAATTTTTGTCCATTAAAGTGATTATTCTCTTTGTGAGAATGCTGTAATTTTTGTAAGAGCAGAGTAACACTTGGGAATGAAAATGAATGATTTGGCAGCTCTGGCGAGAGCAAGCCACTCAGTGTTCTTGAAATTCAATTTCATAAAGTACTGTGGAAATGGTACTTTGGCTAATTTTGCCTTTTTGGTAATTAATGCTGAGGAGAGGGGAAACAAATTAAATGGCAGCTGTGGTGGTTGTTAATCTTACGGTGAATGTTGGTTGTGTTGGCGTTTGGTCGCTAATTCAGACTTGTCTGTGCTATAAAGGAAAAAGTATTAAAAATTAAAGTTAAAGTTATTAAAGTATTTGCTGTCAGTCTCCATTATGTACATGGCTGAGTTTGAGCTGGCCGGTGTGAAATGTTAACTTGCACTTTTGTTGGATATCTGGATGTTTGTTCATTCTCGTTGAAAATTTACAATCAACTCTATGCACTTTGCATTGCAGGATTCACAGTAGGCCTATATGTTGTTAGTTAAGAAAAGTGGACATCTTCTCTCAAACACTGTTAAATATTTTGTTATATCAAATTATATTGATTTACTTCTACTGATGGGTGACAAATAAAGGAAAAACCTGAATAAATAAATGGAGAGACATAATGAATTCAAATGCTTCCATACATGGTATAAGAGCACTTGATGAAAACAATGTGAATCATGTGCATCACTTTCACAGTCACTTGATCTCAACCTAATTGAACACAGACTGATATACTAACCACTGAATGGCTTGCCATGCAGTTTAGTACAGACATTTAAGATGAATCCCACAGACTACCTTTATCTAGTGTCACCACCAAACATTAAATAAGACCATGAGTCCACAGCCATGCCAGAAGTTCTGTGAGGTTTACTGACAGAGTGGTGCTTTGCACTAAATGCTAATGACAGGTATTTAGTCATTAACTAAAGTATTTGACCTTATCGTGCTGCTAGGGAAAAAGCCAGGGGATCGCCACAGTCCGTAAGATTTATCCCTGGAGGACCACGAATGTCTGAACCAAATGTCTTGGCAATCCATCCAACAGTTGAGATATTTGGACCAAAGTGGTGGACTGACCGACCAATGTATTTTTTTAGCCATGCTAAAGCAGCTGCTAGCTGCTTCAACAATCCTCTCCATTTATCAAGGAAAGTTGGCTTTGGTAATTTGGTAAAAGTTTTGTTTAATTAACATAAATGCAGAAACCCAAATATATAGTCTGCGACCAAATCAATATTAAAACCAGTCAGTCACAGTGGAGATTACTGTTATATTTGGATTTTTAGAAACTGCAGGATGTTGTGTACGGGGGCCCAACAGAGACATGGAAATAAATTAATAAATGTTCACAAAAAATTTTGAATAAATTAATTAGAATTTTCCCTGCAAAATGATACATAAATAAATCAAGAATTAATATTTCATATTTTGTAGTATTTTTTTCTCCCCCCTTTTCCCGTGCTGAGTCATTATTTGATATGTCCCATCTACTTTTGTTGATGTATCTGTTCTTTGTCACCCAGTCACCTCGCCAGCCTTCACGTGACACACAACATATTTCCTCCTGGTTTTTATTGAAGGAAACATCACACAGCGAGGCCAATCCTCCCTGTAGGAGATAACCTGCCAAAACAACAGTGCCTGCGAGGATTAAACAGAGCGACCAGGCTGATCCTCTCCTCTGAGGCTGTTAGTTTGATTACATACGGAGTCTAATGTGACACGATGACCAGATTTCATTCACAGTCTGCGTGATTCAGCAAAACTAAGGTAGTATTCAAGGTGGTGAAACAAACCTGCTCACACATGCAAAGAGAGAAAGACTGAGAGATACACACATCCGAATAAAAAAAAAAAATCACACACACAAACACACCCACTCCCCTGCTGTGGTCTGCTCTCAGACTTGTATGGAGTCACATTCTGTCAGCATGGACAAACACGTTTCCAAGCACATGCCCTCTCTCTCTCTCTCTCTCTCTCTCTCGTTTTGTCTCTCTCTCTTATTTTGCACAGTCTCCACTCTTGCGCTGTTTCTACATCTCTCTCCGAAACCTCTTTTTCTGTCTCATAAAGAAAACAAAAAAAACTGTTGTGTTGATGCTGTGTGCCAATGTATTTCCATGTTTATGCCTCTTTCAGGAGAGCAGTGTGAAACAGGTAGTGAATATACACATGGCACAGCAAACCATTTTTAATTCAGTCCTTCATTTTTCCATGACACAGAGCGTAAACAATCTGGACCCAGCAGAGCGCCTCATTAGACGACTGCTGTCTGCTCCTATTTCGATGTTCAGTTGATTGAAGTTATTGGTGTTGAGCCAAAGCATGACATGTACAATCAGTGAATAAGTGATTTTCCACCACAATTAACTTCAGTTGGCTTTGATTGGCTTCTCCAATGCACTACTACCACTGTTGGGAAGGTTACTTTGTAAAAGTAAGAGGTTACTGATTACAAGTTACCCTATTTAAAATGTAATAGTAGTGTAACTGTTTAATTTACTTTATCAAAGTACTGTAACTTTTTGATTACTTTTCTAAATTTCTAATGAATGTTTTCAACCATTTTCAAAAGAGAGCTTGAGAGGCAATTTAACTGGCAGCAGACGGGGGGGTGCAGCAAATTAACAAAGGAAAACTAATCAAAGGCATCAGAACAGCATCAAACTTTAAACGGCAGTGGCTGGAAAAGGCAAAGGAAGACGTGCATGTGAAAAACACGCAAAGCAACAAAATGAATATTATTGAACATACAGTCCAGCTTTATATAGAAAATATTCAAATGTAACCCCAAAAGTAATAATGAACAATTTCATCAGTAACTGTAATGGATAACAGTTACATTTATTTTGTAATTAAATTACTCCCTGTCACTGACTACTACTTTACATAAATTATTAGCAGTAGTTAACAGAACTGTGAATTTGCATCACATGACTTGGACTCGGCCATGAAGCTGCTGACTTTAAACTTAACAAAATCAAAGAGACCTGAACTCAACTTTGACTCTTTCTTCTTTAAATGTAATAATTAATTAAATAAAAAAAGGCATACAATATGTGGTAGGGTGCAAAATGACACAGTGCACCAGTGCAACTAAAACTAACTTCATGAAACAGTTGAGACATTCAGTGACAGGATAAAGAAACACGCCATTGACAAAACAGGTGTGGAAGAACTTGAGTGTCCTGCACAGAGCCCTAAACTCAACCCCATCCAACACTTTTGGGATGAACTCAAACGTCAATTCCAATCCAGACTTTATCGCAACATCAGTTTTTGGCTGAATGGGAGCCAATCTCTACAGCCAGGTTCAAATATCTGGTGCAAAGCATGAAATCAGAGTAGGCTGTTATAGCAGCAAATGGGGTAATTTGGGTATATTGAAACAGTATAATAAATATTTAAACATAGTCCTTTGGGGCAATTGCAACCGTCAAAATTACTTACACAAAAAGTGCTTCTTTTGTGTTGTAACACACAGTCTAGTAACATTAGGAAAGAAAGTATTTTGCCCTGAAGGTATAAATTGCAGCCAATTGCAGCAGGTGTGCAGGTTTAAAAATATGTTCTTCCTTCAGTACCAGCTCAGGTGCTCATAAACAACTATTTGGAATTATTAACATATAATTTAGGGAAAAGTTGTACAAAAATGTATCTTTAAAATGTTGACTGTCAACAACTCAACAGGTTATTCCTAAATGTGATGAATCACAGCTAGAGATACCCCTCAATAAGTTAGAAGCCGACTGAATTCATGTTCAGATTGTAAAATTGTTAAGCAGGATTCCAGTGTGGAAACGCCCCTAACCTTGACTGCCACACCATCTGTTTTATCTGCACGCTACTTCCTTCATCGGCAATGAATGCTGCCAATGTAGAGTTTTTGCATAACATCACAATTCGTCAGAAACTGTGCGATTCATTTGCCTGTTCTGATTGGACTGATTATCTCAGATTATCACTAGCGTTAGCGTGTTGGTTTCTCTAATGTTGAACAAACAGGCCTGTAGACCACTCACATTTAGAAGAGTTGAAGTGAAAAGATGTAATGAACAGTGAATGTTCACAGTGTTTTCATGCACTTGCTAATCCATTTATTGGCAGAACTCCAATTTAAGTTCTACTTGGGTTGAACCAAAGGTGAAATAAGTTTGCATGCCGCAGGAACTGGTTTAATATAAGAGTGAGACAAGTATCTTAACTGGCTTTCTCATAATTGGATAATGTTTACGTATGTCTACTTAGAACCAGATTTGTTTAGTTGGTTGGGTGAATTCTCTCAGGTAAACATAACGAATGATGCACAATTGGTCTAGCTCAGGGGTTTTCAAAGTCTGAGACTGCGGGGCCTCCCCTCAGACAAAGCTTGCCCCCCCCCATCTTTAGTTTACTTGGAAAGTTTTGCTCAATTCCTAGATGCCTATGGGATCACGATTATATTATCTGATCCCATAGACACTCATTTGAGCCAAAATAGCCTAATATTGCTGTTTGACATAACTTCCCAAAAACTACTGTATCTCTGAACTCTCACACAAGATATATGTCATCTCCTTTTGATAACTAATGCAATAAGTAATGTAAAACTGTTTCACTTCCATTCACTGAGCCTCCCCTGAAACTGTTTGGAGCCCCCTGGGGAGGCCTGCCTCACACTTTGAAATCCCCTGGTTTAGCTGAATGGACATGGCACACAGCGTCCTTCAGGCTCGTAAGGCCCGTCTGTTATTTCCGGTGTACCAGCGTTGGTACGGCCACAGCAGCTGCTGGCCTGGCTCTGCTCTGACCGCCTGAAGGCAGGACGATGGTACCGCCAGGCCAGCAGCTGCTGTGGCCGTACCAACATCACACCAGCTGAGACTTCAGAGCAGAATAGGGAAGGACGACGAGTTGTGTGTGTTATTGTATGAGTGTGTGTGAGTTTGTGGGGGTTGTCCTAGTGTTGTCACGGAAGCCTCTTGGAGGCCTGCCAGCCAGCCTCAAAGTAATTCACACAGGCGCTAATTTCATAGCATGTAGTTAGTAACACAAGCATTTAGCTGCTGAGCTGGATCTAGTCTGTGTTACACAGAGTGAGGGGACAGGAAGTCTTTACAGGGCTTAACTAAGTTCAATGAACCAGATACCAATATTAACAGTTTGTTTAAAAAAATTTACATGTGGTTTGTCATTTAACATTTATATACATTTTTTTTTTACACAAATTCCCTGTTAACAGTTATTTCACTAGCAAGGACCACACAATCATCAGGTATGATTAAATGATTTATTGATGATCTAAACAGAAGATGTACGAGGCTTGCGGTTGCCGTAGAGACATTCAAAGGCGCTGTGGGGAAGCTATGATAGGGAAATCCGCCGTAGCACCCGGGCATGACGGACCCCCTATAACCCTATGTAGAGGAAGAAGATCAGGAGGCAGGACAGAGAAAGGGGTGGGGCGGAGGGATGCAGGTTACGAGAGCGAAGGGGAGGAGTTAGGACGTGTGGGTATTTATGGAAATGCTGGCGATGACGTGGTTGATATGTGGTCCCGCTGAAACTCACAGAAATAAATCAAATCACAATAGAATATCAAATAATGCAGTTACAGGAAGGTCAAGAAGAAATGATCTGAAGTTACAGAGAAATAAACAAAGAGCATAAATCTAATTGTGGTGTTTTAACCCCTTAATGGTGACCTGCTGGTGGTTATAGTTATTACAAACTCATGCTGTGCCTCCAAACTTTTCACACCTACACAACTTTATTTTAAAGTCTATGTAGAGTCCAAAGGATCCAAGGACACTAAATTAGGCTGAATTTAGGATACTGATGCAAAAAACATCTATAATATGAGGTCAGAAAAAGTGCAACACTGAAATCTACTTAAAGGGAAACAAATGGTTCAAACTGGATGTAAATTGAACTGAAATGTATATGAACAAATTTAGTATACGCCATTTCTTCCATTTCCATTCCTTGCTTCTAGTCATTCTGCTCTGCCCTTTATAATCTCCCTACAGTAACCTTTGAAGATTACTGGTGCGGGCCACCACTGTCACTCTGAAATATTTTGGGCTTGTAAACATAAACTGGTACTGAAATTACCTCAACTGATTCAAAGTAATTTACATTTTTAAGATAAAAAAAAATATTTTCAGGACTAATATCTATTAATCATGTTTTTGTTCATGTAATATCTGAGATTTTATGTATGTTTACGACACTAACAATGTACCTAAACCACCAGTTGAACAGTAGTTGATGCCTCCCCATGATAATCCATACAGAACAGCCTGTACGATTAAAATCACTACAGGAATAGTACAGTGCACTATCACTAGAGCAAAAATAGTCGACCACTAGCTTTGACCAGCTGAGGATTACTTCGTAAATCCCCTGGTGTCCTGGAAATCTTAACAAGCCACCTAAATGTGTTGGAGGGCACTTCAGATCTTTACAATTACACAGAACCAGAAGTGGATCAAATATAATGTATAATACGGTATGCAGTTATGTTATTGCTGTACAATGTGAATACTTGTCTTTCATGTGCACATTATGCTGCACATTCAAGTCCTACTTGACTAAATCTGCATCAAGAATAAAGGATTAGTCTGTGTTCTTATAACTCACAAGTAAGAAAATAATGTGACAATCTGTGTGAACATGTATATTAACATCATGTTGTGTCCTTTTGTTTCCTTGACTGTATTTGTTGATGACAAACAAAATCAACAACAACAAGATGAAACCTTAGACAGCTGAGGAAAGTACACGTTCTCTGTTTCCAGGCAACATCGTCTCTGCTGACCGTGGCCAGTTCAAATATACAAAGGAATGTTCATATTGTCGCTCTCTTACGTATTCTGGTTAACGCGACCTAGTTTCACATATACACTCACACACTGATCACCTCTGAGCCAATCACATCTATCTCGACAATGGTTTACGTGCTCACTTTGACTTACTCTGACCGCATCCTCTACTTGCCAGGACAAAAATAGCAGCAGCTGCAAATTTAACCTGCAGCTCTGAAGCCAATTTAACCCTCAGTGCTTGTCCACCTAATAACACTGCTATTTCTGGCATTTTCAGATGCTTGGCCATTAAAATAATCACAGTGTGGGAGAATGTTCCTCACTACAGCTACAGGAGGAGTATCAGTCTGGAATAAAACAAGCCTAACCAGGAGCTGTCATATTTTCCCACATAAATATGGCTTTCAATTGAGCATTTTAGTGTTGCTCAATGTGCTGAAAGCTGTTTCAGAGACTTTAAGAGGCTGACATTTGTTTTGCTGCTCTGGTAATAGGTGTTGCAATTGAATGTAAGTGATGCAGAGGAAACCACAACAAAAGAAGCTTTCAATTTCCCTGCATGGGATCACTAAAGTTACGGCACAACAAAAATGTAATATAAGATAAACTTAATTGATCCCATAGAGGGAATCCATACAGCAGAAAAATAAATACAATACAAAGCCCCCCAAAAGAAACACATTTTAATAGTAACCACTAAAATGTATTGTTGAAACAAAAATAAATCACAAAATTAATTGAAGAAATGATTTTGCTAAGAAATAAATGTTGAAGTGGATCATTTCCACCCCGAGCAATATTATTTAACTGGATGTTGAAGTCTTAGCTGCACTCCTGATGCTTCAATACTAAAGTTATTCATATTAACCTGTTGGGACCCAACTGACCCCTATGGCCCTCTGTGCAATGTGTGTTTACCCTGTTGTCTCCAAGCTCCAGTGTGTTTGCTATAATTTGATTCAACGCAACTTTATTATTAATTTTAGTATTATTATTATGGAAATGCATCATGTGAGCACTATGTAAATAAAAATAATAAAGTTTATAATTGAGTTTGAGACATTTCCTCTCAGACATGTTCACAAAATAAGCTAATAATTAAGGAGCAGCCTTAGTTGATCTTATACCCGAGTGGTGCAAATCAGCAATAAATCAAATTATCTGAACCAGCTGACATTCAGTGAACCTGGGGCTGGTTGGTAATCCAACTTTGATGTTAATGAGCACCGTCTCTCTGATTTTGTCTTAGCAAATTGAACTGGTCCAAATCTACCTTTTGCACACTTCATGAATTAACTGCAGTATTCTGTGCAATTTATAACTAATCTTTTTTGTTCAGATCATAAAAAATGAGACACCTTCTATGTGATGCTAATACTCTGAAAATAAAAATAATGAATATGGAGTCTTGTGTAATTCTGTGAATTTGAGATGATGCGGTGCAGTGAGTTCAAACTGATCTCTTCATGTTTATCCGCCTGACACCCGGGGCAGATGCGGGGTTAGTAAGCATGTCAGTAAGCAGCATAAAAAGCAGCACTCAGGGGTTGAACTGTGTATGAGTCTCTCCTGGTTTGTGTCTCTTTAAGGGCGGAGCTCAGGACGCCGCTCAGGGCACACAGCAGATGGCAGCTGTAAGTTCAGCACCGACTACGCTTTGACTGATTCGTCTGTGTCAGCAGTGTCTGTCTGCATGATCCTGCAGAAAAGATAAGGCAATACTGGGAGAACAGTAAAGCTGGCAGACGTGCCAAAACAAAAATTGATGTATGCTAGAGGTGACAAGAGACAAGGTTGGAAGTAACAAATTGCTGAAACAGCAGCAGATGAGTTTTAGTTAAAATTAGCCCTGTATAACCAAACTCAGGCCCAACCAGAACCAGCTCACATTAGGTCCTCTGATACTGGAATCGAGCCAAGTGTGCTGACACTTGATCTCAATCAGCCCAGTATGGCTGGCTACCTGGGACCGGTTAATATTTTTACCATAAGTTTGACTCTTAGCATGTTCATTTTTGGCGCTTATTTTAAAGAAAATGTGAATATCACAAGTCTTCAGTTGGCAGAGAATGACAATTTAGTTGTCAAAAGCTGCCAAAAGTTCACAGCCACAAGACAAAAAAAAAAAAAGTTATATTTCTTCAGAGAAGCAGTACATCTGCTAGCGCAAAATATTCTGGTCCTTTTTCACCTCTGTACAGAGCTTATTTGAAGCAGACAGCATCCTCCATCTCCAGCTCTGCAGGACACGTTGGATGAGTTTCTGTTGTTCCCTGTGGAGGACGAGGCAGAGAACAGTACCAGCTATAAACCCACCACTGAGCAGGCAACAAAGACACCCTGAAACAAGCAGGCAGCTGTGTGGGCTGCATGTTCCCACTGAAACCATGCTACGATGGTTCACTTTCCTTTACTGGAAAGGATTTAATGTTTAAATGCACAAGGAATTTCATACAATTTTGTAAATTGAGCACAAACTATAAAATGCAGACTATCACAAATACGATTGTTTGTACTGGCATTAAAACACATTAAAGATCACAAACCTGATGTTTTTGACACAGTGTGATGTTCAGGAGGTGAGCTTCTGACTGTGGCAAATACAGTGGCAGTTTCAGGCTTTTTGTTGGTATTACTGATTATGAACAACAGAAAAAAAAAATCCATGATATTTATGAAATTTCAAACACTTATTAGTATGTACCTTTCAAAAACACATTCTTCCTTTTACAAATGAAGTTCATAAAGAAGATATTAGTTTTTGTATGTAAGGGAAACATTACAATCACTTACAAATACATTTAAATATTAGCTGCTCAACAAAACAAAAAGTGAAGTTCTACTTCTACTGTGGTACAAGTATAATTGGGAAATTAGATTTATCCAAAAAGGTGGATGTTCCCCTGAACAGGACAGGACCGGGACAGGACCAGGCCTGTGTCTTCCTGAACTGGAATGCCTGTTCTAGAAAAGACTATGGACATTTTCTGATCTTCCACCTCTATTAGCTACAGTCTGGTTAAGTTTGGGCATTTAGAAAGACTTTGGATGACTAGTTCCTTTGTTTACATCACTTAGTTTAAGGTAAGATGGTGATTATGGTTAAACTAAACCAAGGCTGACTTTGGCTAATTCCTTTGCCACTGACAGAGGGCAGCCATTATTTCTGCACAACTGAAATAGTTTGCTGGTAATAAACA
Organism: Micropterus salmoides; assembly: GCF_014851395.1. NCBI lineage: Eukaryota > Metazoa > Chordata > Actinopteri > Centrarchiformes > Centrarchidae > Micropterus > Micropterus salmoides. Next base: position 29,284,619 of record NW_024040041.1, on the reverse strand, counting down.
ACATTCCTTTTACAAATTAAACAATTTAATTCACTAGAAAGAAAATGCACATTTGCTCAATTCAGTGCACTCAGGGGCATTGCTGATACAGCCTCACTTGGTCTGGTATAACCAATAGCTAATGTGGCAAACTTATAGACATGTTTGTGCTACTTTAACCCTATGTTTTAGCTTTTACCATTATGTTGTGGCCACACTGGCTACTTTTCAGCAAAAAAACATTAAACATACCCCTTTGTCACTTTATGCGATCTTTGACAGATCAGAGGGTTATCAGATAGCCAAAAACCCAAGTGCCTTTGAAAGTGGTTTGGGATTTTGGCCAGATGTTGAAAAAGTGTAAATACATCTGCCTCTCTCCCATACTTAATCTTAAAAATCTTTCTTCCTATTAAATTTAAGCCTCATATCTAAGCGACAGAATAGGTCAGTTGCCAGTCGATTGAGTCCCAAGACTATGTAGCGCTTTAGGTTAATCACCATTTCCCTCTGGACTGGAAAATTAAGTTTGTGATGCAAACAGATTTGTTATCTGGGTGACGGAGACACATACTGTTTGTGGCTAAGTGTTAATTCACATCTGATTTAATCCATATATGAGAAATGCTAAGTGTAAATGCTGCCTTAGTCTGGGTTTAACCATTTCACCAGTCTTTAATTGTGCTGGTGCAGACAGGCTCGCTTATTGACATGAACAAGGGAGTGAACAAGATCACTGCTGAAGGCATTTGTCAACCTTTGTTTCATTCATTGTATTCTTCTCACTTTTCCTGCACAGAACAACAGTGTATCACAACTTTACATGTCTCAGAGTGTCTTTAATTATACCACGTCACCAAAGATGTTTTAAGTATGCACATTGTTATGTGGAAGGCTGATTGAAGATTGTCAGTTTCAGTTTTTACATGACATGCCTGACCTATTCTCAGTACAGTCTAATCTCGTCCACACCTTAATACCTGTTGGGTGAGCCATTTTCCAGGCAATCATCAAAAAGAGACAATGATGTTCCTGTAACTGAAACATGATACGAGGAAAGGTCTGATTTTCTGTGGGTTGTAAAAGAATCTCTGCAGCCTTCCTGTATGTTGGATAAATATTAGCTGCTATGCTTTTTTTACAGGAAACTAGAACCTCGAGACTTTTGTATTTATCAGATGTAATGACTAAAGATGAGTTACCAAGATGAATGTGGCAGCAACAACAGCGAGGCAGGTCAATCAGAAAGCCAGTTTGATGGGTTTTTATCACGCTGAGACGAAACCGCGACAGATTTCTAAAAAAGGGGAACATCTGTAATCTCCATCTGTTAATGAGGAAAGGAAAAGGTTATCAGAACCGCAGCAGGAAACAAAGATATGATTTATTCCTGCACATACGCCGTCTTTTTTCTGGCCAGTGTATCACTTTGAAACCAGCAGCCTTTGTGTTCGGAGGCATTCAGTCTTTTTCATCAATGGCATTAACGTGATGACAGGTTACATCATCTGTGGTTATATGTTGGTTATTTATAATGAGAATATATTGTATGGAAAAATAAGAAAACGTAAAAACCGAAGGACTGTACGAAAATGATTGCTGTGGGGAGGGCAGCTAAAGCCTATAGTTCACCTTTTACAAAAAGCAAGTCCAGTTTTGTTAAAGACTTTTAATGGATCCTCCTGCAACACCCTCCCCACTAATGTTAAAATAATATAACAGCGCTGAATGAGTTCAACTTGTATAATGAAGTAAAACTTAAACCTGCAAAAACATATCCAGTAGTTACAGAGCAATGTTATGATTCATTTGGAGTCATGTTTGTGTCCACCTGATGAATGTTAGTCCATTATTCACTCCATTTTAATACTGAGAACATTTTAAAAGGCCTTACAAAAATGTCCGACTAGCATCTTTTCAGCAAAAAGAAAAATCGTCAATCTTTCCTCTTTTGAGCCTTGAATAATTTTCAGTCTCTAGCTATGAGAATGACTCTCAGAACATATTTCTATTCTAATACATCCCAGCCTGTTCTCATCTCAGGCATCATATACACACGCTAGACAAGTCTAGTTATTTCACGCAGATTGTCAATTATGGGTGTAGAGGAGACGCCCCTCGGTGCGTGTGTATGATGGCACGTTCCATTTACCTCGGAAGTCCGGGCTGGGAAAGACGTCATACTAGAGTTGACGCCGTTCCAGTCGGAAAACCTCGCTCAGCCGGCCATTGTTTACAACTAGCCAGGTTAGCTATTGATACAGGTTGATTAAAAAAAACAAATAAAAAAAAACAACGCACTGTGCGGTATTTACTCATACTTAACACTGTAGCAGCTGGACAGCACTTTGTGTACGAACATTTCCATGAGTCACAAGCACTCAGAACTGCTAATAAACAGTATAAACTACAGCTTTCACTAACTGCTGATACCCAAACAGCCATCTTGTATCACGAAGTTGGTAGTGCGGTTGTCCCGACTTTCTAAGTCGGAAATCCGACTTCAGGGGGCGTTCCACTTAAAAAGTTCCAACTGTGAACTTTGTACTTACTTACGCATCCAGGCGTGTCTGTTTATGACGCCCTGGGGTCACCGGGAACGCTAGTAGCGCTTCTGGTCACTAACTAGCTAGCTAGCGAAGTTTGTGTTTAAGGCGTTGACAGTCCTGAGTCAACTTACCCTAACCATAACTGTCAGAAGTATGTGCCTAAAACCTAAGTCAGTACATAAATGCATGGTGACCAGATAAACCTACAGCTGTGCACAGCGGGCGTGGCAGGTAGGGTTAGCCTCCTTTGTGTTGCAACGCAATAGCAAACTGCAGCATATCATACACACGCAGAATCGACGTTTTGTAGCCACGGTTTTGTCAAAGCATGTGTGTATGACACCTGAGATGAGAACGGGACGTACATAAATATTCAGACGGTAATTCTTTGTTCAGAGTTCATTGATTTTTACACACAGCTTAACATTTTACCTATAGTTTTAGTGTGTGTGTGTGTGTGTGTGTGTGTGTGTGTGTGTGTGTGTGTGTGTGTGTGTGTGTGTGTGTGTGTGTGTGTGTGTGCGTGTACGCATGCATGCATGTCATTGCTGTATTTTCAGATGGAGATGGTTGAAAAAACATTCCACAAAGTGCATCAATCACAGATCATCCTAAGTCCTCTGAGTTATATAACAGCTCTGCATTCCAGGTAGGATCCAAGCCTGGGCTAATACCCCAGTGGACCGAATACAGATTCATTTAGCACAAAAAAAATTTAATATATTTTATACCAAGTGGGCACAAATATGCTGTATATACCTGCACGCACGCAGACTAAACTCTTGCCAGATTTTATCAATGTTCTGAAGGCTGTGCAGGGACTGTGATGAGACGAAATGATCTTATCTCAATGACTGTCTGCAGAAGCCTTATTTAATTTTATTTAATGCTCTTCCATGCTAAAACATTTTATGACCCTATCCTGCCGTGATCTCCCTGGTCTTCAGCTCACTGTTTATTCATAGGCTTCCTCATGACTGCTCATTGATGTTTCATCTGTTTCCTCTGTGGCATGAAATTTATAGGCTGATATGGTCAGAGAGGTCATTCACAGTTGCAATATAAGCATGAGGGAGCAAAACTCATGGGGAAGTTTCACTGCGCTTTCCAGAGCCAAACATTATCTTCATCGACTGGTCTGGGTGTGTTGTTGCTTGGCGGGTTCCTCTCTCTCTTTTGCCCTGCACACCACTGGCTGGCTGCATGTCACCCAGATCTCAGTCAAGAACCCTCACCACACAATCATTCCAGTTGCTGAATAATACAAAGCAAACAGTGACCTACTTTCGAAGTAGGGAACAAGCTAGAGAGAAGACGTGGAGTGGATTCCGGCACTGAAGCAGACTGAGGGAGGAGCTGAGGCACATCAGGAGGCGGGGGGAACGTTGACGGACGGGTTAAGGTATTGGTTTGTGTTAGGATTTAGGAGGAGATGGAAGCATCGAGCATGGCATGCCACGTGAGCTCCTGAGTCCGGTCCAGGCGGCCCGGCGGTCCCCGGCCACGGCTTGTAGCTTCCTGTAAATGTGATTAAACAGGCAGGCACAAGAATACTGCAGCAAGCCCCTATCCTGGAGGCCTCCCTGTACAAGGAATGCAGTTCACAGGAACAGGGCCTCACACATGTGTCATACCATCAATCTATGCAATGTAAACTTTCTGATCATGTACCCGCTCTTCTGCATTCCTGATATTTTCTACCTTTTGTTTATATTGTGTTTATCTAGTAATGTTGCACTTGTTGCTAGGGCATTTTCTGCTGCTCCGCCATCGTGTTGGTGGAAAACTGACACAGAGGAAACAGAAAGTAAAACGAACACATAAATGAAGCCATTTACAAACATTTTCCAGACATTCTTCTCCCCCGTTTTCTATAACTTTGTACTTATCATGTTGCCTTAATTTATTGCTGCAGTCAATGTCTTACATATTAATTTAGGGGTTGATAACAGGTTGATTGAGGCTGGTTATATTTTATAATGAGTACTCCAACATCGAATGTCTTTGAATCATCAGGCGCTCTCGATTAGGCTGAAAACATACTGTTCATCTGGCAGATATTAAATATAAATACAGCCCTTTTGAAACACCTAACTGAGGCTGAAAAAGAAACGCTGCATATTCACCCTGTTTACATTCAACCATTCTAATGTGTTGTATGTTGGACAAAACACCACAACAGAAAGGATTTCTCATCTGTTTGGTATCTGTTGCTGGTAAAAGTTAGACTGTCTGGGTTGGTAAACATGAACTTTTCTGCGGTCAAGTTCAACATTGTCACTTCTGGAGCTGAAACATGCAACAAAAGTTGCCCAACCACAGACTGTGGACAAACATGGATGTAGCGCTGATGTCGTAACCCCTTATTCAGCTTGCGATGTTATTCTTACACCAAGGTGCAACAAAAAAACCCACAAAAGCTGTTATGGTGAACTTGTGAATTAATAGTTGCTTTTTTACACACCCAGCAGTTAAGGAGCAACATGATCCTTTACTTGAGTTATGAGTTTGTCCACCTGGTGAATAAGTAAAATATCCTCTCTTTTAGCTCTGTTGTTGGTCTCTACCAACTCCTGAGGGAAATAACTTTGTCTTTAGCTGCTAAATGCGCCACTATGTTCACCAGCTAGTCTCTAACGATGTCTGTCTGTTCTTTGCTGCTGAGCAGGTTGTGTGGTTTAAAGCTTTTCCTCTAAAAATAGTTGCCTGTGATGCTATATGTGCGGTGAGTGAACTGAAATAGAAAAAGTAAAAGACAACGTCACATACAGCACTGATAATGAAAAAGAAAAAACTGGTCAAAACCTGCCACCTACATTAGCCACAATGCAACAAATCCTCTGACAGCCTGCAGCAGAGATGAGGAACTGCTATAGAGACCCTAAGTCCCTCCCCTTCCGGTGGACCACCCTGGGACCTTACTTTGGAAAAAATATGTATGGTAGTCAATGGCAAGAGACAACAAATATTTTGATCCCGTTTGGACTGTGCTCTGATTTACGCATATGATGATGGTCAAATTAAAATATAAATTTAAAGGTCAAGAAAGTCACAGTTTGATGTAAAACTGTTGAAGTCAATACATAATTACAAAGACTACAAACCCAAAAGTATGTGACGTCGTAACTTTTTCCCTCAATGACTGAAACTAACGTCAAAGAACTTCTATGTGTAGATGATAAAAGTACTGAGAGTCGTTGGATTAAACACATCAGGTGAGATATATTTCCGCATTGAACATAGCTAAGTTATGTATCTAGCAGCAACCAAGCAATGTACGTTAGCTAGCATTACTGCGTTAACATGTTGGTGACGTATATTTTGTATGAGACGAGAGATGTAGGTCATTGAACGGTTTCCCACAAAACGACATGTAACTTCCTTTTTACTCTTTTTTCAAACTTAGTAGTCTTCAACCCTGACCGGTCTCAAGTGACATCACTTGAGGACATTTGTCAGACTTCACACAGCTCCCTCTGGAGCCAAAAAATTCTTTCTACAACTTTTTTCCATCCCCACATATACAGAAGTAAACCCAAACTCCTGTGAACAAAAGTTTCCCTTTCATGCCTACAAAGCTCTTAATGAACTGGAAATAAAAATCTAGGAAACGTGCACTGGAACTTTTTTTGAACCTTAATATAATCTTTAAGGCCTCGATTTTGTACAGCCCTCACCAACACATAAGAAAAGTTAAACAGAGATGAAAATCCAACGCGTTCTCATCTCAGTGCATCATTACCAACACTTTCAGACAGCATTACAAAGCATAATTATTTTATGCTAAAGGTACCCTTCAGCGTCCGTATGAAACGCCACCATTTGCTACGTCACAGCAAGGCCGATGTGCTAGTAGGGTCAGCTATGTGCTATGTGTCAGTGACTTAGGTTTAGGCACTAACATTTCTGATGGTTATGGTAAGGATAGCGGGCTTTGGGGGGCTGTCAACACCTTTAACATGAACGTAGCTAGCTAGCTCGCTCGCTCGCTCGCTCGCTCGCTCGCTCGCTCCGCAGTCAAGTTAGCAACGAAACATTTGCAACAACCAGTCAAGTTAGCAACAATAAAAACACGACGTCCGGTTACGCTTTCAAAATAAAACTATTGGTTAAAGTAAAACAGCGTGTTGCTACCGTTATGAAATGTCGCACAAGAAACGAGTCAAAGGTGAAAGCGAGTGTCTGTAACATTGATGAGAGAATGACGAGGGACTATCCATCTGGACACTAGAATTTTTTAGGAACAGCAGTCAGGAAAACTTGTGTACTCTCCGCTCCAAGTCTGATGTCAGCAGATAACAGTAAGTTGTGTTAGCTACAGTGAACCTGTCTGTCTTTCTGTCTTGCTAACCCAGCTGGGAAGTGCATCGTGCTCTGTCTGTGTTTTGGTTTCTTTCCAGACTTTGTGTCTGAACAATGTTACAGTGAACTGCAACTTTTTATTACAGTTGATTACCGCCGACTGGCCTCGGTGTTTATAAACTGCACCTTGGAAAATATAACAGAGTTCACACGCGTGCATGAAATTAAACTTGTGCATTCCAGCAGCAACATAAGTGGGACCAGTCCAGACAAGACACAGGTGTGATGGTACTCCTCTTGCAACTTATCATTTTAAAACAAGACAGTAATTATCCGTCTCAAGTTTAGATACAACTCTGTACTAATGCAAGATGGAAAGCTGTGAATTCACATTGACCATTGATTATTAAAATGTTGATTAGCTGGGCAGACTGGGCAATATAGATGCACATCTTTCAGTAATTAACTTCACTTATTCAGTCAAGTCATCTAGTATTGTACATTTGAAAATGTATTACAGGAGTGTTCCTGATGGAGTTGATAACATCAATATCTAGCAAGTATTGTTATCTATAAATTACAGGTGCTATGTTGAAGTTTGTCAGTAGATGCTGGCTCATCAGGCAGTACCAGCACAAACTCCTGCCTCAGCCAGTACAAGCACAGACCCAGTACAGGTGGCAGGTCCCACAGACCCAGGTGAAATACAGGCAGTAGCCTACTAGCACAACCATAGATGTACATCCAGCATCAGGTACAAGTAGCTCAGACAGTAATCAAACAGTAGATTGACCTCTGTCTTTGAGGACTAAGCTGGTGCACAGAGGTCCATTCAAACCAGCACTGGATTTTTCTAGAATAGGTTTCCATTAAGACTTATTACAGAGACAAACTGTTTTAAAGGAGGGAGGATTGCAGTGAGAGCACTGCTGTGTCAGGTGTGACTGTGCATCAGTTTGTTTACATGGCTCACGAGTCAGGTAGGAGGGCCCCATAGCAGAATTTCTTTTAGGTCCCAGGGGAGGTCAGCGTGGTGACGTAGGTATGTGTGCTTATGATCCTGTCAAAGCCCTTTCTGACGTGGCAGTGCCAATAATAACGGGATAAGGAAGGGAAGCACATACTAACACATTTTATCATTTTTAAAAATTTATGGGGGCCTGTGCCCCAGTAGAGCTTTATGTCTAGCAACGCCCCTGGCTCTAACCCTTGTAATTCTACTCGGCCCTGTTAACTGAGGATTAGCTGTGTGAGACGGTACAATCAAGATAAAAGGGAATGCCGTGACAGTGGCAAATAGCTTTGGTTTAATATTTGATTACTTAAGTTGAGATCTACAAGAAATATTTTATTGCTACTGCGTAAAGGGAATGCTGCTGGTAAAAAGCATCTTATTTAGTGTTTGCAACCACATGTTATTGCACTTTTGTGTACATAGCAGTACATTTAAATTAAGTGACAATACACTATTTTAGAATTCATTATTCAATTTTGCGCACAACAATGCGATTAAAAACACACAATAATAGTAATCCAGTGTGAGCCATAGCAACACCTTCATAACACGTATCAGGATTTTTAAACACTAATTGGAGCAAGTTATTTTTTATTTTTTTATTTTTATTTTATTAATATTTCTAAGACATTCACAAACATTTAATTTTTGGTTATGACCAAAGCCACAAGAATAAAATGTACCAGAGTGTGTCAGATGTGATGGTGTCAATCTAATGCCCCTAGTGGCGGTGAAAAGAAACAGCTTCTTAAATCACAAGCTGTTTGCTCTCATTTATGATGGTAATTATACAAGACCTGAAATACAGTACAACATTAAGTAGAAGTTATGAATTTGTAACTTTGATTGTGAAGATGACCAGGCTGAGCTCAGCCGCCATGTTGCTGCTTAAAGATGTGAAGAGTAAGACTAAAAGGTTTCTGGGTTTGATAGGAGCCATTGAATGTCCCTTGATGGTATAAAAAGCTGTGAAGAGGTTTTCCCACCTTGACACAAACAAAAAGACTGAACAGATGTAATTAAACAAAAAAGGTCAGAGTTCCGTCTTTGTGGATTTGCTGAAATACGGCTCTTTTGATCCAAATGAGGGATTATTAAGTCTTGCCCTCTGACATCAGCCACAAATAAAAGAACCTTGTTAGTCTTGTGCAGCTGTCCACAGACACTCAGAGGCTCATTGTTCTCAATATATTTACTGATCAATTATAGCAGTGCATGAGCACAGCATTAGCAGTGCAGACATTAAGCATTTTAAGTTGCAAAGATGTGGATGTCCACTGATCTAATGAATGTGAGGAACATAAGGAAAACTTAAATCTGCATTAAATCTAAAAAACAGAACGGCTATACGTGCTATATTTCTTCATTATGTATTTGTGAAATCAAATGTTTTGCTGCACCATACGATTTGTTTTTCTTAATGATTGAATGAACTGAACTCCCATAGACAGTCAGTGAAATGTTCTCATATCCATCCCCTGACTTTTCAGTCACGATTTAGCAGTCACTTTGGGTTGAACCTTCCACTTACAGGTGTATTTATACTACAGTCAGCTGAAAAACCGCTGACCACACACAGGTGCTCCCCATTTAATTAATTATGTGACATCTAAAACAAACTGGCTACACCAGTTAATATTGGTCACTTTGAAGAGATCTGTTTTCAGGTTGACATTAATTATTTTGATCAGTTTAAAAAAGTCACATTAAATCTACTTCGATTCATTGTTGTAAGACAATAAATTGTGAGAACTTTTAGTAAATGGTGCCCAGAGTGGTTTTCTTTGTCACAATGGACACTGGAATATTTCATAACCTAATATAAGGAGAGTGAAAACTTGAAAAGATAAATCAAATCTGGATAAACGGGAAACATTTTTTGTAAGACAATCTACAGTGATAAAAGATAAAACAGCGCAGGTATGGATCAGACAGCAATGACGACAGCCGCTGATGGAAGGAAACACTCTGTGCCTCTAATCAGCATAATTTAATCAGTGTGGGTCCTCTTGTTGCTAAGAGTGGTCACTGTACCCTCTCAGCCTGTTGGCCTGAGGCACATTGATGTCACATGTTCACCTTCAACTCTACTGCGTGTACACGAGCAAGTCAAGCAGCCATTATAGGCTGTTTTCACAGAAGATTTTTTGAAATGTCTCAGTAGGGAACGTACAGGTGGAACTACTAAAATGGATGATGTCTCAGTACCATTTAGCTACTTCAGTTTCAGGGTCTGGCTCACTATTACTGGGACAACTGAATAGAACTGAGACACCTGTGATTTCCTACCATGACAAGTCAAAGGCTTTGTTCAGACTGCAGGCGAATCCGTGCCGATATTAATCAAAATCCTCAAAGTGCCATTTTAGTCTTAAGTGCTGAGAATTCATAAAATTTACTCGTACTTTCAAACTTAAGTATAAAAGCAAGTTATCAAATTTCTTAAAGCTAAGAATCACTCTCACTCTCAGTTAGTTAAGACAGCTCCAGAGGTCTCTCAAGTGGTTAGGAGTAGCCAGTAAGGGCTTGTGAAGGCACTGTGGAGACAGAGAAAAACGTAGGTATTTCAGTAGAGGAAGAATGTTTCTGAATTATTTGACGATGCGCACTTACTTAGACGGTTCGGACAGCGCAGGCATAATCTTTGTCAGCAAGTTGGTGAGGGACGTCCTGTCACCACAGACTTTACGCAGTAATACGTTAGCTAAATTGAAGGTTGTGATGATGCTTTGTTTCTTTGCCACAGGAAACATGCAGCGATGCTGATGCTTTTGTTCCTGTCATAACCATCAATAAGCCGAGTTGTCATGGAAACAATTATGACGCTTACAGCTCCACACATTGTCACGCCTTCATCGACTTCCCAACAACACCCCCCGTAATCCAACAGAAACAAACACAATTCATGCAAATAACTGGCTTCCCAGGAGTAATACGTGCAATTGATGGCGCTCATATAAAGATCAACTTTTTAATCTTTTGTTTCTTTTGTAGGCTATGTACATAAGAATTTTTAAGAGAATAAATGAATTGTCTGTTGAACATAAGCTCCTTTTAGGAATTTCACCATTCAATGTGAATTTATCTGAGAATATTATTAAATAAGGAAATCTATTCAGTGATTGGTCCTTGCCTACATCGTCATCCAAAATCCCATTTGCGGCACAGCAAAGTGTCGTGAATCAGCACTCAGACTGACTCTTCACTCAAATTAGGACAATTTCAAGTTAGGATAACTAACTTTTAAGTGCAGCTTTGAACCAAGAATTTTTTTACTCTTAAGTCAATTCTTAGCAGTACTTCTGAGAAGCTTGATAAAAACGGGCCCAGATATATTATAAGACACACTGTCCCCACTGTTATTTGCAAGTGATCAGATTGGCTTGATGGAGATCCATCATCTTGCACTCCAGACAATCTTGTTGTCAAGTCGCAGAGCAGAACTTATTATAATTATTATTTCAGCATCTGTCCACGGACTGTTGTTTACTCTGTTGTCATTCACACCGTTCTGCTAGTAGCAGCGTCATAGACGCATTAGTAGAGTACATCCATGATCTGATCTGATGCTCTGGATGATGTAATAAAAGTCACTATTATATCTACAGTCTGAATCAATTCCAATCAAATATCTACAGTCCGGACCCTTAGTCTGTGTGGAATGGCATTTCAAATACCTCGGCTTCCATCGATTTGCAAGCATTTAATTTCATGCGGTTTTGTGTTGTCCAGAAGTGTAAACAAGGCCAACATGTCTCCTGTGAAAGAGAGTGATTTTAATTTTAATTTCTGTATATTGATTTTGCAGAGTGGAATTTGTAGAAATTTGAGAAGAAGTTGAAATATGCAAAAACAAAATGCAACAAAGTACAAAGGCAATAGATTTTGCAAATAAATCATGATCTGTATGAAGCAGCCTTCTTGAAATGACACTCAAGCTTCACCTGAAGAGACAAAAAACTGGCAGACAAAATAATACTAATAATAGTTTCCCATTGTTTGACTGCTTCTCTTTATTCATCTCATTGCACCATCTTCTTCTGCGATGGTTTAATGGCTCTTCACTGGAGAATTAACTCCACCAGCAGTTTATCTCGATGAACCAACTGCTAATGTTCAAATAACAGTAGTGGATGGAAAATTACAATTTTCCTTTTCTGATTTTATGGAAAATGGGATCAAATTTGCACTACAAATAAATGCAGGCTTTACAAATCTGTCCCCTATATTTCATTTTTTATTATTTAATGGCACAATTACAGAAAACACACAAAAAACAAAAACAATATAAACATTTATTAATATATATTGATGTTTCTATATTTTTCTAATTTTTAGCAAATCCCATGAAAAGACTGACCACTTCCCTTTCCATTGGTTCCTATTGCAGACTAAAATCTTTAAAAATGGGTCACAAACATATACTGTATTTATGCTCAGTGACTTCATAAAACAGCTGGTCACTTTAGTTTTTAGAAAGGGTTACTCAAACAGGAGTAAATTTTGTTAGGGACTAATTTCAGCAGCGGATTAATCTACATTTGGAGCTCTAGTAAGGATTTGGGGCAGCAGGATGGTGCATTTGGGATTCAGTCAAAATAAACGTGTGTGTGTGTGTGTGTGTGTGTGTGTTCATTGTAACAATGAAACAATGTGGCTCATTGTTTGATCACTTTTTGGACAACAATGAAGCTGCAGGCTTTACACACACAATGTTTATAAGATACATTGATTTGTTGGTTATGGCCTTTATAATGGGATTTGTTGACCATAGGAAAAATATATACTATCACCAAAGTTTAAGCGGAGAAAAGAACAGAACAGATGAAGTGACTGAACTCACTGCACACACAGAGATTACAGTCAGCCGCAGGTGTACAGGTGGGTTTTCTCTTGAGAACATGAGCAGTCTCATGTGTTATGAAAGGCTTTGCCATCAGAGAAGCGGTAGTCCTGGAGACATGATGCAAAAATAATTCAACAGAGCCTTAATATCATGTTGTGAAGGAAGCGTTTCAAACTGGAAATATGGTGTGAGATGTGACCTTTCCAACAACAGGAAGTCCTTCTTATAAGGCGGTGATGGTTTTCATTAAGCCGCAGTGCAGTCAGCTCAGGGAAAAATTACAGAAAGAAAAATCACTGACTGAAACACATTCTGTCTGTGTGTTGGATGTGTGTAAGCCCACAAATGCTAGGTTGGCAGTAGATGAAAAAAAAAAACACACTGCTGCAGTGTGAAAGCAGCCTCGTTGTTTCCTTGGGAACTAAGAGGAGGCTTTCCATCTCTGAGCTGAGTGCTGGGAGAGTGACACTGACCAATTAAAGGGTGAGAGGGCCGGCGGCACTGCGTCTCTCACACAGCATTGGTAAATTATTTTCAAGAGCCTTTTCAGTCACTTCAGTGAAGAATGCAATTAAAAAACAAGAAGGCAAAAGCTCAGGGAATTATTAAAGCTTTGGGATTCACTTTATTTGAAGTGGACCCAAGTTTTTTTTATAACATTTCCCAGAATTTCTGTAGAAATGTCCATTTTAACTGACACGTTTTGGGATTTTTTTTTTCTTATAGCATTAATGTGTGAGTGCCACTCAAAGTCAATTACTCTAAATAGAGCTTTTATGGTGCATTTAGGTGAAAGTGACACTCACATTGTTAAGATAATAAAATCTGTTTATGGTGCATACTAATACATTTTTAGATGTTTGAAGATGATAACAAAACATTTGAATTAACAAGTAAATACATGCAGAGGTTAGTTGTCTCCTTTTGCAGCTACATGTAAACACCACAAATTGTTTCTGGCAACTGGTGTGGCTTCTTGTGCCCTTTTTAAATGATAAAAAGGCTTTTTCCTCAACACAGAACGAAAACACTGGTGGCCTAGATGATACAATCATCATTACTCACTGAAAAAACATTTTTCTTGTATGTAGGTGCTAATGGAAAGGCCATGGAGAAATTTAATGGCCACTGCCCAGCCCAGCATCCCGTGGAATTAACATTCATTTGGACAATTCTGCATCTTAGAGTTTATGTCCAGTCCAAATGAGGCAAGCAGAAAATAAAGATGTAGAGGTGGATGTTATCTTGCCGCACCTTAACTATATTTTTTTGCCTTAACAACAATCATCCCACAGTTACCATGCACATATTTGCAGTAAGCAATGATATTAAAAAATGCACAGTCACTGGGTGTAATCCAGAGTTTTGCAGAATAGTTTTGACATTTTTCTGTCAAACAAAACAGTTGTATTGTGATAGTTTCTTCAGTTTAATATCATTATTTTCATTTCTGAGATACAAGTTGAGCAGTCATGCAGGCACATTTTACAGTTAATGCATTTTGAGCTCCTAAACTTCATTGATTGGTTTGAAATTGTGTGTACAGTAGATAAATAAAATAGAATTAAGCTCACGGAGTTTCCAAAATGCAAATGGTTCATCTTCTAGGGAGCGTGAATGTGCTCAGTAAATGCGAATGTCTTTTGCCCAGTGGATTGATTCATTCCATGTACCAGTTTCTCTGGGACCCTGGATATCCACACATTTCATTTAAAATCCAGCAAGATTTGAAAATCTAAATTGATCATTTGTCCTGCTCAGTGAGTCTTAAAAATTCGGGCTGGGTTTATCCTCTGGAGCATCAATGTGCATTCACAGTAATCTGTTCTACTGGATCTTAATATTTGTTCTATACAACTACAAACATACAAAGCTTTTCTGCACATCGCTTAAAATAAAGAAAAAACCCTTTCGCTCTATCTGAGATATTGATTGAATGTCTGGGTTCCTGATAAACAAACTGAACTCATACATTTGAGGTTTTCAGGTCAGAGAACTTTTTATGTTTTCATTTTGGGTGTTGGAATTCAGATTGTTCAGGAAACAGGAAATATTATTCACTGTTAGAGGAAACATCCCTCATTACATACCGGTGCATACCTTTTATTCTTGTAAACAAGCCAAGTAGACAAGAGATCTTGAGTTGAATGTTATGAAATAAATATCTGCCTCCATTAATCACTTGATCAGTTTTCACCACTAGTTGTTCCTTTTGGATTTATTTGACTTGTGATCAACACATTTCGTTGTCTATGACAATTACCATATGACTTCACAGTTAGAAACAAAAGAACTCCCCCAAAAATGCGAAAGTCATTAAAAGTTGACATCATCGCGTTTTCTAAACTTCAGTCATGGAAGACACACACACACACACACACACACACACACACACACACACACACACACACACACACACACAGGCCTCTAATAGCAATAAACAAAAATACCTCCTCAACCTTCAGTCATCAGGTTTTACATATCAGAAAACCTTTTCTATGGCCATTCAACACTGCGTTCCTTATAGAATGAACCAATCAGGAAGCAGCACCAGCAGAGAAAATGTCAGCAGTGCAGCAACACTTCTTTTCACAGTTAAAAAGCAAAAGTCCCTGACACAGATTCCTTCTCGCAGCGTGTGCAAGGAAGTTCATTGAGAAAAGCAGGCAGCTTTTTACACAATAAAAGGAGTGACTGTCTGGAAATCATTAAAGCTTTTTTGTTTATAAACACACATCATAACAGAAAAATGTAGATATTTTTAATGCGGTGCTTTTTTCACCGTCACACAGAAAACACAAGATAAGAAAGGTCTTGTTTGTTTGTTCGTTTATAAGCAATATATTTCAAAAACGTGTCGACAGACTTTAATTATTAATATTGCAATGAAATTTGGTATAAAACTTTGGTCACAGGTGAGGCAAAAAGGAGCAGTGTGTGCACAGCAGAGACACACATTTGTGTGTGTGTGTGTGTGTGTGTGTGTGTGTGTGTGTGTATGTATGTATGTATGTATGTGTATGTATATATATATATATACTGAACAACATTATAAACGCAACACTTTTGTTTTTGCCTCCATTCATCATGAGCTGAACTCAAAGATCTAAGACTTTCTCTACGTACACAAAAGGCCTATTTCTCTCATATTGTTCACAAATCTGTCAAAATCTGTGTTAGTGAGCACTTCACCTTTGAGATAATCCATCCACCTCACAGGTGTGGCATATCAAGATGCTGATCAGACAGCATGGGTATTGCACAGGTGTGCTTTAGGCTGGCCACAATAAAAGGCCACTCGAAAATGTGCAGTTCCATCACAGCACAATGCCACAGATGTTGCAAGTTTTGAGGGAGCTTGCAATTGGCATGCTGACTGCAGGAATGTCCAACAGAGCTGTTGCCCGTGAAATGAATGTTTATTTCTCGCCGTCTCTAAAGGCTTATAGTAGAGAATTTGGCAGTACATCCAACCAGCCTCACAACCACAGACTACGTGTAACCACACCAGCCCAGGACCTCCACATCCAGCATCGTCACCTCCAAGATCGTCTGAGACCAGCCACCCGGACAGCTGCTGCAGCAATCGGTTTGCATAACCAAAGAATTTCTGCACAAACTGTCAGGAACCGTCTCAGGAAAGCTCATCTACATGCTCGTTGCCCTCATCGGGGTCTTGACCTGACTGCAGTTTGTCGTCATGACTGACTTGAGTGGGCAAATTTCTCACATTCGATGGCGTCTGGCACTTTGGAGAGGTGTTCCCTTCACGGATGAATCCCGGTTTTCACTGTACAGGGCAGATGGCAAACAACGTGTATGGTGATGTGTGGGTGAGTGGTTTGCTGATGTCGACGTTGTGGATCGAGTGGATCATGGTGGCGGTGGGGTTATGTTATGGGCAAGCGTGTGTTGTGGACAACGAACACAGGTGCATTTTATTGATGGCATTTTGAATGCACAGAGAAGCCGTGACGAGATCCTGAGGCCCATTGTTGTACAAGTCATCCACGACCATCACCTCATGTTGAAGCATGGCACGGCCCCATGTTGTAAGGATCTGTACACAATTCCTGGAAGCTGAAAATATCCCAGTTCTTGCATGACCAGCATACTCACCGGACATGTGACCCATTGAACATGTTAAGGATGCTCTGGATCGGCGTATATGACAGCGTGTTCCAGGTCCTGCCAATATCCAGCAACTTCGCACAGCCATTGAAAAGAAGTGGACCAACATTCCACAGGCCACAATCAACAACAGATACTGAGTGGTTTCCGGACTCCCCCAATACAGTGAAACTGCACACTTTCAAGTGGCCTTTTATTGTGGCCAGCCTAAAGCACACCTGTGCAATACCCATGCTGTCTGATCAGCATCTTGAAATGCCACACCTGTGAGGTGGTTGGATCCTGGCAAAGGAGAAGTGCTCACTGACACAGATTCTGACAGATTTGTGAACAACATTTGAAAGAAATAGGCCTTTTGTGTACATAGAGAAAGACTTAGATCTTTGAGTTCAGAACCCTTCTGGTTCTGACCCACTGAAAATAAAGGACTCAGCAGGTTTCACTGAGATTGAAAATATCTGCTCTTGGAGTAATTTAAACACTAAAATAATCACAGAAATAAAATATAGCATGAGCTTTAAAGAACTGAACGTTGCAGACTGAGCAGCCTTGGTGGAGGTATTGACTCTTTGGGGGGGCGATAAAAACATATGAAATATGAAGATGTATTGTAGCAGGCTAATACCGCGTCAATCCAAAAATATAATTTTCAGATTTTATTTCAGGATATCTAACAGCAGTGTGACAGGGACGTAGCTGTAGAGTAAAATACGCCCTCACAGTGTGCCACACGTGTTTGTGAAGCTCTACAAATGTGTTACAGGACAGACAATCTCGTGGCACTCCTTCTGAGGCTCCTCTGATGTGGTCCAAGAGGAGCTCATGTGATATTTTCAGACCACTTGATGACCTGGAGGCACTGCTTGATCACGGCCCTCCAACACCTAGCGTGAGCTACAGCCAAGCACATGTCCAAACCCATCCAGCAGAGATTGAGATAAAACATGAGATAGGAGAGAGGAGGAAAGAGTGAAGAAACAGAACATGAGGCTCAGACAAAGCTCCTCATATTTGGCATATCAAGTGTTTTTACCATCCCATAAACATCAGCAGCACAGTCTGTTTGCATGTTGAGGCCTCTCAGTGAAATGTGTGATGACTTTTAGCATCAAACTGCCGCTGCTGCTGTAGTGAGAGATTTTTAAAGCGATGAGATTTCAGACCCCGAACATGCAGAAAAGTCCTGCATGTTCGGGGGCTCTGGGAACCAGTTTGGGCCAGTTGTGGAGCAGCTGTAACCCGGGGTTACAATCCCACAGAGAGTCACAGGCAGCATGGCTCATTCCTGCTGCACTCCTCACCGGCAACAAACAACCACACAGCCTCCTGGAGTAGAGAATCTTTCCTCTCGGCTCAAAACCACCCACATCTCTCTCACTGTCTCGCTTTCACTGCTTTTTTTCACTCTCCCACTCTGTATCCATCACGCTCTCATCATTCTGTCCTCATTTCCCTCTCTGCTGCTTATGGAAATGGCTGGCGCTCTGGTGCCATTGGATGTCAGATCAGATGCTGAGAGGCTAAGAGTGAAAAAAAACCAAACATTAGATGCAACATAGGTGGCACTTCTGCTGTGCAGTGTTGTGAACACTCTAGTATCCGGTGCAGAACTTGTGTGTGTGTGTGTGTGTGTGTGTGTGTGTGTGTGTGTGTGTGTGTGTGTGTGTGTGTGTGTGTGTGGACTTGCAAGTTTGCATCTTTTGCTCAGCACTGTCATCATGTGGTCAGTAGGAGTATTGCAGTCCTACATCATATGTTTAAGTATTAATCTGAGCAATGCTGTGTACATTTACATACATATGGTACTGGAGGGGTTTGCCTGTATGAATTTTACCTGATGAAGGTCTGAGGACCAAAATGTTGTGAGGCAGTGTGTGGATTCATTTATTTTTTTTGGGTTATTTGTGGACAGTTCCTAAAAGCTTTTCTTTTAGCTGTTCAAGGATGAAAAGGTCTTTGTTCTGAATCACCCAGAACACATGAAGTGATGCGTTTACACCGCAAGAATCATCCACAAGAATCATTTTATGCAACACAACAATGACTGCTTTCCACCGAAGTCAGAAAAAATAAGAACCTTGTGAGCTATCCCGCTAGATGGTCAATTTTATGACAAAAAAAAACAACCACCAAGACAGACAGAAAAAAAACAGACTAATGCAAAAAGGAAGTTATGGTTCTGGGAAAAAATACAATTCATGCAAAATGGGAATTCAAGCAAAAGGTAGTTTAGGTACATCTGTTACACTGCGTAAGAATGATTTCATGCAATACAAAAATGGCTGCTTTTCAGCAAAGACACAATAACAAGAACCTTGTAGTTTTACAAAATGACCAAATGCAAAGGAAAAGTTTATGTTCATGTGAAAAAGTTGCTCATGTAATACATTTAAGACAAAATGGTGGTTCACAGGAGAAAACACTGTTGTCCAGCTAGATAGAAAATTGCTCATGAAGACATAAATTAGGTACAAAAACATACAATGAGCATTAATAACAAGAAAGTTGGTAATGGTGAATCTACAGGGCAAAAATTACTAAATGCAAACGATGGTTCTGGCAAGGATGAAACGGCTAATTTATTGGCAATTTTCACAAAATTCCTAACATGTAACCTATGATTTGGAATATGAGATAATTTCCTCTCACGTTTCACTAATTGCCTAACTGGTCCCTGAGCCCTGTAGGACAATCATTTATAAAACTGGACGCTGCCACCATTTGTGATCTGGGCAGCAGCAATGCTTACAAATCGTTTTTATGAAACAGCCATTGAGTTGCAAATTGTTATTTAGTATCTGAGATAAAAAATTAAGCACACACATAAAAAAAAAAAACATAGAAAAGAGAAACTAATAATTAAAAGAGCCTCATGAAAAACTAAAAACAGTGAAGCTGCTGCTCACAGGCAGAATTTCTGTTCCAGCAGCTGGAGCTCTCACCGGATATAACCTCAGTTCTGTGAGGCTGAAATACTGAAAGGCTTGTTGTCAAAACAGGGATTGCAATACTTACAAAATAACTGGATTTAGACTCTTAAAATAGCAGGATCACAAGAGGAAGTCCACATGATAAGGGAAATTTGGGTAACCTGGATTGTGCTTCAGTGCTCTACATCAGTGTGGGCTTTGTTATTTTACTGTTGTCACGTCAAAAAGAACCGTGTCCTCTTTTTTTATGGCTTCTCACGTCACCCGCTGATCCCTCACTGTACTTCACGATGATTCTTGGTGAGGTGCTTGTGGGGACAGTAGCTTTTAGGAGCTGCAGCTCAACAAGCTAGTCTACATACAAGCAGAGTCTACATAGTGTCAGAGGATTAGAGTCCTGGAATAGTATCCCTCTGAGAACACAAACAGCAAGCAACCTTATGACCTGAGAGGCGAGCTAATAAAAGACATTGAGCTCTGGTGTTAATGCTTAGGTCTTCGTTTGAAAAATCTTGTCTCTTGAAAAGAAGGGTTAATTCAATTTTAATGAGAACAAATCATTCAGAACAGATTTCTGGTAGTTCTTTTAGGCAGACTGCACACTCTTCATCGTTTCTCTAAACCAGCTTCCAGAGTATCAAGACTCAATAGTCACAACAAGCTCCTGGTTTCTATGGAGACACCACCTACACAGCCAGGAGGCAACGCTAATGTGTTCATAATGCCAATCTCCCCCCACCCCCCTGTATCTTCCCAGTGTTTTAAATGCTGCTGCTGCCTCTTCCTACCGTTACTCTCCTTCCCCTGGTGTCTGTCAACGGCCGATGTCAGAGTGCGGACTAGAAGCACACGTCAGTGTGTGCTGCATAGGCTATTATGTACAGTGTGTGTTTACATAGGCCTACACAGGGACGCCCATCGGGATGTGTGTTTGTTTGTTTAAATTGTTCAACACTCATGCTGATATGATGCCCAAGATGTAAATTATAGTGTTTTTCAATACCGTAGAAATACAAAGTTTTTATTTTTATAAAAACCTTCATTTATTTATCAAATGAAGTCACATATTTCAAAAGTTCAACCCAAGTAGCTGTGCATAACTGCAAAATTATGACTGAACTGAGTAAATCTCTGATCAAAGAATAGGGGAGACTGGGTATGGTTGTAACATGGGGAGAGTTGTAACAACACCAATTCCACCAATTAGAGATAAGATAGGAGTCATGTGATCATTTCAGTATTTACCTGCTTCTTCCCAGATCAGGCAGGCTGTTTGTCGAGTCAGGTACATTCAGAACATTATCTATATATATATATAGAGAGAAAAAACTGATTATGAGGTGAGACAGTAAATTATTTGACCAAGACTATATTTTGTTTAGTGTTGCAGATAAAATTGTACTTCTTATATTAGACTGAAATGTAGTTTCTTAGGCTATATGTGATGCATCCAACGAAGGTTAAAATGAAGGGCAACTGGACTTGGTTGAAGCTACTGGAAGACGTTTCGTCCCTTATCCAAAGGACTTCTTCAGTTCTGACTGACTGGCAGGGAAACTCAGCTATTTAACCTCAGTGGGGTCGTTATCTCGGGTCATCGATACCGCTGGTTCGTTAGTGTTCCTTGTTGCTGTGACGACAGTCGTTACAGTCGTTGAGACTACCTGTGGCCAAGACTGAACGACCATCGTTGGTATCTTCACCTTTCATCACTTCCCAGGAAACTCAACAAACGTAACCTATTGGCCTCAGGTGAAGATACCAATGATGGATAGCTGAGTTTCCCTGCCAGTCAGTCAGAACTGAAGAAGTCCTTTGGATAAGGGACGAAACGTCTTCCAGTAGCTTCAACCAAGTCCAGTTGCCCTTCATTTTAACCTTCGTTGGATAACTATGACCTGGATGACTGAGAATCTTCATAGACATATATGTGATGCATTTTGTCCTTTCTAATTTCAAACCACTATGCTAATACAGTGAGCTAAATAATGGCTGATAGGGGTGGGTTGGGTTGTAGCACTTCTTTAAAAAGAGTTACAACCATCTCCTGTAAACACAACTAGGGATTCCTGGATTTTAATATTTTACAGAGTGCCCTTTGCAGTCTGGGCCCACCAAGCCTGCTCTCCAGGGTTACCAGTGTTCATTTGTCAGCGCTTTGACCAGCGCTCCCCATTCATATGTAGTTCACATGTTACACATGCTACTGGTTTTGGTTTTAAAATGGAGACCTTTTGCTGTGTTTGCACCTCTCCTCCACACTTCGTTTTAAAACACCGGAGGGCGTTTTAGTGAAGACAGGCAGAGGACGCAGACGCTCACATTTGGGTCTTTCATTTGGTCTCATAAGTCATGCAAAGTAGAAACACGATGCTACTGACAGCTTTTGACTTGGTATTTTTATTAAAATATTTTGTACTGTGCAAATAACACTTACAGCCTACACTTGTACTGTGAATGTCACCGTATTTACTTTGCAACGACTCCCAGTCTGTTTTCCACCACAGTGGCTTTTAACTCCAGTGTTACATTCAGTAACAGTCCCAACTTGTTATTGGTCCATGCAAAATAAAACCTGGTGTAGTCTGCATTACTTTATTATTTCACCAGATCTTCTGTAACTACGGAACAGACCATGTGCTTCATGTTTACACTGGCACGTGCATGCCATGTGTACGTGAAGGGCCACTAGATGTGCGTTTTCTTTCTTTTTAGTATGGACAAAAAGCTGGTGTGGACAGAAATCGTATTCTTTTTAATTCTCCGTTTTTAAACTAAAACAGAGTAGTGTGTTGACTCTTTTTTTTTGCTGTATAGCCTATGTGCTATAAAACTGCATGCAAGACTTTCTCTCTTCTGTTGTAACAGCTTAGTGGGATCAGATTAACTAACAAACCTGCAGGAAGCCCAGTGTCTCCATCAGTGCTGCTGTCTGTATTTATTTGTCAATGTTTGGGCACATGTCAGGGATGAGCTTATGGTTTCACACAGATATTGAAGAATGAAACCACCATTTCCTCATGCATACAGCAAGTGGCTAACAGCGGAGTTTCCTTATTACATCCGCTCACATCTGAATCTTCGAGCCGTCTCTGCGGCAGCTGAAGTGAGGAAACACCTTCGACACAGTAGCTTTATTTAGCTCCTCCAACACAAAGGAGGAATGTTGGAACTCACCGGGGTCCAAACAGGATTATTGTTTTATGTGTCGTTGGGCGTCTGTTTATCCAAAAACACATCAGAACAACATCGACGCTGAGAAACTAAAGCCATCAGCGAGCAGACGCGTACTCAGATGTAGGCTCTAATCCTCATCTGTTTTTGAAAATATGTGCACAATTAGGTGGCTGAGTGTTAACATTCCTCCCTTTGAACGGTTTGTTTGATTGATTCACAAGGATTTTGATCCCCGTTAATCTTTCCATGTAGTTGTTGGGCTGTGATAAATTCAGAGAGAAACATTTGAAGTAACCGTTCATTGCAACTCCGTCTCTTTAAATATTACCCTTTACTAATTTTTGCCGCTTTCAGTTCAACTGAACTTTTTCCTGTTTTTCTACATCACTTGATCACCCTTTGTGATTTTATCCTCCTTATAAAATAAATGTTTGTTCAGTAAACTGTGTTTTCTGCAGTAAAAATATATCCTGTCAAAATAGAGAAAATAAAAATCTACATATGAAAAAAGAAAGAGGCAACCTCTGCATGGAAAAAGATCAATGAAACGGTTTAACTGTTAAATGAATGTGTAATGATCTATCTCCTACTTCCTGAGGTAAACTGAAAACATTTTTGTAACTGCTTTATGATTGATTAGATTGTTAATATTATGTATATTTAAGAAACGCTGTGTATCTGACCACTCATGTGTTAATGCAATGCAGCCATCTTGTGTTAAAGTACAAAGTTAATCTACTTTAACCACAGCCTGAAACACATTCCTATACTGACCCCCTGTGGAGAAGAGTGGAGCTACAACCAGTGTTCAGACCAATGACATTTGTTTGCTGCTTTATTCAAAACATGGTTCTGATATTTAAGCAAACATACAGATCCAGAAAAGGGCTTTAAATTAATTTATTAAAAAAAAAAAAAAAAAAAGCATTTCTCCACTTAAGCAGAACAAACATCAATTTTTTTCCTTTTACTATTGTTTGGAACGTGTACAATCAGAAAACAGACTCGCCAGGTCGCCAGAACAGAGTAAAATTATCAAGCACGGGGGAGGGGGGGGTCTGCCAACACCACAACGTCAACACAGCCGGGAAGGATGAGGAGGAGGAGGAGGAGGGTGGGAGGAAAATAAAAAAAATTAAGAAGGGAAATGAAAACACAAACATGTAATCAAGTGCAGGTCTTTTTTCCCCTCGGTTCAATTTACAGTTAACAACTTCTGTTGTCGGATACATGCAAGGTCAACATCTGGAACTACACATGGAGATTTCATATGCTTATATCACTTATCTGTGCAAGTATTAAAATATGTAGGTATAACTAAGCAAATTTCATATGGATATGTCAGAACGAGGGGGGAAAAGAAACAAATATTACAAAAACTAATACACTGTTTCACAGAACAGAAAAAGGAAGTCCACGTAGAAAAAAAAAAAAAGAGATTTCTAACTTAGTTAATGAAATGTCAGACCTCATCATTTTGAACGCTCCTTTAATTAAATTATTACTTATCTAGATAAGTGAAAATACATTAAAAAAAAAAATCCTATGCTCCACATTTGAACAACAAAATACTGCATATCTACGTACAGCTGCGATAAAGGAAGGTCAGTATTGTGAGAGGCTAGCTGCCAGAGTTTCAGGAATATTGGCTCCGAGTTGATCCCTTTCTGAATGAGTTGACCGCTTTTGTTCTTTATTTTTTAACCAATGAATGCTCGTCGTACTTGTCGTGCAGTTGGTCACTTCCATCCAGAGCCGCCTTGACGGGTCCGCGAAGTTTGTTGTCTGCTGGCTGCCGGACTCTCCTTTCTGCTCTGAGGTAGATACGGCAGAAAGGTGGCATCCGGGCCGAGTTGAGTCCAGGCCTCTCCCCGCTGGACCACTTGAGGTCAAAGGTCAGCTCTTAAGGGTTAATTGTTGTTAAGGCTTCCTGTGGTCTTGGTTTAGTCACTCTCCTGTTTCAGTGGCTCATAGTGGACGCCTTTGAGTTCATCTTTGTCCCATTTCTTTATTTTGTTCTCAACCCACATTCCAGTCTTTAAAGGGGTGGACATTTTTTTTTTTTCCTTTTGATGCTCTAGAATAGATAAGCCAAACTGAAAATGAAAAGAATCCTCTCCGTTTGGCACCTCGGGAGTCAGTGGTAGAAGGAGGAGAAACAAAACGAACGACAGTGACGAGAGAGAGAAATCGTGGGGGGGGAGGAGAAGGTGGTGGGGGTCGTGTGGTGTGTGTGTGGTTGTACAGACTAGTTGAGGTGGCTGTCTTGGTTTTTAGCTGCCGACGAGTCTGAGTCTGCCGCGGCGGCCGGGGGCGGGGCCTCATCCTCTGATTTGACGCGCTTGGCGTCCGGCTGTTCGCTGGCCTGTTGGTCTCCGTTCTGTCGTTTGGTGGGGAGGGAGGCTGAGGCAGAGGCGTGGGTCGCCAGCAAGTGGAGGGGGCTCGCCACAACAGAAGCTGAACAGGAGGAAATAGAAGGGAAGGGGCGGGTTAACAGAGGAAACACTTCACTGTCACAGCTGTTCAAACAGCGGTTAACCATCATCTTTAAGCAAGAGGCCTGTGGGAAGTGTGGTCAGCTCAGCTGCTGCCAGTGTGGGATAATAAAGACTCTTTACTTTTTAACATAAACATTATTGCCATCTCGTGGTTAGCTTGAATCATTTGGGTTAAGAAGCACCATGTATTTACAGCTGAAAAGATCCAACTAGATCTGAAACAAGTAGTGCATAAATCAATTAGTTGATTGACTAAATTTAATAGTTTGATTATGATAACGTTTCAAGCAAAAGAACTAAAAGTTCTTTGTTGCAGCTTTTCAAATGTGAGTATTTATCACTGCAAACTGATAATCTTTGGATTTTAGACTGCTGGTCAGAAAAAACAAGCAATCTGAAGACATCATCTTGGACTCTGGAAAACTGTGATTACATTTTCTGACAATTTAAAAGACCAACTGGTTAATAGATAGATCGATCAAGAAAATACTAGCAGATTAATCCATGATGAAAATAACTTAAATTTAATATAATTTATCAACTTTGGGGAATTTACTGTAATAGAAAATGTAAAAAAATTTGTTTTTTACAAAGAAGTTGTAATTAAAAACAGTTATTGAAGTTTTGCATGTTGGAAGCTCCAGAGAGCGGATCACTCATGGACAAAATTTTGTTTGTTTATCCTCACTTAACATTTACAAGAGTCTCGGAGCACAAAGTTAACTTTTTATTCTCAACTAACGTCTCTACGAACAAATAATTATAATAATCCTAACTGTGAGCGTTATGAGACACAAATCAATGTAGATTTTTCTCTGCTTCTCATACTGTTCCTGTGTTTCTCACCTGAGCTGGCGGGACCCTGGATGGCAGTGGTGATGCTGTGGGTACCGTTCTGCGTGATGGCCTTGATAGGCAGCTGGTGCTGACCCATGGGGGCCTGCTGCACTATGGTAACAGTCTGCAGGGGAGTGGCTGACTGGGTGCTCTGGATGATGCGGCCGGAGCCGCCTATAGAGGTGATGGTGGGAATTGTCTCCACTTTGACTGAGGGGACACAAACATTTCACACTGCATGCGTTAGACGGTCAAGCTAACAAAAAAAATAAAAATAAACAGAGCTCAGCCACTGGGCACTCATTGCAACCATCTGAGACTGTACTGTTACAACAGTTTTAACAGTGATGAATCAATTTAGGAAATGATTTGAAAAAAGATTTCTGGAGAACTCATGAATGAATCATACATATTTTGGAAAAAGATTGAGCTGTGGGAGCAGTGGCTACTGATTTCCTATCATTCGATATCAATAATTATCACAATAAATGTCAAGTCATAATTTCTTTCAAGTTTAAAGGCAAATTTTGAAGTGAAAGTTGAAGATAACAGATGTCTACAGATTGTCTTTATGTTCAGAAGAAACACTTGATGCCAAACAGTGGATCACTTAACATAACTGAGGCAGAACAATCAAAACAATTATGATAAAATCTTCTTTCAAATATGTACGAGTTAAATTAAGTTGAATGTTTTTTTAAGAACCTATTCCTCAACAAAAAATGTATCTTAAAAAAGAAAACTCAAGTGCTAATTCATTATTCATTCAAGTTAATTTCTTCAAACATTTGTTTTATTGTAAAAATTATGTCTCGATAATTATCATTATTGGTACGTGTTTTGGACAAGTTTGATACGCAGCCCTTGATGGCAGTCTATTGAAACATTTCCCATCCTGCCTCACCTTTGACCTCTGTGTGCTCTCCGTTCTCCTGCAGCTCGCTCTTGTTGATGATGGTGGCTGGCTGGGCGATGACGGCGGAGTTGAGGGACCCTGCTGGGAACTGCTGCAGGACGTGGACAGTCTGGACTGCAGGCTGGGAGGTGCTGGTGCTCACTGGGGAGGCCATGGTGTAAGTCACTGGCTTCATGGTTTGAGGTAACTGACGCTGGACTGCTATGAGTACCGGCTGGTTGTTAACAGGCGAGCCTGGAACAGATACAGAAGAACAAAAAAGAAGAAAACGTAGGAATCAAAAAAGTGGACAGATTCAGAGTTTTAAAACGAATACGATCTCCGTCCAGACCAGCGTTTTAGCTGCGTATCAGAGTTGATCTCCATCTATGCTAAAACAACTGAAAATGCACAGCTAGTGGAAGTTCACGTAGCAGCAAGCAGATGGTCTATTCAAAGAATGAAGTACTACACACCACACCAGATTTTATCTGTAAATACGGTGACGTGTAGGCTATAAGCGTTATTTGCACGGTACAAAATATTTTAATATAAATACCCAATCCTAGAGCTAAACGTGAGCGTCTGCGTCATCGTTTCTAAAGTCCTCCGTTTTTGCCCGTCTGCCTGAAAACGCTACCCAGTTTTAAAACGAAAAACGGGGTCAGCAGCGTTTTCAAACCAAAACGCAGCCGTGTGCATGGGACACTCAGACACTCAGGGTGTGCTAAAGAAACAGTGATTGTAACACAGTGTGAAGAGATAAGGGGCAAATGAAGAGGAAACAAACCAGGAGCTATGTGTGTTTACATTCCTGTCAGGTCAATAAATGTTTGAGGTCATTTTAAAGTCAGTATCAATTTAAGCTGCTCATGTGTAACACTGCTGTTCAAAAAATGGCCAAGAACCAGACAGGTTTAACAAGACCTGTAATGGTTTTAACTGGAGACAGTAAAGTGTTCCAACAAATTATGGGAGTGGCAATAAAATTTAACAACCCTTGTACAGTTTTACAGTGAAATCTACAGATGAGATTTATTTTATTTGTGTAAGACACATGATTTAGACTTTTTAATTAACATTAAACTAAACAGATGTGTTTAACTGTTTTGTTGTTTTAAAACTGATTACCTGCAGTCTGTGAGAAGAGACAATGTGAGTGATTGTGTACTTTAAAGAAAAGCTGACTAGTATCAACACAACAATGAGAGATGAAAACATTTGAACATGTTGCGGCAGAGAATTGGAACAAAGCCAGAATCAACAGAGGATTAAGTAGCTCCACTGAAAACTACAAAACACTGCTTTAAACTGATTTTTTTGTTTGTGAGAGAGCCTCATATTCTGCCATGTGAAGATCACACAGTGCGGGGGGGGGGGTGTCTCATACCTGGTGTGTTTTGTGCAAAGCGTGCTTCCTGGATGACTGCCAGTTTGGGCTGGACCACCGTGGTGGACACCGGGGCAGGAGCTGCGGGGGTCTCCAGCTCCAGGGGAACCGGGGAGCCCTCCCGTGAAAGGCTGTCGGGGGTCTGGATGCCGCTGGAGTGAGCGGAAAGAACCCCCGAGTGATTGGGAGACGCCGGGGCACTCCTGAGAGTCAGACAGACAAGTCAGGTTAACCGATGAGCTCCGTCATCGTGGCCAGACTGAAGGTTTTAATAGTTTTTTTAAAACAACAATGAAGCTCTATGGCACAGAGAAGGAAGACATTTCAGTACGGTCAAAACAACTGCAACCAGTACAAATGTAAGAATTGAGGTAGGTTTATTGTCACAATATAACAAGTTATAGAGTGAAATTGAGTTTGTAAATAATGCAACGTGCTGTTAAATTTTACAACCATTAGGGGATATCAACACAATTATTTAAATAATGTTTGTAAAACGTGCAACAAAATGCAAAAAACGATTGTCCTAATGACTCAAATGGAACTCTGTAGTTATTAACAGGCTGTTTAACTGTATGAGCTCATTTATGCTTCCTTTAATACTGGGTGATGAACGCAAGGCACTCTGGGAGACTGCAGTGAACCGTTTTAACCTGTGTATGGATCAAAGCACGAGTGTGAGACAGTGGGGTACAATCAGACCTGGAGGAGAGGGGTCCGTGTGGGGTCCGGAAGCAGGGGACGCCCCGGGGCCTTCGTTTCCTAAAGGCCTGCTCGATGAGCTTGCCCTCCGAGGACGGGTCTATCCTCCAGAACGAACCTTTGCCTGGCTCCTCCTGCGACCGCGCCACTTTGATGAAATAGCGGTTCAACGACAGGTTGTGACGGATCGAGTTCTGCAACAGAGGCAAGGCAGGAGTAGTGAGGCTCTTCGACAGGTCTGTTATATTTGTGCCATCATGCTGACAGTCAAAGTTTCCTCTAACAGACAAACATGAACACAAACAGAGCTCACCTGCCAGCCCTTGTCTGCAGTCCTGTAGTAGGGGTAGTTCTTTGTGATGTGATTGTAGATACCATTTAGTGTGAGCTGTTTGTCCGTAGCCAGCGTTATGGCCTGGACTATCAGCTGTGCATAGGAGTATGGAGGTTTGGAGTCATCCTGTGGAGCAGAGGACAAATGCAGATTTATGAATTAGTGTGGCTGTGGCTTCGAGTTCCACTAATCAGAAGAAGATCACACTCACACAAACAAACTGTCCTCATTTCATCAACCAGCTGTCAAATATCTAACTCATCATGTAAAACTGCCTGAACAAAGATTTTTTATAGACAATAAAGGCTTGGGTCTGCAACTAATGTTTTTTTTTTATTATCTGTAAAACAGAGAAAAGCAGCAGATGGTCATATTGAAGAAGATGCAACCAGCAAAGTTTTGACATTTTCGCATGAAAATCTGAAATGAGTGTTCAGCTATGGAAATTAATCAGCTGAAAATAGCATGTTTGGCCTAATAAGTCAAAAGGCAGAGTAAATTTTATCGAACAATTACGTTGACATGTCGGCCGTGTGGAAGCCTGTTAAAGTGTCAGAGAAAGACACAAAAATGGCCGTTTGCGGACACTGTTATGCTGAATTGTCTCCTGGCACATCCACTCCATCTGTGGCTGACTTCTTAGAAAAGGCAACAAACGGTCTGACCCGCTTTGAGTGTTTCTCTCACTCGTTTGTGAGAACGTTATGGTAAATCCACTGAAACGGACCAGAGCGAGCTGACAGGCAGGTTAGAGACTTTATCCTGTCAGTTTCTCTCTTTACAAAGACAAGTATTGTAGTATGAGAGTCCTACCTGAAGAGAGGCTGTGAAGTCTTCATGTTACGCTTTATGAGAACCACATACAACATTTATCAAGTTGGGTCGGAATTGATGAATTTAGTGCGAGGATACACATGTGACCACGCCCAAAATAAGGTGTCTATACACGATGGTAATAAGATTAATTGGATTGTATTCACAGAAAGTATAAAACACATTACATGTGTACTATAATAGTAAATGGACACATGACATTTACTTAACCTCTTGGGCCTTGGACCCACCCACCATAGTCTCTCCAAATCATGTGGGAAACACTGAGTAAAAACGCACATTTTGACTTCTTAATTTATGCCATAGTTAAAAAAAAAGGAAAACTAAAAGGAAGAAAAAAAAATGTGAAAAACCTTGTTCGGTATTTATGAAACGTATAATATATTCTTAGTTGATGATTATATTCGGTTTCTGCTTCGGCCAAGAATTTTCATTTCGGTGTATCCCTAATAGAAATAGTTGCCTGTCAGTCTGTAGCTCTAAAATCAAACTGGCAGCAACAAGAGCGAAGTATTTCCCCCTGATCAGTTCATTTTTTGCCCGTATGACCCGTTTGGTACTCCCTTACTATCATGCATCACAGAGCAGTCGAGGCAAACACAAGCATGCTGCATGCAGTTTGCTTGCATCATAAATTGTCAATTTCACACTTCTCTGTTTAAGTAGTATGATTTGAATATCCACCAGAATCTTGCAGCCACTGTACTGTTTGTCTGCAAAACTGTTGCCATAAAAGTATCTCTGGAGATTTTATATATATATATATATAGGAGTGTTTTCACCATGTTGTCAATATAACACGTTATGTTTAGAGCTAAAATGAAAAACAATTGGCAAATTTTTGATCATTTGTAATGCAAACATGCCTAAGAAATGACAGTCCCTTCTGAAATGTGATCATCTGCCGTTTTTCCTTGTCTTATATTGTAGCTGGTCTGTTGGTCAGATAAAAAGAGCAACTTGAAGACACCACCTCGGGCTTTCTGACATTTTAAAAGACCAAAACATTAACAGAGAAAACAGTCAGCAAAATAATCAATAAATCCATTTGTTGAAGCCCTTCTTATACTTGCACTAAATATATTCCTCTGAAATTAGTGGAATAATGGGAATGTTTTTCTCATAATTTTCAATAATTTGTATTGACAAGCAGCAAGATTATAATAAAGAATGTAAAATAATTTGTTAGTGTCTTAAATGTTGTGTGTTAAGAGTAATATTTAAAGACACATTTAAAACCTGTTTGAGTGGGATTTACATAGGGGCCCTGTGGGTGTTTATTAAAGGTCAGTGACACCAGTGGACAGAGTCAACATCACACTCCACAGTGAAATATTTGATGAAATATTAAACAGAGTCAAACTAAAAAGGTCAGGTTTAAAGAAATCTTCCCCTGACAGAGTGACTGGATGTTTGTCGCGCTCTCACCTTGGGACTGTCTCCTCCAGAGGCGTCTTTGTCGTTCTCAGGCTGAGAGTTGTCATTCATAAGCTGCAGCTCTGCAGAACTGACCATGCGACCACCCATCCTGTAGCCCGAAGAGCCCGCCCCCCGCGGGCTGGAGGGGCACGAGTTAGCAGCACTGCAGGAAAAACACAACACGACGGTCAGCTGCCAACAAACCTGCTGTAGAGATTGCTTACACTAAATGAAGAAATAAACAACCAACTACAGGTTTGGATTAAGTGCTTAAACCAAAAATATAAACTAGCTTTTCATTTCCCAGAAGGGGCACAAGTAGGTTCCCCGGCTCGGCTCATCTGCAGTCTGTGCTGCAGTGGCACGCTTTTGGCCGATATCTATGCAACTCGCCCAACCTCTGTCTGGAAATACTGCAGTCACTTTTGAAGCCTAAAGCAACAATGTATTCAAATCTTAATGAAGTCTAATTATCCAGTTGATACTCTATATTACCAGGGGATGAAGAGACTTCATCTAAAGGACAATTTCCATATTTAATGCCCATTTCAGTACTCAGGGGACTGAGGAGATGTTCGTAAACCAAACAAAGAGGCAGCAGCTCAGGATTCCTCCATGTGCTACACCTGCTGCCTCTTTCATTAACAGTAAACACATTATAATATAACCTTCATGTGACTTGTATGACAGAAGAAACATTGTTGCTTTTTAGCCATTTGGCTGAGATCAGGGGTTGAGAGGATCTACGAGTCTGAGATGGAGCTGCCTTCCTCTCTGAACCCCACAGCCGGTGAACTAAGCCTAAGCTTATCACCATCAGGTCAAGGTCAGTTGACACCTCAAGGTCAACAAGGGACGGCGTGGGAGTGACTTTTCTTACCACCGTGCACCGATCAACGTGCTTAGAATCAGAAAACTGTTGTACTGTTTTATTTGCCGAACAGATGGTAAGAAGTCCTGAACATATTAAATCTTAGTAAACGCTTTTATTTTTCCCATTTGATATTTGTTAATCAGGATTTTTGTATTTCATTAAAACTGCCTCCAATCTGATCAAATTTACAGATACATTTTAAAAAATAGACTCAAACCAGAGTGGTAAATGAATGCTAAATGATTCAGCACCAGCTGTGAGGAGGATTTCCAGATACTCATATGTTGCGCTAAGAAACGTCACTCCCTGCCCGCTTCAAGCCAGTGAATGCATAATACTTTGCAGTAGTGCGTACCTAATGGTGCCAGTAGGCGATGGCAGGGGGCTCATTAGGTGAGC
Organism: Micropterus salmoides; assembly: GCF_014851395.1. NCBI lineage: Eukaryota > Metazoa > Chordata > Actinopteri > Centrarchiformes > Centrarchidae > Micropterus > Micropterus salmoides. The sequence continues at coordinate 29,251,508 of NW_024040041.1, read as the reverse complement.
GATGTTGTCTGGAATGTTGATGGTCAGGGGGGAGATCTGAGGCTGTACTGGTTTCACTGGGGACTCTGGAGCCTCGCGCTTCACTTTCTTCCCACTGGACAGCGCTGTGAATGTGATCTTGATGTTTGTACTGGGGAACCTGAATGTGCACCTGTAAAAGTAAAAAACAAGAGACAAGAGGCACGTGTTAATGAAAACAGCATTTTAAAAGGCAAATCAAATCTCAACGTACCTAATAACACCACATAAACCTCAGCTGTGGCAGAACCGTTGTGGCTGACTTTAATTAGCGAAAAGAAACAACGTGTACGTTAATTAAATTTGAATACTGATCCAATGGCTTGATGAAGCTCCCTTCTTCCTCCCAACACTGACTGAATATCTTTGCTGCAAGTAGCAAAAACCAGAGGATTTATCAGTTATCTCATTTTACTGCATTGTGGAAGCAAAGCTTGGAGCTGCTCTGGTGTTTTTGGGGGGGTCTGGTGGCCTCAATTGAGGACAGAGTGGTAAATATAAAGACACGCTTAAAGCTCAGGAGCCTCAGCCATCAGGTCAGCTACTATAAAAAAAAATTAAATAAAAAAGCCTCATGTGCACTTCTACTCTGTGGTTTAGAAATGTGTTGTCCATAAAAGCTATTGCTATTTCTTTTTACATTTTTTTAGACTACATGAATCATACAAAATAATTTGGTGGTCAATTAATAATGAAAAGAATCAATGAACTTAATGCTCAAGCAGTTTTTTAAGACTTGGATCACCCAAATGTGGAACTCATCTTTTGTACCCAACATCCCTTGAATACATTTTCCACAATGATGTTCAACACGCTGCAGAAAATAGGGTATGGATTTCCGTTATCCTTTAAATGCAACGTGCCTCGTTGCTGCATTGAATTATGGTCCAATGAGGCTGCCCGGCATGTCCTAGGTGACTGTTGTTCTCCCCATTAAGGTAAAATCGAGTGAACTAGCGAGCCGTGCTGAGCCTACAATCATGACCATCTGAGTAGTAATGCGTGGAGGCACTTTGGATTCGACACCGTAGATGGAAAAAAAAAAAAAATCATGGATAAAGATAAACAGAAACATTAACACATCACACATGGTAGCCAGATCGATAAGTCAGGGTCAGGCTGATAAAAGCTTATCACAGATATATAGTATCGGCGTATGTGTCAGCTGATGAACAGCAAGACCATAAAAATGTGCTTATCTTGGTTGAAAAAACAAATTTACAGGAGCCTTATTTTATTGTGTTTATTTTGTTGTGTAATGTTAATGTAAAAAACAAACATAAAAAACTTGACACCGGTATCGGCATCTAAATTCCACTATCGCTCATCAGTGAGGCAGCAGGGGCGCCACAAACCTTCCAAACCTCACCAATTCTACAACGTAATGTCGGATTAGGCTATGTGGTGTGCATTAGATTTAAATGTTTAATTCTCATCTCTAAAATCTTCTGTTGAAAAAGTTACAGCTCTCTTGTCAAAAAATACAGATGATTGTGACATACAGAGAGCGTTTGATTCCAAGACATACAAACAAGTTACCGCTGAAACATTTCTATCAATGTTTCTCCATTAGATATGCAACTGAATTAAAAAACTACAACCAACAAAATGGACTCAGGAATGCAAGAGTATTGCCAACAGGAGGAAATTAATATTTTGGTTTTGATAAAGATGGGCTCACGGCTGATATTCTGTAGAAGTGTATATGTACACACACACACACGTGGGGTGAAGGGAGATCTTCAACTGTCACAGATGGTAGTGAATAGAAGGAACTCGTCTAAATCACTGCTAGGATCAGGCTGTCTGACACCCTGGAGACGGAGCAGGCACACATTGGTTTTCATTTAGTCAAACAGTGCCAGGCACAGCAGTTTTTTCTCCGCCAGGCCCTCGCAGAGCTGGCATCTGCTGAGAGAACCGTTTCCCCGACACCTACATCTGAAATTAGCTTTGCCACTCACAGGAGGAGACTAAAACACTTCCTGGAGCCAGACTGGTGAGGGGAGACACTTTCATTATGTATATGCCCTCCGAGCACCCTTCCTGGAAGAGTACAGACTTCTCTGTGGATCTGATAAAGTTGTGGAAGTTCCTTAAATAAACATCAGAGCCTTCCTCAATATCTAGCGGCTGTGTGTAGCTGACAGAGTGGGGACAATCATATCTAAATATAAATCAATGAACAGTAAAATATCTAATATGTCTTTTATGTTCTTTCCTATCCATCACCATGCTGTCAATGAGCATAAATATTAGTGACAACACAAACAAGCTCAACTGTCAACCAGAGCAACTGTGATAACTGAATACAGTGTAATACATAGGCAGCATATGTTGGTTTAGGCTGTGCATGTGGGACAAAATTTTAGTATATATGGTGCCATTTAACATAGATGAGAACACACTACCCTCATATCAGGTCTCATTAAAGCTAACTTTTTCACAGCCGATATAGTCTACGGTTTCGCAAAGGAAAACATTTAGGCCACCCAGATAATGTCTCGGTTTGACGGATATCCACATGTTCTTTCTGTAACGCATCAGTGTTTAATGTTGTATTAACACAAGCTGCCTTATAAGAACTTTTGTTGTTGTCTAAATGCCTAATCTGGCCAGGAGCTGTCTCATAAAATAAGTAAACCAGATGGAAGACAAATGCCTGCAATCCTCCATGTTTTGGACACAGTTTGGTTGGTGTGTGGCTAAATGTTTGTAATTTTTTGTTTTACAGGGATTTTGAGAAGAGGACATCAGAGCTACCATTTCAACATGTTTGAGTCGTCAGGCAAGCAAAAAGGCCCAGAGATGATTGTTATTACTTTAAATAAGCTACTTGTGCTCACTGACTTTCAGGATTACTCTAGCGCTGGTCACAAGCTAACAGAATAACTAGATTTATTAAATGAAAATGTACCTTTACATATGATACAGTATTGCTCATGAAGGTACTGATAAACCAGGAGTGCATCTTACCCTGTCCTCCCCTGCAGTATAACTAATAAGAATGCATTGGCCTAGTGTCGAAACTGAAGTTGAGTTTAGTTGCACATTTCTAATCTGATCTACATGAATCACATAGGTGACCCATTCTGAATTCAAAACAGCAGAAATCTCCAAACCGGAGTGGTGGTAAATGCTAACTTGTCGATATCAATGCAACTGACCATTATTTTCATTATCAATTAATCCACCGATTGTTGTTTCAATTTATCATTACTTGTTTAGTCTATAAATGTCAGAACAACAATTCAAACCCTAAGGGATTCAATTCAAATGATATAGAACCTCATATTTGAGAAGCTTGGACCAGTGACTGTTCAGCTGTTTTGCATTTGAACGACCAAAACTAATTAAAAAACTAATTTGTTCGAGTCCAGCACAGACCACTGCTGAAGCTGTCCCTGAGCAAGGCCCTGAACCCCTAACTGCTCCCCAGGTGCTAAACTGTGGCTGCCGGCTGCTCTTAATTAGGCTGGGTTAAAATCGGAGAACTAATAAAACGTCTCCTCAGGGATTAATAAAGCATAAGGAGGAGGAAAAAAATTATGACAAAATTGTTCGATCAAGAGGGCTGAGTATTGCCTGGATATCTACATAGCTAGGGAAGAGTCAGATATAGCCTAGCTTCATGATTTAGATAAGGACATATCAGATTAAAGAGTAAGTAATCAAGTTATGATCTGATACTAGACACTTACAGAAACTCAAATCTACATTTAGAAAAATTTAGTACTATGGTTCCATGCTCAGCCCTTTAGTCAACTAATTGCTTAATTAACTAATTAACATTTCAGCATATTTTCATAATTGAATTCATAATAAGACAGTTATAATTATCTGAGTGAGGCTGGATGTTATGGAAAGTGATGTCCATGTTGTTGAGTATGCCCTTCAAAGCATGCATTCATGGAAGCCTCTGTATCAACCCCATTTTCCCTCCTGTATGAACAATGGGGCCTGACCTCCTAAAACACAAACGCACAGTTGCTATGCTGCTAAGCTGTGAAGATGGCAACAAACAAAGCTTGTTCAACTAAAAAACTTTCACTTGATTTTCTTCACACACCCCCAGACACACACACACAAAAAGAATGTAAACAAAAGAAGATAGGAAGAGCACCAACTTGGGAGCGAATTTGCGGGTGTGGGAGAGGACAGGGAGGGGAGAGAGAAAGGGGAAAGGGAGGCTGCTTCTTTCTGTTTACATCACCAAAGAGGAATCCCTGGAATACAACAGAGTTGTCCCCTGGGCCACAGCTCTACAAGTTCTCTCATGCTGTCAATCTGCATCTGAAGCTACACCCGTCTCATCATGGACAGTGAGGGTCGTTTGCGTGCTCTCTAGCTTGAAGATTACAGTAAAGCATGCAAGCTAGATAGCGTCTTCCTTATGCAAGTTTGAGCAGTAAAGATGGCTTCTGATTAAAAGGTCTTTATTGGCAGTAGGTGTGAGAAATACATGTAACCACTGCTGCTCCTTCCTTGTTGTGCCTGCATAATAAAATTTACTGCTATATGTATGATGTGGGTAAGAGCAGTACATATATTGAGGAACTATCAACCCTGTGTTCAGCTACAAAAAACAATTAGTAAAAAAAGAGTAGAAAATGCTAGTTAAAACAAGCCTCGTCTTTGTGCAGTACAAAAAAGTGGTTTCACATTGAGGCATTGCACAATAGCTGTGAGCAGTGTGGGAAGTCTGGCCCATGTTGGCAGAGACTGGTAGTTTTGTCTACATCACAAGAATCAACAGCAACCACTTTTTGGCCTGCTAACTCTCAAATAAATCTGTATAGTGAAAATTTAAACAAAGTGGTTTGTTTAAGCTGTCACCAGAGATGATCTGAGGAGTTCAAACCTGCAAATGTTAATTCCTTTTTGTTGTTTGTTAAATGACTAAACAATGAAATTATTAGCAAAAGTGATTAATCTTCTGTTAGTACCCCAACATACCTGGCAGAACTCATCATTACTTTAATACAACCAGTACAGATCAGGGTTATAGATTCATTGGTGTGATAAATGTTACATTATCAACAAGTTAAACACTGGCACGGTGCAAGCTACAACATGCAGAACATAGTTCAGAAACAAAAGCTCAACCAACCTCCCTGACAAAAACGTGTTTTTAACTTTTAAAACGAACATAGAGCGAAAAATTATTGGTTAATTGTTCATTTTAGAAAACTATTGGTTAAATACACTTGCTAGCATGACTTCGGCTGATTTGAATAGAGGTCAAAGGTCCCGCAGGTTCTGCTGTTGTGAGTCGGCAGGGCGGGGACGGGCGTGTTTGTTTACGTTTTAAGGGTCGAGAGGAGCTCCATTCAAAACTACAGAGAAGCTGCAGCTAACTGCTAGCTAACATGTTTGCCTGACAACACAGACGAATGTTTACACTATCACGAGACGCACATTTTTGAGTCAACTGTGTCCACGTGACACAGAAACTACCACTAATCAATATCAACAATAGCATACCCCTTAGCCACGAGCTAGCTTGGTTGTTTTGGCTAGCTCAAATACAGCACTGTGGTAACTTGTGTGGCTAACGCTAAGTTAACCACAAGAAGGAATGTGGACTGAAAGCAGGCGGCTAATTAACACTGTTGCTAACAAAAATGTCAACAAAGAAAATGGCATAAGGAACAGGATGCGGAGTTCTTGCTAACATGCTAAAACACGTGGTGCTCTCGACCCTGCTGGCCATTATAAACCCAATGTTGTTAACTGTTAACTTTAGCCGGCTTGCTACTGACGCTAGCACCCACATGTTCAGACAGAGGGGGGACTTACATTCGTGGTAGCTGCAAAGGAGGGGCGCCCCGTCTGAGGAATACTCCGTCTACAAACACCCCGTTTTTACCGAGACACCTCAGGTAGAAATCCCCGCTGCCCGTGCCGTCGTCGCTGGCGGTGAATATCTCCAGATGCCTCCGCGAGATGAAGCTGGAGTGGCCCATACTCACGTCCACGGAGCCCTGAGACGAGTTCCGGCCGATGGTCACCGAGCGCTTTTTCATCATGTATTCGAATTCACGGCCCTCGAGCCGGGCGACCGGCCCAGACGATCCGCTCACCACGGCCATGTTCGGGTTAAAGTCTCTAAACGCCAAATACTGGGGGCAAATAAAACACCGGGTACACGGACGCCTGGTTGTGGCCTTTTCAGAGGTGTGTAAATGGAGCAAATCTACAAGAGGGGCATCAAATTCAAAACAGGAATTTAGAGGGGAACATGCGAGGCCAGGGACAGCGGCTCCGACCCACCGCCGAGAGAAAGGGTAGCGGAGAGATCCAACCAAACGGAGCAGGAGGCGGGTATTGTTTTACGGACAGCGCGCTCTACCAATGGAAATCCCGGAAGCTGATGCAGCTCCGCGACCGCGACCAATCACGCGTGAGAATTAATCCGAGGACACATTCAAGGTCGGTTGGTGGGTAGCAATACGCGCATATGCTGCTTGGTGAGAAGTAAGAAGTGGAGAATACATTTGTAACCTCATAAGAGTGGAACCACCGGTTTACACGTGCACACAGTCACAATAATCACGAAGTATAGATCATCTATGATGACGTATCGACATTCCCGACTAATCATGTATTGAAATCAAGAAACAAAAGCATGTATGTGATCATTTTGCAGGATCCAGCTCCCTTCAGTCTTCACGTCGCAGCGGTGCAAAGCCACGGTGCATGGTGGTCTTCCTCCTCCACTACAGAATCCATGTCTGGTTTTGCACGTCGCCCCCTTTGCAGCATCTTGTTACTTTGTAATGATGAGGTTAGCTATCTTTAAAATGAGCACCGTTAAGTTCTTTGGTTACAGTCTGTAATCTGTGCAAACAAATCTTGTTGCCTTGACAGACAGACAGACCTACTTCATATTACCCTGCTGGGGCTTCACGTTTGTAATCCTGGGCTGGTGTGTCTGCAGACCAGGGTGAGTGACCCTGCCATCTGTAGGCCACTTGTTTGTAAACACCGAGGGACAGTCTCTGCGGGAGCGGAGTGTGTGCGTGCAACCAGTCAATTCAAGCATGAACAGTTTTTCGTTGAATTCAGCATGGATATTAACGCATGCATAATGGTCTTACCATTATGTTCATGTAGACACAGGAAAAACGTATGTGCCTTTCTTTATAAAAAAATATTGAAAACAATGTTTTGTTTTGCTTTGGAAGAATATATTGTTTGGTCTTCTGGAAAATGAGAAATCAGAGAAAAAACTTCTGTGTATTTGATTAATCTTCTTATTATGTGGCCAAATCTGTAAATGTAAATTTGCAGATAAGAAACTTATTTGCCTTTTTTGCCTTTTCAAAAGAGTTCAAACAATACATTTTATCAATTCAAGGGTCTCCAAAGCAAAAAGTAACCTAATAAAAATTGTAAACTGAATGCATTGTATTATAGTTGTAAATATAAACTCAGTACTTTTGAATTTGTTGCACTGTTACATGTGTTTCACATTTTTGGACTTAGCTATGCAAACATTAATTTAAAAAGTCATGAATACATAAAAATGTCCACAGAGCCAAGGCCAAAAAACCCTACATGCTGGAATTTGGTTTGTATCATCATCAAGGCAAATGCACAGTAAAACAGTAATAATCTGTTCCTCTTTGTGGAAATATTTATACAAATTTAGAAAATATTCGTCTTTGTGCCACTAAGGTTACGAAATCTTTACAGAGCAGAAATAATAAGTTTTTAATAGTTAGTCAACGTCTCAAAGCCAGGGAAGGCAACATTTGTGAACTAACAAGAGACGGCTAGATCGTCAAAGTATCAAACCTACGAAATCCCACCCCCTCACCGAAGTCCTCCCTCCAAAGCCACTCCCCCAAAAACTCATGTTCATGCGCAGTGAGCGCACGGGCAGAGTGCGTGCAAGTCGTCAGGTAGACGACAAATAGATAAATAGATAAAGAAGGCAAATAGGCCAGCTGCGGTATTTGTTTAGGTGGAGCTCATTTAGGGCTGCAACTGAGGAGAATTTGAACAAACACAAAAAGCTTCTGGAATAATTTATCATGAATAAATGTCTACTTCAAGCTTTTTCAAGCAGTGATTGTTCTCACATTTTAGAGATTTAGCAATTAATTTATTAAATAATGAAAGTAATGGGCAGATAAACCCACATTTAAAATTAGTGTTTGTTGCAACTCTAAAGCTTTTTCATACATACAATTGTCTTTATTGCAAAAGTAGGCAGCTTTAGTTACTACTTTTCAAGTTTTTGCACATGAAACATGAAGAGTTTATAAACTGTTTGGTTATAAATTAAATTACTCAACAGTTTATACAAGTACAGCTAAAACAATCAATCTATTATTCATTTAGTTGATTGAACATTTATTGGCAACTATTTTGATTGTTTAAATCATTTTTTATGAAACTTCCAGCTTCTCCTTTAGGATTTGGATTGTTGCTTGGACAAAACAAGCTCTGTGAAGGTGTCACTGGGCTCTGGGTAATTGTCACAGGAATTCGCACTATTTTCATAATCTTTACAAACCAAACAATCAATCAATAAATGGAGAAAATAATCATCACTTTAATCAATAATTAAAATAATCATTAGTTGCAGTCCGTAATGAGCTCCACCTAAAAAAATACAGCAGTAAAATCCTGCTTTTACATTAATGTAGTCAATGAGTAACAATATATATAATATAAAAGTCACAGGGGAAGTTTTTTGATTATTTTTCATACATTTAGTAAATTTTCTGATTAAACTGACATACCTTACCTTTTCATGCAGGACTTTTACTTCCAGAGTATGTGCACAGTGTGGTATTACTTAAGTAAAGGATCTGAATACTTTCTTTGTCACTGTATACTTCTGAAAAGGCAATGCTATGACTCTTAATGTGCACAGATTGAGTTCTTGAAGAGACAAACCTGCCAAAAGTCAGTCATTCATAGATAAAGTAGAATAATATGCTTTAAATTTTATTTAGGGAACATTTGTTAAGCAAGTCACATCAACCTCTAACTTCAACTCAACCACTGGAGGGAGACATGCACCTTCACAATCCTCCAAAGATGACATCATGAACTCAGCCATTTTGAGCTTTTAGGCTGAAGTAGTGTTCACAAACAGCACAACCATGAACACGATATCATCACTTCATCACCTGCCAAAAGACAAATTTATGTGCCCACAGCAGAAGTATAACAGCATGTATCTGGTTGTTTATGACAGCATTTGTAGGGTGCAGATTACAGAACATGAGCCACCTAATGGACCCAATCTTTCTCTAAGAATACATTCATATACATTAGATTGATTTCTTTAAGTAACCAATTCGTTTTGATACCACCAATCTCAGGTAATAATTCATATCAAGACTATTTAATGAGGCCATTTAGAAACCCACATCTGAATTATGAAAAACCTTTATAATTGACGACATTTGAAATATTTGTTTCTTATTGTACTTTCTTTGTAATTGTGATAAGCATTTGTTTGTCCACTGGTGACAGTCAGTCCCACTTTCATGACAGTCCAGGAAGAGTGGTGACCACTGTGGCAAAGCTAATGGGGATTAACTATTAGTCAAAGCCATCTCAAACCACATGATTGGGTTTCACAACCTAATATTTGCTCAGCATTATCTACAAAAGAGTTTATGCTCCATCATGCTGCATTGTTTGAGTTGAGTTACAGTCAACCAGGATGTATGTTTAAGCTCAGTTTCTCTCAAGGTAGATCCTTTTATAATCTGCACCTTTTCCTGGTAGATGCTATTGTGATTAAGATTATAACAACATATACCATCAAGACAATTTGGGGATTTCAGCACAGAAGAGAAGGCGGTGTCCTGTGGGAGTGGGGGGGCTGAGCACCAGAGTTTCCATCTCTTTGCAGAGAGAGAGAGAGACCCATTACGCCTCTCCTCCATTTCCTCTCTCAGAGGCAGGAACCAAATGGACACATTAATAACACTCTCCAAGTCTGAGGGAGCTAATGGTGCCTTGAGTGCTGATTAAGGCAGGGAAGAATTGGGCTTAGCAAAGTATTAGTTTCATTCTCCTCGCTGGCTGTTGTGGTGAACAAATTGGAGCACAGACCGCACAGCGTTTGGAAAGCTGCTAATTGGTACAACCCTTTGGCACATGTAATTAGGTGCTGGAGCTTTTTTGCTTCGTGAGGAAACATTGTTGGAGCCTTAATGTAGTTTTTGTTTTTTTTACGGTTTTGTTGATTTACTTTCACATGGATGTATTGGCTGCATTATATAAATATGTATTAAATTGTTTATTTCTTCTTGCCATTAACTATTAGGGACCGGTGTATTGGATCCATAATATAGTTTTTGGTTATCCTTTTCTAAAACTTTGTCACCATATGTGTGCATATACAGTTCTGACATTGATCATGCGGTGGAGAATTAGGAATGAGGTAAGTTTTTGACATAAATGTGGTGTCTTTTAACAAAACAAATACAGGTTAAACTTGTTTCTGACACATGTTCCCGCACACTGTATGTAGCATAGGTACCAGCAATGTTCATATTTAATCACTATGATGTTTCCATTCAGCAAATTCACAGAAGCACGATATGCTGCCACACACACGGTCAAAAACTCTTTGCCTCCTGTACGACATACCTCATATAGAACTTAGCTATAAGCACTTTCTAGATCAATGCTCTACCCGTGTTCAATGTCAGAACGGTGACAGTGTTTTAGATGATAATAATACAAAAAACATTATGGCTCCAACAAACATGTTTCTTGTCTCTCTACATACCTGAGTAGTTTTGCCTGTGTGAAGTGATGTTAATTCTTTGTGTTGGGCTCTGCACTGGGTGGATCTTACTAAAATAACCTGAGCAAAAAACCTACACTGCCTGTTTGGCTAGTTTTAATGGAAGCGCAAGCCCACATAGAACATAACAACAGTCATTTAAAAGCATGTTTAGTTTCTAATTTCAAAAGCTTTTCCATGTTACATGAACATGCAGGGACATTTGGAAATCTAAATATCAACTCGTGTATATATGTGATAGTAATGGGATAAACAAGTCCCAGTAAAAGTGCTGAGAAATACATTTTCCTTTCCAACAAAGTCCAGGAATCACTGCATGCAACACAACAAGTTGTTTTCACCCTGGAGTCAAAGGGTGGAATAGAGTTTTTTTTATCTCCTGGGATTAGTCAAATGTGTTCCTGCTCGTGCCCGGATTTGGATTTATCACCCATACTTCACTGAGGCAAACCCTCAAGGAGTAGAGAGAGCCAGGTGTCACAAAGTCATGATTTTTGATGAAGCTTCTGCTTCAATCAGACCATCCGGTTCCTTCCTCATCGTCATGTTGCTTCGACACCTCTGACTAAGGCGAGCTTCACTCATACTGCAGTCACAGTATGTCAGGTTTAATCAGATTGAGCTCCTCATCAGACACAGTGAGGTCCCCATGTACCAGAATATCCAGAAGGCCAGGCTGAGGAAGATCAGCAAAGGTCCGGAAAACACAAAAAAGTCCCAGAAACTCAAAGGTGCAATGATCCCAGTGAGCAAGAGGATGAGGCCAACGATGTCCAAAATCACAGCCAGTGACAAGAAGACGACGGTGCCCCTCCTCTGTGCCATGATCGCGCTGGGTGAGACAGGAGAGGTGGATGTCGTCTGAACGTCTGACAGGAGTGAGAGCAACTCTCTCCAAAAAGGGCTTTCCTATTTCCTAGATAATTCTTTTTCACTCAGCACACCTTACATTTCAATCATATCACAAGACTTCCTGGCAAGTCTGGTATCCAACCACAACAACAGGTTGTGCTGCTCATTAACAACAGCTGAAAGCCCCACAGACCATCTTCATTCCTCTGTAGGGCCGACTTGTTTTGTACCTTTCCAGTCATTAATGTGACACATCAACCCATTGTCTGTAACCTGCGTGACAGATTTATGCACATATATTTCATAATCAGCCAGCTAATGAATCCAAAGTTATCCAGGGCTGCATCAGTGTGTTGCATCTTTCATCAGGTCGTTCAAAGCTTCCCCTTGACTTCACTCACACTGAGTTCAGAGATTAAATACATTTACCCTAGTGTGGGGGAAGCTCTGCAGTGTGGACGCACTACATTCAAACGTTCCCTAAATATTTAACATTCTACGGCATCATCATGCATCACTACAACAATGATAATAATGATAGCTATTGTGAAGTGACTGTCACATATAGAGGAAATGCATATCATGGAAACTTCTCTTTAAGAACCTTGTTTGACCAGTTAAGCTGCCACTATTTGTCACTGCTCTGCAGCTTTAACTTACTCTCCTGCGTAAGTGGGCAGGTGTACACAGCAGTGACGAAATATGTTTTATTTCCTGTAATGTTGTCAGGAGTTTGAGTGCCTTAGGCTTTCAGTCAGGCTAACTTTGAATTAAAAGCCATTTCACCTGTTATAAATTATACCCTGGCAGGACTGTGACATTGGCAAACGATGCAACTCCAATCTATGGATCAGGCTCTGAGGCTACTATTCCCAACATGTAATTAATAGAGACGTTAATAGGCATCTTATATATACAGTTACATGGGGCCCTAAGGCACACATGACCTTCTGTTGAGGAATTTTACTTTTGTTTAACCAACACCACACCACAGAGACAAACCAGTCTGACCAGTGTTTAAGTAGCTTTGACAGCAAATCAAAGAGCAAACATTACTTGGCTTTACTCTGTGTGGTAGCAGCTGCAATGTGTATAAAATATGTTACATGTATTTGGAACATGTACTAAAGCATTAGTGATATATTAAGCTGAAAGGATAGGAGAATATCAATGGAGTAACATTTCCTCTTGTTGGATGGACACGACAGAAGATTTTCTAAGAAGACAAACTTTAGTTACAGTTTACATGCTTTGGCATTGCAGGCTTATGAACAGGACCATGGCCACTGCTACTGATCACACACTGATCTGTATTCAAGTATTTGGCATATTTAATATACATCAATACACTTTTGACCAAATAAATAAATAAAGCTGGGCTGGACTAACCTACCAATGGGTCCAGGGCTGAAAACCAGTTGTTAGCCCATATTGGCTTCCATGTTTTCCCATTCTCTGTGCATGAGTTAGTATTTAAAAATGAGCTTGAGTTAATTATAAGCACAACTTTATTTCTTAAAATTTACCATGTAAGCACAATGTAAAAAGAAATAATAAAGGTCCCAGAACTAGATTTTAACTTGAAACCTTGACCTGGCCTCAAAATTAGATTAGAATAATTAAGTGTTGCCTTGAGGTCCTTGTCATTTTAGGTTATAATGTGCTTGAGTGGTGAATACAATATTAATTAACAGATTTGGAAATTAATTAAATTATCATAAACTAATTGCCACATGGTGAACTTGGATGCTTTGGCCCCCTAAGAGTCTGGGGCATCTGGCAGTTGCCCTTTTTGGTAGTCTGGTTGGTAATCCAGCCTTGCCTGGCAGAGTTGAAAAACAGTGTTTTGAACTTAATGTTTGGAAATAAAATGTACATAAAATACAGCTCAATGAATAAAATAAAATACAAAAAGTCCACATTTTCAAAATAAGTTCCTTAGAAGTGTCTTGGACATTTATGTAGCCTATAATTTGGTCACTTCCTCATTTCAAACCAAGTTATAATTCATCCATTAGTATTTTGTTAATGGAAAATTATTCTTAAATGTTAAATTGTATTCTTTCCCGTAGACCAATTTCACATTTATGGCGTGTTCAGCTGACCTGCTGTGAGCTGACTAAAATACACTCTAGGTCACACTAGCAATTTATTGGGATTGATTAATTGTACACCAAGGGAACACTCCTTTTAAATAGTACCACCTTATTTCCGGGATTGTTAGGAAATTTCACACCTGTAAAATAAAGTGACACAGAAAATGAAAACATAGAGACTTTTTAGTGTCAGTTCCAACTTTTCGAGGGAGAACTTGGACCACAGTAGCCCTTTTTGTAAAATCGGGCCACAGCTCTGCCTGTGGACATCATCACTGTAATATGAGAATCTGCTTTCAGCCATTAAGTTTTGCCAACGCTGCCAACAACCATAATATTCAGCATCCTTCATTAAATAGTAAAGTCTCTGCTGCAGCAAATTTAGTTGAAATGATATTTATCAAAGCAGACATGCCCACACTCAACCCACAGAAAGAATATTTTTATATGAAGGTACCCATTCAGGTGGTGCTCATTTAGATCTCCTGTTTTTCTCCTTTTTCTTTCTCCATAGTGATGAGTCCAGACTGCCATCATACCCCTCATTGTGGTAGGCTGTTGACCTGCCCCACGTCACCCTGCTGGCTTTGTGTGGAGGTGACCCCACCTGACTGCAGTCCTCATCCTCAACACATTTCACACGTTCTTCCCCTTTGAGCTTCTGGCTTAACTTCGTGGATAAAGCCCTGGCCAGCTTCACGATACTGCTCGTCTGCTTAAAGCCGTCGTCCTCCGATACAGGGATGTTCCCCACGTACCACATAAGCCAGCAGCCCAGGCTGAAGAAAATGAGCAGTGAGCCGGAGTAGATCAAGAAGTCGCCATAAAAGCGGCCGTCGATGCGCAGATTGGCGAATATTCCGAGTAAAAGGAGAATCAGACCAATAACGTCAAATACGATTGCGCTCAAAAATAGATACACGCACCCACCTAAACACTTTAGCAGGTCCATCGTGGAAACAATACTGCTGCTTACAGCTTGTATAACGGGAGGATGCCTCATCCTGTGTACCTGAGCGGAGGCAGCGCACCTGTAGAGAAACGCCCCACCTTAAAGTGAAGGTAAACAAGGGTTTTCCCCAGTGCTATTCAATGTAAATATGACTTAAACACACAGACAAATAGTCGTCTTGAATAGGCAGTTTCCTTTTAGGCCTAGGCTATATGTTGTCCTTTAGCCTATGAAAACCGAACCGTCCAAAAGTCAAGTCTACAGTGATGCGTTCTGGATGCCTTGATGTAAATGACACCAGGCGCTCATGACGTTTTAATCTATAATTTGACATTCAAATTGATCTTCAGGGACACGGAGTTATAGTAGGCCTACAGCCCATGACGGTGATGCACAGACACTGTAGTATTCTTTATTGTAGGCTGTGTTTATTGCACCACCACTATTTTACATAGTCTGGCCTGTCCTGCTGGGCTACTGTGTGTTCTCTTCCTAATTTGTTAGGCTAATTGATGTTTATTTGCACCATCAGATAGGCCTATTGGAGATTAACCCCTTCATATCTGTTTCTTTCTACAGCTTTCAACAAGAAATGTGGAATAACAAATAAAAGTTCTATGAGAAAGGTTTACTTGCAAATAAGAAAACACTGAATGCAATTTAAATATAGAAAAAACAGATCTGCCTTTTCCAAAAAAAGTCACTTAGCCTAAAAAAACAAGCTGCTGGTTACTGCATTATATACGATAATATTTTTTCTAATCTGATTTGTCATGGCCACCTGAAAATATCGCTAGAATGCAGGAAATTAAGAGTTTAATGCTCAAAATCTTTTGGGGGAGGACCCCCAGACCCCCAATCGAAGATTTCACCAATGAATATTTCTTCTAAATAGTACTGGAGTATCTTCTTGTCTTGTTCTACTGATTCCAATATTGTGCATTATCACGTGGACTCAGAGTTTTACCTCACCCCTAATAGGATGTTCAGTGTCCCCACCACTTTTCAACACAAAGTGACGCCCTTGTGCACACACATAGGCAGGTATTGTTAAGCCTACATTTTGTTATTTTATAATAAAAACTGTCTTGTTGGCAAATTTCTCAATACTAAGTATTAATTTATTTTATAACTGTTCTAAGGCTGTAACTATCATTATTTCCATTAATTATTAATCTATTTTTCTTGGTTAATTATTTGGGCCAGAAAATAGTAAAAAAGAAAAAAAAAAGCCCATTACAATTTCCAAAGCCTAATTAGACAAATTCAAATGTCAACAACAAGAAGACATAGCGTCTATTGCCTGAGGTAGGTCCTGTCTACACATACACGGGTGTATTCAAAATCGTGACTTTTTCTATGCGGTTTGGCCGTTCTTCCACACAAAAACACAGTAGGTCGTTGTTTGAAACAGCAACGTGTAAAAGAGTAATTGTTTTGTGGTCCACAGGAACAATTAGGGGCTGGAATGTTAGAGCCAATTAGAAAATATGGTTAATCTTTTGGATAATTTTGTATTCATAAGTTATGTTAATTTTCCTTTATGTATTTCACTTGATAATGTTTAATGTTTGTCTCAGATGAATGTCATTAGTGTGTATTTAGCTAATTAATAAGTGTAGCTGTGCTCCATTAGTTTGTCCTGTTAATTCATGTGTCGTAAAATGCAGCTAAGTGTAGTTAAAATGAAGTGAGAGCACCTATTGGCATGTGTTGTGGCAAAAAGGTCAGCTACGCAGGACATTGAGCTTTCTGACTGTATATAGCGTCGCGTATAGCAATGGGAAATTTTACCTTTCCAATGTTAAAGCGCCTCCTCGACAGTGTTTATCCTCTCTGTATTAATTTAGCACATGTGGTGCCTGAGCAAGCTCCTGGTCGTTGAACTTCTTTTTTCACTCTCTGTTCAGTCTTCTGACTTTCTCCTCTTTGACTGTTTGTTGAACATGTTTCTCCATTGCCGTTAGCATGTGCCAGATTTACCGTCCCTCTCACTCCCACTACCCCATGTCTTGTTCAAGAGCACGAACGCCACCTGTTGCCAGTTGGCTGGAATAGTGTTGTGTGGTTCGGTCCGAGCCACTTTAAATCTTTAACCTTTTACAGAGCTAGGGCTGTGGACGAACACAGAGAACAGACAGCTGGATTTGCCAAAAAGTGCATTGGATTTGCTTCATCTTAAAAGGTGGCATAAGATGAACTAATCAAATAATCGTCTCAGCTCTAAGATGTTTAAAGGCCAGTTAGGGTTCTGATGTCTTCTAAACAGACTTTCTTGAAACCCACAGCACATATCATGCTCACGTCAGGTCAAACATCTCATGGGCCAAGTGGTTGAGGGATTTCATCTGGAGGATTCTCAGATGTACTGTAGTGTACTGTATATGGCCTACAATAACCAAAATTACATTCTCAATATTAACTTGATATCAAAAATTTGTATTCCTTGTTAAAAAAAACATAATTTACAACTGAAAGATGCTTCAGGCTCTGTAGAGCCGAGCAGGTGATGATTCTCTGTGGGTTTGTCACTGTGGGAAATCCTTTTAAAATACAACAGTGATCGTAATTGTGATTATTTTGTTTCCTTGTGTAAGCATACTGTAATTATTGAACAACAGTTAGTTAGTTAACTTTAACATTCATGCCAATAAAGCGTATTCAAATTTTAAAAACAATTAGCCATGCTATCCATTCCATATTGATTATAGCTGCTTTAAATACAATCTACCTGCTAGCTAGTCCAAAGTCTAATTCTAAGAGCTTTTCCGATGGCTGAGACTGAATATTTTATGTCCACTGTGATGGACTCTGGATCTGAAGGGGTTAATTAAAATGTCCTGCCTCATAATATTTAAATCCTATGAAAATGTGCTTTCAGGTCACAGTATTCAAATTGTTTCCCTTTACATACATTTGAGGGTGAATGCATTTAGATTCAAAGTGTCCTTCAGTGACTCAGTTCCACAATAAGTATTTCAGTGGAAACACCACAACACAGTAAACTGGGATGTGAAAATTATAAGCTCTCACAACTTTTAATTATTCATGAATTGGCATATACTGTACCACACAGCATTAGGAAATCCCCCTTGTCCACTTTTCCCTCATGAATATTCATAAGGACAGTTTCCTATTGTAGTAACCTTGCTAAACTGTGTGTGAATAATTGCATTTTATACAGCACATTGTTGTCCTTGTGCTCTCACCTTCTTTTCGACAGCCATGGTTATAGATGCAAATGTTGTCATGCACACTTGAGACTGAAATACGTGTTTAGTGTAGTCAATCCTGGGAAATCAGAAAAATCAACATAAATGTCACCAAGCAGAGTCTGTAAATAATTAGCTTCCACAGAGGCTCCCATGCTGAAAGGATCATATCAATCCAAGTTTCTCACTTTCAAACATGAAGTTTGTGACAAAATGTCAACACCCGTGTGATCACAGATTGAACACCGGAGGCCTGTAGTAACTGGGGGGCTTCTTCATATTTGACTGCTTCCTGTTCTCCTTGGTGATGGGGATGAGGACCACACCCACCACAAAAACCATCAGCCCAATGGACAGCAGTGCCGGTCCCAGGATGGTGGTGATCTTCCTGCAGTGGCCAGCGAAGTACAGGCCGCTGATGATAATGCCGCATGCCAGGAAGGTTCCCCCGGTGGACATGAGGTGTATGGGGAACCAGAAGACTTCACACTTGCTGCGAGGGATCTCTGTGGTCCATAGGGTCTCGCTGCGGGACAGGCTGAACACGGTGCTCTCTGTGCGGCTCGGGGGCGTCAGCTGGTCCCTGGACTGGGAGAGGGTGCACTCTCCCAGGGGGATATTCTCTGGGCTGTCTGGCATGGCCTCCTGGATGACTCTGTAGAAATAATGCGGAATATGAATCAGTCTGTGAGGGAAGTCACGTCTCTCTGAGGTCTATCTAATTAAGTTAGGTCTAATGGGTTTCATAGTAAAATCCGAACGTTCCACAAAAATTACAATATGGGTGATGTTCGTCCCCAAAAAGCAGATAACTGTGAGCAGGAAGCCACTGTTTAATCTAAACTTTAATCATCCTGATGCTAATGGGACACAATCATTACAAAATTTGCATTCATGCTATTATTAATTGTCAGCATTATGGAAGAACCTATTTTTGCTAATAAAGTCAGGGCTGCATATGTAAATTTTCCTTAAGCCTCTACCTCTAACATATTTTTCAATTGAAGTTTAAAGCGGGCAAATGAGAAGTAAATAAGTAGTAGTAAACAACACCTACCTTTAAAATATCTTAACCATCAAAAAACACCCAGAAATCTTCAGGAGAAGCGCTAGCGCCCAACCGGAGAAACCAGCAAAATGCTTTGCTACAGATTCCCACTGAACAACCATCTACCCACCCTCCTATGCTCTCCCCACCTCTTTAAGTAAACCCTATGACAACAATCCCCTTACCATCATCTACCATCGCAGGCGGCCAGTTCTGATGTTGCATCCAGTGCGAGAAGCTTGCCTTCTGGTCCCCAGTGGATATCCATAGAACCCAAACCACTCAGGCTGATGCCTCATTTCAAAAAACTTCTACCAACAGCTTAGGTGTCGCCTTTTGTTTAAAATGCCTGAAATTTCCCAGGACTGGACAATCAGAGCAAAATATCTGCCTCAGTTTGCTGGGACTCTTTCCACTCAAAGAGCAGGGCAGGGCAGCGACTAGGAAATGGCTCTCTGTTATAGCCAGATTGATGTAACAAGCAATCACCCACACAGAGACTTTCCAATACAGCCTGATATGTTGGCACAGTATTGATTCCAAAGTACCCTGGAGCAATTATCTGCAAGTTGTAGTTTTGTCCGCTGTACATGAGATCAATAAACTCTGTGAAGTATAATTAACCCTCAGAATGGAGGAAATCATGTAGCATTTTGGACAAATTCATCTTTTTCTTTGTTTGTTTTTCATTTTGTTATTCACCTTCTAAAATGTCCTGCCTCACATTCACAGGGGGAACACAAGAGGGATGTTGCTGCAATATGACACTCCTGCTTCCATTTAACAGCCCTGATGTTATATTTGTGTCTTTGTTGCTTCATCTGCTCTTCTGGAAAGACACACGTGTCAGTATGTGGCCATTGGTCTGAACATGATCTCACTCTTTAACAAAATTACACTCCACTCCTAAGCCCAGCACTGATACTTGTACTTAGTAAACACTGGCGCTCCTGCTTGAACTCATTAGATTACTGCTGTCATCAGTTCAAAATGCACCACTGTACCATCCTGTGGTGCTACACTGGAATGAGGGAACCTGTCAATACATGCAATGAGTCACACAATCCAACAGAGGGCAGTACTGGCATGTACCTTGGCCTGTGGGCAAACTGCTGAAGTCAGTTTAGCTGTATCATTAACTTTTAGTGAAATATTTCACAGCAGGATTAGTTAATTAATCGGTTAATTCTGTATTTTTGTAATTACCGTATAGGCTGCAGCTCAAGTCTTTTATTTTGCAGCAACATGTGAGAAATTAATCAGCCATTCAATGTAATGTGCTACAGTATCTTGCGGTTATGATGTGCCTAATTCTCTTTAATGGTCCATTTAAGTGGGTTTGTATGCCATTCACTTGATCATAGTCATCTGAGGGTATTTTACACTTCTAAGTAACCCTGCTAAAGGACACGATAGACCTGCAGAGCTCCTTATAAGTGTGTGTTTGATCAAGATTAGACATGCGATATTTGGTAAAACTTCAGGAAAAAGACTTGAGCTAAAGGAGTATAAACCCATTTAAGCATTTTAGTAACATGCAGGACTTAATGTTGTACCTTAACGGTAGTTTATGTTCTGTAAGGTTTGAATGGCAGTGGGATTTGTAGTACAATTTGTCACTTAACTTATTAGTTGTTGGACAGACATGTAATTGTTTAGGCTCTTTTTTAAGCAGAAAAGCCAAATATTTCCACGTTCCTGCTTCTCAGTTGTTAGGATTTGACACTTCTCTCTCTTTTATTTGATAGTAAATGGAATATTTTAGGTTTTGGACTGTTTGTCAGACAAAAATAAATAAATAAATAAATACATGACATAGGGGCTTGATTTGAAGACTAATTGATATTTTTGAAGCTTCTTATTGTTGACACTAATTTAAATTGTTAGCAGTTTGTAAAGCAGGTTGATTTGCCTCAGTTATTCACTGGTCATCATCTATTATCATCAACTAAATGTTCAGCAATAAGTTGTAAGATACACTAGGCCTTTTAAGGATAATTAGTAGGTACAACTGGTAGGAACAAAAAGTGTTGGATTCATGCATTAGATGCCTTCAGCCGGCAGCCGTGAACCAGCTGCAGTGGCTGCAGCGTATTCCTTCGAGGCAATTGCGCTTGTTGCTTGAAAATGACTTTTCGTACCTATAATTTCAACACCAAAATATGTGAAAATAGCTTTAAAATACAGCAATTATCCTTTAAGACAAGAATTTATTTTCAAAAAACACATTTAGAAAATATAAACATGACGTACAATGTTGATTAAAATGTATTTGCAGGTTTTCCAGTCATATCTGTTGTCAAAGAGGAAGCTGTCATATCGCAGGTGGATTATTTGACTTGTTGGTGTATAAAAGTTAAAAGTTGAGCCAGTATATTGGTAAACCGACGTACAGGTATCAGTCTAATCCTATTTGATAATACAAACACAGAGAGGGTTGCCAGGGATTAGAGCTAATAAGCCTCGTCTTGAGTCAGCACGCTGAGTCTGTTGGTTTGGCAGGGGTTTTAGGACTGGATTCAAATGAACTGTGGACTGAGGTGCAGCGCGCACACCCTCCGGTTAAAGCCACCAGAACTAAGATGCTCTAACAACTCCAACCCTTGCGGTTTTTCAAGGCTGTGGATTAAACAGAAATACTTTTTGGCTAAATGAAGCCTCGCACAGAGCCTTGTTAACTCCTGAGCAAATATCAATAAAACCCGAGCAGCAACTCATCTGCAGACATTCATTCGTCTGCAGACAAATCATATTTCAGGTAATACATTGCTGATTTATTAACACATGGAGCACTTTTCTGTTCAGGTGACCTTGGGAAACTAATTAATCTGCTTTGCATATTTACGGCTTTTTGTTGAGTAATCCCAGGGGGATAGGCATGCAAACAACTGTAGCATAAAGGTTCTTTCACCCATGGAAATACAGAGGGATCTGTGATCAAACAACCTCTGAAAGGAAAACAGGAAAAGGAAAACACCCGGCATAGATACTAAAACTACATATTAGTATTTACTTTGTAGGTGTTTCTACTTCCCCTTCTCAGCAGTTTATAATGTTACTGTTTTCACCTGATTTCATGATCATTAAATAAGAGGCATCAACTTCCTCTCAAATGGCATGTACGTCGAGCAAACAAATATAGATACAGTCAAACAGCATTCCACTACCGCTTCATTCTGAGGTGCCATTTCAAACTATGTCACACTTACAGAAGTAAAGGACACAAAAAACTAAGGCAGAGATCAGACCAACAGTAGAAGTGTTGTTGAAAAGCATGTAATCCAGCAAATCATAATACAGGCCAACCCATTTGTGACGTGCCCTTCCAGACTGCCAGCAACATCAGTTGTAAGTTTCCATCAAGAAATTTCTTTTTCCTATGGTAGTCCAAATGTTAAACTTTCCTCCTTGGTGTTTATACAGTGTGTGCACCAATAATAAAGTTAAAATAAGGCCTCAGTGTCAAACCTCAGACCTTTAGTGAGCTCAAAGCTGACACTAAAGCTAACTTCCTGGTGAGGTACAGTCTATGCTTATGCCCACAGAGAAGATTTGACCTTTCAGAGGACTCAGAAAAGCAAAACCTGCATTTGGTTTTTCTGATTAATTCCAATCCTGTAGCAGGATGCCATATTTCAACAAGTTCTCTAAGCATTAGTACACATTTAAAGTGAGTTAAAAGTGTGTGAGGTTAAACTGTCTTGTTAGCGTAGTGCTTGTCTCTCAGCTGTCAAAATCCTAACAAACAATAGAGGAGATAAAGGGCGTCCTTGTCTCATACAGTACAATGCAGTACAATGCTGTAGCACAAAGTGCGCATACATCAGATAACAGTTGTTGTGCAGACAGCATTCATTGAGGACTAATAAAGTACTGCTGTTGGTGTTTCGGCATATGTATTTAAAAATAAATTAACGTATTCAAGTCTTACTTAAATGGTTCTCGGTAGGAAGTTTTGTGAGATATGGTTGTAGAAATGTTTTTGAAAATGCCTTCAGCACCTAATAACCTTATGTGGCCCGTCCATTTTTTTCCATTTCCTGTTTTGTCTCATAACTTTTGATCACTATTGTCGCCAAAAGTAAACTCAAGTCTTGGTCCTGATGAGTTCAGTTTACACAGCCTGAAGAAATATTATAGTAACACACATTTTGAATGTCACCTAATATTTTTTTATTATATCATATTGTTATATTTAAATAAATAAAACACAAACTCTAACATATTAGCCAGTCACGACACATTCCTTCTTCCTGTGCAGACAGGAAGTTTAAAGACAGAATTACAGAGTCTGAGCACTCCCTTGTTGCTGAAAAGATCAATATGTCAGTATGCCTACAATATAGTGTTTGTTCCCCTGGAGTCCTTACACAAATATAAGCACACTGTCTAATAAACTAATTCCACAGTATTAAATGGTGAGAGGCATGGTAAGTGGTAAGAGTGATGGAGAATATGTATAAGAGCGTTTGCCATAATTTCTTTTCTCCCACTGCTAACAGATTTAAATGAACGTTGCCTAATTTAAATGTGACTAAAAAAGGAGCAGGTAGTGTAATAACAACACTAATATGGTCTGTGCACGTTGAACAGCTTTGAAATGAAATAATGTTGTATGATAATGCTCCTTTCTTGACGTCTGAGAAACAGACACATCTGGGTCATTGATTCATCAGACTGAAAGATTTTTTTGTCCAAATGAATCAAATGTGTGTTCAAAGCTGGATTTTACCACTGACAACCCATTTTCAGGGAGGGAAGCGCACGCATACTTTCACATCGTGCATTTTCGTGCTTTGATGATCACATTATCCATGTGCATTAATATACACGGCCACCTAGTTAATTCAGTACATTGGACACATAATTAATGCTTTCAGCAGTTGGAGGAAAGGTATATCTTGTCAACTGATTATTCTGGCCCGCAATGGTCCTTGGACCTTCATGACGTCAATGGCCTGCACTGTTCCACCTCTGCTGGGGCACATTAAAGAAAGGCACGCAGTGTTAATAGATGCAGTAGGAAAGGAAAATATGTCGATTGCATGAACAGATCAATACCTCGGACACATCTAATTTCTGACAAGTTTGTTCTCCCAGTCTGATAACTGGACAAAGAACAAAGTGTACCGCACTCCTCTTAATCTGATGGTTCACTATCTCTGGATTCTTTAAACTCACTGCTAAATTTTATTCAGGTGGAGATGTTGGGAGGTGCTGATAAACTGCCCAGTAGACAAAAAGGTAAGATTTTTGCTAGATTTTGCCCTGACTATTACATTTACATTTATTCATTTAGCTGACGCTTTTATCCAAAGCGACTTACAATTGCTATACATGTCAGAAGTCACACGCCTCTGGAGCAACTAGGGTTAAACGTCTTGCTCAGGGACACAATGGTGGATGGTCACAGTGGGGGATTGACCCCGGATCTCTCACACCAAAGGCATAGTGTTTTTCTGCGCCATCACCACCCCCATTATTATTATTGGATATATGTGGGGAAAAGCGTGTTCTTCTTTGATACTTCATTGTTTAGCCAGAGGTACTGCTGATTGTCACTCAACCAGATAAACACCAGTTTATTTTAGTCAGAGAGAACACAGTTTCCCTTATTCTCATAATTGCGGCCATTCTGACCACGGTTTAAGCAAACTTTGCACTTGACACCTCTTTTATAGAGATCTGGGAAATGCGAGCTTTGCCAAAACAATTGATTCGGCTTCTTAGCTGTCAACTATAGTTGGAATAAATATGATTGGCCATCAATCTCAAATGACTCATGATTGTAAAAGGCCCCTGGACAACCAGCCATTGCACTTACTTTTCTTAAACTTTCTCTTCTTTGCTACAACTTCTCCACCATGTATACATGCTTAGAAAGAGACCCACAGCCTCACATGTAAACAAAAACAGGCTAGGTTAGCTGGCCAGCACACAAATCCTCCACACACTTGACTATTCCTAAGGTCACCACAAAAACCTTTGGGGATGCTACTTTTAGCCACCATGTCCCAAAAATATGTGATAACAAACATTGCCTTAAATATTAAATTTACGAGAAGAAGACCCAGGTCAAAAAATACCACAATATTCCAAGCCTATTTCTTGGCCTGGCCCAGTCAC
Source organism: Micropterus salmoides (assembly GCF_014851395.1). Taxonomy (NCBI): domain Eukaryota; kingdom Metazoa; phylum Chordata; class Actinopteri; order Centrarchiformes; family Centrarchidae; genus Micropterus; species Micropterus salmoides. The sequence continues at coordinate 29,226,421 of NW_024040041.1, read as the reverse complement.
TTCCTGCAATACTGTCATCCCCTGAGGTTGACAGGCAACCAGACTTCTTCAAGTTTATGCCATGGCTAAGCAAGAGTCCAGTCTAGCTCAACCTTAAAACCACAATGTCTGTTTTAAACATGTTTACATGCTGTTTTAACTTTTAAACATTTGTGCAGATTAAATGAGAGATTTAATGCATCAACTTGTGGTCTTTAGAGGTGTTAGTAGGTGGATTATGTTTCCTTTGTACAGTGCCAGACTAGCTGTTCCCCCTGTTTACAGTCTTTATGTTAAGCTAAGCTAAGCAAACCGGCTGCTTGCTGTAGCTTCATCTACAGGCATGAAAGTGGTGTTATAGCTTATTTCCCCAAATCTACGTTAAGCCAAAGCAGTGACACCAGAAAAACTTAACACGTAAATCCTGAAAACACCTGTTGTCTCTGAGGCGCAACAATGCCCATTGCAGCTTTACAAAATCTCAACTTCTATTATCAACGCCAAATAAAGTACATCAACATTTTCTTCCATATCTGATCCACTGGATTGGGTTTCTTAAATGGATTCGGTGAAACATGAACCATAATGCAAATCATAAAAAGGAAGCTTCAAAGAATATTTTTATATTCAGCCAAAAGAACAGAATTTGACATTTCAAATGGTCTCTTAAAAGGTAAGAGAGGGTTACGTGACCTGGAGGTGTCAGCTCACTTCCCAGACTGTCACTGCCAGTCTGCATGAACATAGTGCTTTAGGTGAGAAATCAGCCAGAATTAACAGGACCCTGCCTTTGATGACAGAGCCTGTCTTTGTATATTATTGAAAGTCTCAGTGGGTGAACCACACTGGCCAGAAGAATACACTCAAAGGGTGATTTTCACACTTGAAATGAATAATTTGATGATTTTTCTGAAATATTATCTAATAATGAGTCTGTGATGAGTCATGTATTATGTCCCATTTTAATTTAGAAAAAGACACTGGTGAGAGGGCCAGCTGCCTTTTGACAAAAACGCTGCAGAGAAAAACCTTTATTCAAAGCATATGTAGAGTTGAGTGAGAACTTTTTTGTATTATTGTTTTTTTATGTTGGCCATATTGTTTTCCACATATTTGAAAGAGTTCAAAATGAAAGCCTGAATAGAAATGTAGAGGCTGTTTTAGAATAGACAGTTGTATTAGAGAGAGAGAGATTTGTGTTGGTTACATATGGCCAAAGAGCAGCAGATGTGTTTTATGTATGGAAGACCAGAACCTACATTTTCGCAGTTCAAGTCTAGATGCACTTAGTCCTGGGCAGTAATATATAAAATATTGTGTAAGGTGAACTGGTCATTTGTGTTTCTCTGGTCCTTCTGTTAATATACATAGTCTGAACAATGTTTAAGAGAGTACAAGTGTGGTATAAAGTGTGTCGTTGCTCGTTAAGAGAGCTTAAAAATGCATACTGCAAGATATATACGAATCTCACTTGATAAACAGGTCGTAGCATGCATTAAGGTAACACTTCAAACTTTAAACTAAACTTTGTTGGAGCACAAATGCTTGTTACTTCGCCAAGTACATTTTGGTATAATTTCTTACAAGTCATTTTTTGCATGCCAACCCTATAAAAAACTAGAAATCACCCCACAGGACTGTGGAAACATGGACACGAATGCTTGTAAATTAATAAGTCTGTTCATGTAAATCAATGGACACTGTGTGTATCTCCACACGATGTCACATACAGATAACCGGACACTTATACCTATATCACTCTACTGTAAGGTTTAGGAGGGCCCAACTTCAAGGTGGTTTTGTTTATTTTTCTTTTCTTACAATGTTAATTCCCTGTTTTGTTGTCAAAACAACAAGAAATCACGTACACCAAGTGACAAAATGTACCGATAAATATTTGAAGAGTTAGAAGAAAATACTTTTTGAAACAGTCCCTCAGTCCTTGATTTTGCTGATTCCAGCTGTTGGTGTAGAGAGAAGGAGATAATGTGACAGACTAGGCAGAAGCCATCACCCACATTGGCTTCCCAACACATAGCCTACAATAGCACTTGTCAACTGGGGCCAACCAGGAAACCCCAGCGCCTCAGTGATGCCCTAATGCTTTTTTCCCCACTGCCCCTGAACGCCACAATCAATGGGCTTCCTTAATTAATTTCAATACCTAAGGTGCTAATTTCAATACCTAAGACTTGGTGTAAAGTCAAAATCCTTTAGGCTACTTTATAATTCTCCTTTACTTGTATGTAATTACTTTAAAGTGGCTATAATCAATATATTTATTTTAACAATAGTTGCTCGTAGTGACAAACCCACTGAGAATTATCACTCTGCGGCTTTGCTGGTTTAGTTTGCTCTAAATGCTCCCAGGTATCGTGTTTGGCCGCAGCAAGCAGCCATTTTTAACAAAACAACTCTGATAAACTCTGGAGGCTACCTGCTCAGCAACTAACAGAAGACAAACACAGTTGGTGAACAAAGTGGATCATTTAGTAGAAAAGCCAGATTTTTTTCTCAGGAGTTGGTAGAGATCAAGAATCGAACTAAAAGAGAGTGAAAAAATATGGGACTTACATTCATTAGTTGTACAGAAATACGATTCCAAGTGGATGTTAACAATGCCCTGTTTGCTTTGAAATCGATGTGTTTGCTAACAAGTCTGCCATATTAACATAAAAGGTGATAATATTACTTCTATTTATTGTCAATTCTATTCTTGTTCTTATTTTATTTCTTAGTGTTCTGCAAACATGGCATTATGGTAAAACAGCAGCCAACCTACCCTCTAAATAAATAAGTAAAGGTCAGAAGGTTCTGCTTCTTTTCACTAGGGGGCTTATTATGTCTGTGTATGGTACATTTGTGAAAATATGTATTTCTCAATAAAGAATCACTCAAGCAACAGCTTGATTGCTGACCAAGCAGAAACCAGAAAAGGGGCGACTCCTCTGGTCGCAAAAAGAAGTGCAGTTCCATTAGAAATAATGGTAAAATGACCGTACTTCTCAGCTGATTTATTACCCCAGTAAACACTTTCGTAATGAGTTTATGGTCTCAATCATTAGTTTCAAGCCTTCTTCAATACAGCATTTTGTAAAATGCGTGCTTTAGGACAGGAATACCTAAGTATATACCTAACGGCCAAACTCAAGGTTTCAAAATGGCAGTCCAGAAACCAATGGGTGACGTCACGATGACTATGTGAACTTCTTAGGGCCTGTGTTTGATTTTATAATTGTTTTATTGTATAAATAAGCACATGGTGAGCAATGTAGAATCTAGAGTCAAATTCCTCGCATGTGTACACATACCTGACAAATAAAGCTGATTCTGATTCTTATATAAAGTCTATGTTGCTGAACAAGACAAAAGTAGACAAAGCTGATGAAGGAACAAGCGCCACACAAATCAAGCCAAAGGTCATCAAGACAAACTCCAAGAGCAATGATGTCACAGGTCTGGACTGTAATTGATTAGAAGTTGACCTCAGTGAACTGGAACCACCGTCGCACAGAAAGGAAGAGGAATACATGGATTGCCACATTCAAGTGTATATGAAGATTTTCCAGTATTTATAGACGGCTATGGATGCTTGATGCGGTGTGTCAGAAATGAAAGGGAATGGCAGCAGACAGGTGAACCTGTGTTGCGAATATCACATTTTCAAGATGTCATCTAAGATCATGTCAATTTTTAAGGGCGTGAAAGCCCATTTTCTGCGGGCACGGAGGAATAATATCATTTAGAATCTTTTGTCAGTTGACAGCCATCGCTCATCACAGAAAATCTGTTTTTTTACACAAGATTTAGTGGTTAAATAAAAGGGAGAAGAAAATGAGTGAAAAGAAAGAAACCCCGACCTATAAACAAAAGCTCTGAAGTCTCAGAAACCCGTTTGTTGCCTGAAAAACATTGGTTCTGTACGACCCGCTTAGAAGCAATAAAACTCTAATGATGTCAGCTATAAAGTGGAGTGGAGAGCTTTTGGTCGAGGTTACAAACCAAGTAAAGCAATATACAGCAAGTTATGATCTGCTTCACAAGAGAGACTCTGACATCTAATTTCAGATATCAAGAGGGCCTGGCTTCCCGAACCATGGGAAATAAGAGCAATCTAGCTAGGGTCAAAGGGATAAAGGCAATGCAGCAACACCACTGTCCCTGCCCGTATGTACTGTATAGCTGAGATTTCACAATCAGTAGGCTACTCCATAATGCTGAGGTTTCCACGGCGACCAGGCTTTAAAGCTGCATAGTGTTTGGTACAGTCTGTCTTTGCTGAAGCACAAGAGATCACAGGTCAAGGCTTAGACATGTCTCACCTTTGATGGAGAAACCCTCCGGTCGATTTCATTTTGCAGCTGTAGCCGGAGTTACTTTTGAAATGCTAATTCCCCTCAGAGCAAGAGAGACCAATCAATGATATTGATCAACATGCCAATCAGCAGTTAGGAGACAAATCCTGTGGTCAAATGGACAAGTATTTTAAATCCCCTTTTCTCCCTGCAGACCTCTGTATTTTGTGTTTATGCAGAGCAAACTCACTAGGAGTAACATTTTGACGTCCAAAGCTGTACAGATGTGCAGGCCTAATCAAGATAAATAGGAGCCTTTTGTTGCATGTTGCAAAGTCAATATGGTGGTCCTACTGAGGATGGCCAACGCCTCGCAAACTTCAAACTACTCAGGAGACAGTTGCCAGATTTCTCAAAATTCAGAAGAGAATTTAGGACACAATTCAACAACATACACGATATTGAAGTAAGTGTGTGCCAACTGGTGTATCACTATGAAAACATGTCAATTTGAATCCTGTTTCACATGTGACAAAGCATTTCACATCTATGCATGTTTTCAGGTTTGACATTTGGAAATTTCACATGTGATCAGTTCACATTCACAGACCTGCAGACCAAAGTGGAAAGAAAAAGGAGACAGCTGTTAAACACTTTTACAACTTCAACATGTCAATGAAACATTTTTGATCCATTTTAAGATGAAAACAGAGGGAAAATACACATTCTATTATATTTTTGGAAAAGGTCATATGTCGGTGGCACAACGCCTCCTAACACATCCACAATCTTATGAAAACATAGTAGCGTTCAGCTGCATTATGTTATTATTTTGTCGTAAACCTGGAAACCTGTTTTTTAAGTTCTAGTTGTTGCTGCTTAGTTTTTTCTTAACTTAATGTTTTTTGCCTTGACCACATTTCAGAATAGCTGGCACTTTAACACCATCCTTTTAGTGCAACACCCGAAGCCAAAAAAGCCAAAGTTTGATGAATGATGATGAATGACACAGCAGCTGCTGGTGTTTGTTGTCCTGTGTGTGTGGCCGTGCACTGCAGATACGTAGTATGTGTTACGTACGTAGGTTATAGTTAACGCAGGGAGGGGAATAACGGCAAGCTCATCAGACGTTTCCTAAAAATAAATATTGTTCACAAGTCCTGCACCTCGAGTCCGAGTCAAGTCTGAAGTCTTTTGAGGATGAGTCTGAAGTCACTGTGTGTGCGCGACTTAACTCGAACTCGAGTCCGAGTCTCAAACTCGAGTCCCCGTCTCTGGCCTATGCAGCCTTCAGCTACAGTGTCATGCATATATGCGATATGTACTGTATGTAAAACTGTGTTCTTGAAAATAATATAAAAGCCTGCTTTGGTTTTTAAAGCATCTTAGAACCAGAATTCGCAATATAAACCGAATACACCAAGCAAAGTTTTTATGATCAATCGATCTGTATCGATCATTCTTCTTGGTGAAAGATGATGTTGCTGTTTATCACTGAGGCTTTGACGTGCCACCCTGCGGCAGAGGTGTCAGGGATCACATTATCCTCAATATTCAAACCATGACGTAAAATCACTATTTGGTGGTGTGACCATGAAGTGGGACCACGGGGACGAGCTCTCACAAGCAATCAGCATGATGTGCTGCCCCGGCCTCTTGTGCCTTTGTGAGGTGATTTCATTAATTTCTCCCTCCGTGTGAAGATGGCACAGCGTTAGATGAAGTTAGACCACTTGTTAAATTCACTCCAGTTATGTGTCAATCTGAGGAAAGTATGATTAGCTTTAGTGCAGTTTTGCTGATTTGGTTGTTATTTTGAAATTCATGGTGCCGAGGCGGTGAGTCACTTTGTGTCCTGTACCGCACATGATCATAATCACAAGTGCTGCTGACTCTTAACCTTGTGTGTTTACATATTCCTAAAAGGTTAATTCTTAAAAAATCCTCTCATTCACTACAGATTTCCAATCCCTCCATTTTCTACACATTGGGTTGACTGTCAGAATCTAATTATAATACCGGTCATGGACTCATAAAAGGACGCATTTATGAAATGTTTGTGAGCAGAGGTTTGAATTAAATGTTATTATTATGGATTTAATGCTCAATGGAGCTCAATGACAAAGAGGAAGACGATATCAAGCTGTAAATCATATAATAATTGTTAGTAGGTACATTCATTGTTGGTTTTGGCCTGTTCATGGGATTTGTTGACAGTCAGATAACTATAGAAAATCCTCAGACTTCTCCTTTAACATTTGTGTCCTATGTTTAAATGGCTTAACAAGAAAGCCTCATTTCATTTAATTTGGGTCCATTTCCTAACCAACCAGAACATGTGGTAGAGCTTTGTGCCTTTTCAAAGTTAAAGTTGATCAATTACATCCCTGTCAAGCTGTTTGGTTTCCACTGTGACCATTTTATCAACAGGCTGCTCCATCAGGTTTGGATGCTGCAATTTATGGGGGGAAAAATCCTTTCTGATGATGGAAGTCTTCCTCTATGCTGTTTGAGCTTTTAAAGGTTTCCTTCAGGTTTAAAGATTCCATTCAGCACTTCTCCAACAAACAAGCGGAGTAACACAACTCCCTCGGATTACATCGATACGATTGATTTTTTTCTCTTCATTTTCATTTCTCTATCGAGACAGCCATTGATTGTTTTTACTTGCTTCATTTCAAAAGAGGAAAGGGATTTAATTACAGTCGCTTTTCAGTGTCAGAAGATTCAAAACGAACCATTTCCCCCCCAGAAATGGTTGCTTGTCTGAAAATCTTTATCATGCAAAGTTACAATCTCAAACTGTATATCTGAATGTATTTGTCGCCTCCATTCCGCACATTCACACTTTTGTTTTGTAATTGACTCAAACATTGTCAGTTCTTGGCAGCTTTATTTTTTTACACTCATAGTTCATTATAAAGCGGTGTTTGCTGAAAGACTAACATTTTGAATTATTCATGAATGTACTCTTTTTCTCCCGAATCGTTTTTTATTTGCTCCAAACTGTCATGCCGCATTTAATTACTTCGCAGCCTCTCCAGACTTATGGAGGAAACACAAAGAGGTTTGACCTTAACGGGCAATCTTTTCGCCATTTGAGATCTAAACATTTATAAGTTTCTTTATTCTTTCTTTAGCAGATTACTCACTTTGGTTTGCAGGACACTTGAAAGGCCAGATAAAGTGAATTTACAAAAAGAGACTGCTCATTTTCTCACAAGTTTCTTTCCCTCTGCAGTACACACCAGTTAAGGTCAACTGTAGTTTATCAGGCTCAGTGAGAGCTGGCCCATAAATCCAGTCAGAGACACACATTTTCTTGATGTTGTTCCTGCACTCTCGTACACTCAAATCAATACATGCGACTGTGTACGATTCTCCCAAAGCCAGAAACTGGAGAGTGAAGACTCAAATTTGTGATATCATCAGGTATAGATAGCCTGGAGCGGGCCCATAGACAGTGAATTAGAAAAGATAGTGGGGTTGAGTGGTGGAGCTTCCAGGGTTGTTTTCTGGTGATATAAGAGTCTGACAATGCAACTAAAGAATGAAGCAGAAGAATCTGAAAAACAAACAAAAAAACAATGGGTTCACGGCCTTACATTAAATTTTCCATGCGGCTGCTTCAGAGTTTATATCCAGACTTGATGCCTCATGTCATTAAGTGTGGGACAAATTTACTACATGACTATATATAAATATATTGTTATACAGTCTATTGCAATACAATATCAAGCTCTGCTCTGTTAGCTCTTTGTGATCCAATGAATAAATAGATCATTGGTTTGATTCAGTCATTACAAAATATTGTTTTTACTTAAGAAAACAATCTCACTTCCTGGTCCATTCAGTTTCTGTTTTAAAAAAATGTTTTTAGTTGCTATTCAATTATTTTTTATTATATAAAGGCATGTTCTCCTCAGTTACACAGATCAGTTAATTTCATGATATTTTGCAGAATGACACTATGATTATTATTATAGGCAGTGTTGGAAAGTAACTAAATACAATTACTCAAGTACTGAACTAAAGTGCAATTTTAATGTACCAGCACTATACTTGAGTATTTCCATTTGGTACTGGACCTGCCCGATGGGCAGGTAATAATTTTTGCCGTTCTAGCTGTTTTGCATCCAAAAATAGCGGTCCTTTGTGTCAACAGAGTCTGGCGGGCCGCCATCTTGGTAAGGTCGGCTTAAATAAATATGTTCATGTACAATGGATTTATATTCCTTAGCTTCTGACCTTTCAAAGGAGACCAGCATTATGCATCTAGGCCTAATGGTTGAGGAGATTTTACTGATTTATTTTGGGTATGTTATTTTAGGCGTTTTTCTTGGAAATAGGTGCCAGGGACCATGTTTAATGCTACTTTATACTTATACTCCACTACATCCCACAGGGAAGTATATCATATTTATGTATTTTGCCATTTGACAGCTGTAGTTGCTATAGTATAATAAATAGAATCAACTAATAAATTATGATAGATTATGCTACCTGAGAGTATATAACGTACTAGTTACAATCAGCTCCACTTTAACTAGCTGCAACATTAAAGTGATGCTTACGCCTTAATGCATCACCAGCTGTACTATAATGTTTATTATCCTGAAATAAGTCCTTTAGGTATATTTTGAAGTTAATACTTCTGTACTTTTAATTTAAACTCTGAATGCAGGACTTTCACTTGTAACAGAGTATTTCTACACTGTGGTATTGCTACTTTTACTTTAGTAAACTGTACTGCTGATTATAGACAGATATTGTGAATTATCCTGTGATTGATTTCCAGCCCTAATTGTAAAATATTCGCTAGCAGAGATTTTAGATCTCACTTTGGGTGTCAAATTGTCAATCACAAAACGTTTACTTTTGCTTAATGTTTATTTTCCAGGTATGATTTTTTTGCAATATCGAACATGAAAGGAAAGTATGTATACATTCCACTGATATGTGATTGTTGCACATATCATAACAAAACAATGGCCATTAATCTGATGCTTCAGCAGCCTCCACTCGATTATAGGCTTTCCACCAGATGCTGGAACCTGGCTGCAGGGATTTGTTCCCATTCAGCACAAAAGAGGATTAGTGAGGTCCAACACTGATGTTGGACGATAAGGCCCAGCTCACACTGGCCATACCAGTATATTCCAAAGGTGTTGGATGGGATGTGGATTGTTGTTTCACATCAAACAATTCCTCTATGGTACCTGGCTTTGTGCATGAGGACATTTTCATGGAACAGGAACAGGAAAGGGACAAACACAAACTGGTGCCTCAACGGAAGAACGATGTTGTCTAAAGTATCATTGTATGCTGTAGCCTTAAGATTTACCTTTACTGAAACTAAGGGGGCTAGTCCAAATCATGAGCTGTCTCAATGTACTTATGGTGTGAGTGAATTATTTGTAACTGAAATCACAATCACAAACTACAACCTCAAACATTACCACAGAGGTGAATCAAATGATCTCTGACAGTCTCACAACGTTTCTTAATAATGAATTGTAGGATATACAGGGCTGTTGTACCAGCCTGGATTATATCCTGCAGGTGTTTCCGTTATTGTGTCGACTACTTTAAAGGCCATTTATCAAAATTAAACCCCAGGAGCAGAGAAGAATCCCAGGACCGGCTGTGGAAGTGTGAAAGGGGTAACACTGCTCCTTCACTTCAAAACTACTGCCCCTCTGAACCTCTGAATCGACAACTGGATAACTCATGCGTGTGAAACAGTCTTAAAGATTGATGTGCTCAGTTGAGTTTTCCTGGATTAAAAAAGGAAAACTTTACTCCCCTGAAATGGACTCGTATCTCCATCTTGTTCCCTTTCTGCCAGAAGCATTGTGCATCACTGGAGCATGTCAATAAACACACAGCGTAGATAACAAGCCAAGACAGACCTTTTCTAGGCTTAAGGTAGCTTGTGCAGTGCTGGGTGAAATTAGCACTCGCTGATTTGGCAAATCACAGGAGGGAAGCCATGTTAGTTAGGTTAGCAGTTAGCCTGGTTTCCACATCCCAGGAATCAAATACGGCACTTTCCATTTAGTGGTTCATGGTGTCTGGTTGTTCTCCTCTATGAAACGATTCAACATTTCAAGAACATGGAAGGAGTTGCAAATTATGACATAGTTATGGTATAATATAAAACCTTCAAGAAAAGAGAAACATTTTAAACAAACCAGCACAAAACAGCATCAAAATAAATTTAAAATCAAATCAAAATCAAAATGCATCATTATCTAATGCAACCTTTAATGCAAGCTTTTAGGATAGCTATTTGCCTCTGTTTCTCTCACTGGCAGGAAGATGACAGCTGGCTGATAAGGAGACACTGTATCTCCAGGCTAGCTAACAGTGTTTTCTTGGAGTCTTGCATGTTTACAGACTCACTGTCTCCTAATGGAATGAAAATGCATGAGACCATTAGATTTCAACTTGACGTACATAATGCATTGGAGTCTAAACACCCAGTAGATTTGCTGTTCGGATTTAGGCCAGTTAAATATGACCTTGAAGTGAATCCACACAGACACTAAAGCAAAGGCAAATAAATATTGTAGACCAAAGAAGGTTTCTTCAGATTTGATGTGTGTTCACACGTTGTATGCTGGCACTGCAATGTCCTTGGCCGAGTTTCATTAAACATGTTGTGTAAGTCCTCCTGAGTTTCTTAGACCTTCTTCCACAAGAATGACACTTGGCTCAAGATAATTTTCACAACAATCAGTACTGCTCCCAGGTGTTTTCAGAATTCAGTCAGTTAAACACAAATCTTCACCACTGCCATTAATTTTTTGCTGAATTGAAATAACTGTGATGACAGCATCAGTAGGTTGGTTGACCATCAAGTTAGGCAACTTGGATTTCAGCAGACTAAAATTAGCACTGCTTTAAAACAAATGCAAGAGGCAGTGTTGATGTGGGTGTATTACTCACGCGCAGGCAAAACATTTTTAAGTAAGTAATTTGTATAGCGCTTTTCACAGAAACGAGTAACAAAGTGCTACAACATTAACATACAAGAACAAAAACACAGAAGATAAAGTGACCACCAGAACCTTGTGAAGAGAAAGGGAGATAAAAACACAGTAGGCCTAAGTAATAAAAATACACAATAATCACACTGTATGTAATAGAATACACAATAAATAAACGGTACGTAATAAAATACACAAAAGAAATAGGAGAGACCAGGGATGAAAGTAACACCTTTTGTTTGAGCGTCAGTAACTCAGTGATTGCTTGTGCTAGGTCTCTCAAACCCACACCTGTCTTCTAAGAATATAACTCACTTGGACAACTACTACACAATCCCATATAATGTGAGTTAGTGTCAAACACAAAGAGTTCCGTTGTTACAACCTACCCCACATCTGGGGTGAGTTGTAACGCTAGCTGGGGATGGATGTAACAGTGAGAGGTAAATTGCTAAAATAAGGTGCACACACTCAGGGTTGGTAGGGTTTCTTTAAAATGCAATCCTGTACAATTACTAATTACTTGTTAAAAAATGTAATCAGTATTGTAATCCAAGTACCACAAAATAAAAACCTGATTACTTTTAGTTACTTTCGGATTAGGTCAATACCAAATACGCAAATAAAAACAAGAGAGTATCAAAGATGTGTATTTTTAGAGAAACTTAATTATAAAATATCCCATTCCCATGAAATGAAAATTGATATTTAAATGTTTTTATATGATATGCCTTGCACGGGCCTATACGTCATATGGCAGGATCTGGCCCATCAATGACATAAAATGTTGTTTTGTAGGTATTATTAATGACAATTTAGTGTGTGTAATTTCCTGGAAAACGATTTTAAAACGTTAATGAATCATACTGCACTGGGGGGCCTGCATTCATTTAGTGTCCAATGAAAAGTTTCTTAATTTTTATGACTTTGAAAAATAGTGTTTCTGTTTCCCGGCCGCTCTACCTCAACTCTGTGATTTACAAGTTCACTGATGGACCGATAGCTTTGCTTGTTGCTGTAGCAAGTCAGCTAACTGCTGCTAGCTAGCTGACATTATCTAATTAGCTCAGTTAGCCTGCAGCTACTGGTCAAATTATCTTATCTCTGCCTGCACTGGGAACTCGGAACACCGGAAACACCTGGAAACTTTCTGCTTAAAGTAATCCCTGTTTTTACAAAATATACATGTAATCTGATTACATCTTTATTTTCTGTACTGTAACGGAATACAATTACTTTATTTTTGTATCCTGATTATGTAATCCGTTACTCCCCAACCCTGCACACAGTACATTATATACAAGAACTTTACTAAAGAATAAAGAAGATATTGTTTTGAATAAGCTGAGCAATTTAAACTGATAAAAACACCTACTACATTAACTGAAACTCTGCTTCTGTTTGTGTATGTTTAATCACTGTCACAACTTCAAATGTGTCAAATGTAGACGGCTGCCCTTGGAGTGCAGGCTTTGTGGGCCCAGAACTGCTTCTCGACCCACATTTCTTTTGGCCTTGAGTTTGCAAAGTGTTCCATGCTCACAATGCAGATATCTGAGGATTCAGAATCCTCTTGATCATTGGGCTTGGGCCTTTGCATGTCTGCTTTGCTTTACCCCGTCTGTCTTACATTTCCATTGCAGGCATGCTAAAAAAAAAAACCCAAAAAGGTGAAAAGTGCAATAAAACCCCATTCTGAATCATCATAAAGGGAAGGTTGTAACATTTTTGATGAACTGTCACAACCATCCCCACAAAATCTGCCATTACATAGCGAGCTGTATAAAGGTCTGTGGGTTTGAAGTTAGCATGAATGCAAAGCATCAAATTAAACGCTACTTAAGGTGAGAAACGGCTACTTAAGGTGATATAAGTTCTAACAATGCATTTACAATAGAATGAATGCTAGGCAAAAAATTATCTTGATTGAAGAAAAAAAAAAAATCACAGTGTTGCTAACAGACATGTCACTTCTTATGTGAGCTTGAAAATAAAATTGGAGTCTACAATATTGATGACATCACAGCAGCTCTTTTCTGATTGGTCATACTGACAGTGTTACAACTAACTAACACTCCCTGGTCTGAATCAAAAAAGTAAAAAAGTGATTTGTTGGATGAAGTTGAGAATGTTTCAACTTTTTGCTGGATGTGGAAGCTTGTCTTGCAGCCTGGCACCACTCACTGAGCTACAGAGATTTAAAAAGGTGCTCAGCGGCGCTACAGGGGAAAGTTGAGAATGCAAATTTCCTCTGAAGCAAAGCGAACGACAACCAGGCAACAGCCAATTGTTTTATTGCAGAATAGGAGTTGTTTACTGCTTCCAGCACAGGTATACAGGGCCGTGATGCCACTCATTTGGTTTGGAAAATACTTTTAAAAATGACAGCAAAAAAGCTGCTCTGTATTTGGGAATCAAATTGTACAACAAGAGATGAGCTACTTCCTTGTGTGCAGTCTGGTGGCTATGTCAGAACACAATTGTCCAGCTAGAGCAGAGTATGTGAATTATGTACTCCACACACACCCCTTCTGCCTACCACTCTGTATCTGTATGTGTGAACGCAGCTCATGTGTTTATTAGAATCCAGACTAAACAGTTAGTTCCTTCATTAGATTGTACACAAACACTGAAGACAGTGCTATTCCACTTTCAGAAACCAACACGTGTACTGTCAGTATCAATGAGTGTAAGGTGTTCTCCCTCCTTCCTCGCCAGCTTCCAAATTAATGTAGGCTGCAGTAGATCACACTGCTAAAACACAAAGTGCAGCTTTTCCTCTAGGCTGAAGGAAATAAATCAGCGCTCTGTAGGTTTCTCTCCTGTAGAAATCAAGGTCATGCAGCGTCTTTTAAATCTAGGACAGTTCGCCTCATGAGAAAAGCTGTTCATCTACCTCATATTACCAGGGTGGCAAAGCGACCAGCTCTATGGAAGTTCACACAACTGCACCAAAAGTACAAATGTCAGTGAACAGCTGGGCAGGTTTAATGTACAGCTGCATAACTAGCCCCCCAAAAAGATGATCGTATAAAATTCTTTTGTACTCATGTAACCCCAGATATCTCTGCACTAACATGACCAGTGATGGGATCCACTGAAGTATCCTCGGCATCGTGTTGTGCACTCTGCAGCATTAGTGCTGTTGATTGATGAATTTGTGATGTGAGCTCTTGAACAGACAATCTGCTGGAGGCCTCTCAGAGCTCTTTGCCGCTGAGAAATTTATGAACCATGATGAGAATTTTCTTTTCTTTTGTGTGCTTACTTTGTGCCCCTCCAGTAAATCCTGTGAGAGACTTCAGCCTAGTTGCCCAGATTAAATATAGGTGCCTTTAAGTGGTTGGTTTGAGCTGGCATGCAAATTTTAGCCAAGTAGAAAAGTCAGATTCCCTCGCTGCAAATAAATCTTAAAATGTTAACATTTTAGTATAGATGATTTGAAACCCCTCACTTACAAAGTTGTGTCATTCAAAACTTGAACAATATGAAATGGAGTGATATACATATATAGACAAATGAGCTTAGCACACATGTGTGCAAATACACACAAACCCCTTTGTAAACAAGCATCAGTCTCTGTTGGTGGCTCTCTCTGTCAGATAGTTCTCAGCGGGATACAGTCTGATCAGCAGCATCTTTTGTTGATGTCTTGTGAACATCCTCGTTTCATCATGTTCAAACAGTTGGAAGCCTCACACCTCACCTCAGCCCTCTCTTCACACAGAGGAAACAAAAGGTCCCACTTCATGTTCCTGTGTTGCCAACAGAAACTAGACATAGATCATTTAACTATTCAGTCAATGTAAACAAATGCACCATAGAATATATATTGTGATGATGTTGTTTTACGAGTGCCATGAGGTTTCATTGTATCGTTTACAATTTTAATCCCGTTTCCTAAAAATTAGGTTTATGTCTTACTAAATGGTTTTTGCCTGGATTATGTTCACGGCTATGTTTTTTCTAGGTTAGATTTTGCAAGACGGGGGTCTGGGTGAACTCAGACTAATAATTTGGTCGAGGTTGGTGAAAGATATTGTGTTTGGTTAAATATTGAAAAGGTTAACATGTCCTGTCTCCTGCTTTGGGCAGCATTGACTTTTTGAATACTATACCAATACCCGAAGAGAGGAGTAACAAATAAATGAAAACCGAGTCAAAAGACACACGAGACAGATTATGTCTAAACAAATAAGATATTTATTAACAGACAAACCTCAAACAGAACACAGAAACACAAATTCTTCACAAAGAACTAGGCTACTTAACAAAAAAAGTGGTATAGGTTTTAACTAAGAACACTAGCAACGTAAATAAAAACACATAAAACCCTCCCTCTTCCCAGGGAGTATAAAGCCCACAGCCATCTGACCCACCACTCAGCAACCACACAGGCTGGCCTCTCAAGACCAGCCACCTATGCTCTCTTCTCGTTTTCTTATCCTCCAGGTACTGATTGGAAAATCAGGGGCAGCTGCTGCCGATCACCAATTGCAGCTGCGAGGAAGGTAGGGGAAGGGCAGTACCTGGAGAACTACAGGAGAAGGAGAAGCACCAAGACAAAACACAGGACAACACGGGCCATAACAGTACTACACAAGTTTAAGCTAGTAAGGCTAAAGCAAACATTTTAAATGACCTCGCTGCTTACATTTCCCATGTAGTCCAACAGCAAACGGGAAGAGGTAAGGGTGGGAGACCGGGAGACCCCATTTCTAGGGAGGTGTCCCATGAAAGTGAGCGTACAGGTAAGATAAGTCTCAAATGTTCCTCATATTCACTCTGGAGGCCTAACGTGTACAATATATTTGACTTTGTTAAACATATTGTTACATAAAATCACAAGGAATATTTGAATCAAAAATCAGACCTTTCTCACTTATTGGCTATTTTCACAGTAGGAAAAGTGTAAAAAATACTAGAGACCATCTTTCGATGGGATCCCACAAGCCTCGGCACTCGTCAAAAGTCATAACGTTGTGACCCATGAGTACTCAGAAGTCATTACTACATTATTACAGAAGAACTCATGGGTCAGACAGACAAACGCATGCCATAGTACTGAAAATCGCATCAGTGGTAGCTCCCACTACATAGGTGTCTCTAGGACTACATTTTGCCATGATGACGCAAACAAAGACTCACAAGCTGAAAACAATACCAGCAGCTACACTATCACAGCTGATGGTAAAGAAACCTAAGCATGCACATTCTACAGTTTGATCACTGTAAATTAATATTTACTTGCTTGAATTTGGCATCTGTTTTTACATACTTCAGCTATTCACAATGTAAACATTATACAAATCTCCATGCACTGCTCTGAGAGTTTGCTATGAATGTCTCCATTTTTGTATATTATATTTGAGATTTTTTTCACATCTTCTTTCTTGAACCAAACATACTGCTTAACAAGTTTAGTTAACCTCCAGTGTTTGAAAGGAAATCATCTCACCATCCCTCACTGGCCTTCTTCTCAACAATACTGATTTACTGTCAAAAATCTGTCGTGGCTCGTAAAAAAATTTAACGAAGGCTGAATTCCATTTAGCTGCTTCAGTTTCAGGGTCCTGGTATTGTGCATGCTACTTCACCATCACGTTGTCATGCCTTACTGGGACACTTGAAAAGACCCGTGGTTTCTGTTATTCGTGACACCTGTGCTTTTCCTGCTATGACAAGTCAAAACTCAGCTGTAAAAAAGAGAATTTTAATTAAAATAAAATGTATTTATATCACTCCAGTTGCCTTTAGGAAACCTTTAACCCCAAATGTGACATTTTAATACAATTACGTGCAAGTGTATAGCTCATCAATACATTAAAGCTGCGCTAATTGATTGTTGCTTTGGTGGAAGCAGAACGAGCTGACCGACACACGTCCCTGACACACTATGACCTTTATAAATTTGTGATGGCTAAGGCGTCAGCAAACAGTTGCCTATTTACACATCCACCAGACACAGTGCATTATCATCAGATTAGAGTAGTGCAGTGGTTGGCAAGAGGCGGCCCGCGGGCCAAAGCTGTCCCGCCAGCAAAGTTATCTGGCCCCGGGGCCAGATTATGGGGCCTTTAATAGTGGCAAAAATAAAATTATAGCCGCTGGTGCTGAAACAGCCGTGTGGGGAGCTAGCTAGCTTGCTTAGGTAGGTGCATCTGTAATTCATGTTAACTGTCATTTTAATAGGACTGACAATTTTGTTTAGCAAACAACAGTCTTAAAACTTGATGTACTCACCAGAGAAAGTGAACAGCCAACTCTTAATATGCTTTTTCAACAGTGCTGGTTAAATTTACACAGTCAATCATTGATTATCTGAAGCATTCTCTGCTTTATGGTCTATTTTCCTCTAAATGGGACCATAATTTACGAAATAAATATCATGTTGTATTGAAGAAGACTTGAAACTAGTGTAATAAAGTAGGTTCATTTTACCATTGCTTCTAATGGAACCGGACTTCATTTTGCAACCAGAAGAGTCGGCCCCTGCTGGCTGTTCGATAGAATGCAGGTTTAAGGACTTCCGCACTGGATTCACGTCTCAGACCAGAAGCTTCCCGCTTGGTCATGGCAGCAAAAGTTACTCACATAATCACTTCCTCTTAAGTGATTGTGCCTACAAAATAAAAGCGCGGGAGCAGTCCTTTTTTTGAATTGAGAGCTTTTACTTTGAAAAGTTCTGAAGGAAATTCCAAAGAATCTCTGGCTTCCTTGATACACCCCCGAAAAAGCTGTCAGAAAACGTGAGATTGGATTTCCCTGAATGAGAAAAGCAGGAATTTCCTCTGCCTGGAGATACAGGGGAAATGAAAATAAGCATCCATAGGTTGATGTGGACCTATCACACACGATGCTCACACTCTTGCACATACTTAATTGTGACATGCAATACAATCTCTTTATAATCAACTTGTTGAAAAAGGAAGAAGAATACTAGCAGCAAGTGAGGATTGAACACAAACCCTCCAAATAGTAGTCCTGTGCACTACCAACTGTGATAATTATACACACAGTAAATGTTGGAATATAAATGGTCAATTGATGATGTTCTGGCCCACCATCTAATGACTTGAAAAAAAATTGGCCCGATGCCAGACTTATTTGCCGAGCCCTGGAGTAGTGATTGTGTCACCTGATGAATCTAAGTCCAATATTCGCTCTCCTATTAGCTGTGGTCCCCACCATCTCCTGTAAAATAATCTGTCTCTTTAGCTTTAAAATGTTCCACTTTCTTCACCAGCTAGTCTCTAACTGTGTCTATCTGCTGTTTGGTGCTGAGCAGGTAGTGTACAGTGAGCTTATCGTTTGCTGAAAATAGCTGCCTGCTGCTTCTGGAAATGGGGTTTTGAGTGCAGAGACGGAACCAAACAGTGAAGCTGTTAGCTGTAAAACCAAAACAGTGAGCTAAAAGTGACCATAAAGCTGCAGATTTGGTGATAATATGTTGTAACCACCTTTTGTTCAGTTACAGTAATATTTAAGTTTAGAAGATTTGCTGCACTCCCACTTTGGATACTTTTAAGTGTAAATTCAAAAAGTTGACAGTCCTGTGCTGATTTAACCTGAGAGGCAGTTTCAACCTTTACCAACGAGTCTGTTCAACATGGAGCTTGTGTTGTGACAGCAAAAAAACTGTGAGCAGTTGGTTAAACCCCTGAGCTCCTTCATTTTGCCACAAGGTGTGAAAGGTGTTCTCTCAGATTATTCCATATATTTATATATATTCTGCTGGCATTTGATCAAATAGACATATGAGCCAGACTCTGGAGAGGGCCTGATCTCTGGTGTGCTGCACATTGATCCACTTTGTGGCCTCAACCGGTCTGAAGTCTGAAATTTCTGCACAGCTTCATGGCTTGAAGTCCAGACTGAGGAAAAAAAAAAAAAAACCCTCAAAGTGACATTGACCAGAAGATGAAAAAAGACTTCAAGGTGAAGAGAGGGAGGAAGGAGGTAGAGAACGACAGAGAGGAATAAGAAACCAGTGTGGAGAACTTAGCAAACCACTGCCATTGTTATCGTGGTTGCAGATGGAGACAGAAGTGTGTGTATGTTTTGTGATTAATGAAGGTGCTTGTCAATAAAACGATGCAGGGAGGATATTAATTTATCAGTCTGGCAGGAGGCTCTGACTATAATTGAAGAATGCTTTCTCTGGATTTGGAGCACATAAAAATAGGACTATTTTATAGCTGGTAATATAGCTGAGAGTATTGTTCGAGGTCATAATGTAAACTACATTTGACATAAGAATCTTACCTCAAGATCCATTTAGCAGCTTTCTATAATATATTATCTGTAGATAGAATATACCAGTTGTCATTTTATTGTGTAAATTAAGCATCTAAACTTCATTATTTATTAGGTCTTTTAAATGAAGTGGCAGATGCTTTTTCCTATGTAGACACACTGAGAGCATTAGAGGTGTGGTATTTTGCTCCTCTACGACTAATGGCTGAAGTGCTCTTCCACTTGAGCTACAGCTGCCCGTTAGTTTCAGCCACGTTGGTGGTTTTAGGCATGACAATATCATGCCATTTTGACAATCGGCCACTTTGGCCTGGAGTCAAACTTTGGTGATCCCCTGACCTTTCATCTTGTGCTCCGATGTAACAATCACCTGATTCTAGACACTGTGACTTGTTTGACTGAAGGTTTTTTGTTTCTTTGCTCAACTCAGCTCAGTGTCATTTCCCTCAGAGTGGAAGATATTAATATTTCATATAAAACCAGGACATTTGGATGCATAACATAAAGTCAATATCGGCTGTAATTTACAGCTGCTGTAGTAAACGTGAACTTGTAGTAAACTTCCTTTTGAGCGCAGTGTTCTGTGATGAGGAAATTTCCTTGATATCTGAGGAAGAACTTAATAACTCCCATAATTGTTGTGATAATGGTTATGATGTAATTATCATCATCATTTCCTGGACAGAGTCCTCAACCATGATGCTTTGCATGGTTCATCAGGCCTGTAACTTAACTCTGTGGGTAAAACTGACTGAGGTGACGACGCCTGAGCACATTCAGGGTGATCCTGAGGTACATTGCCGAACCTCAAACAAATGAACCAAGTTGTGGATTATTACCTATAGGTAGCCACTTCATAATCATGTGAATCATAATTTGTAAAGGGTTATAAAAACAATAGAGAGCTAACTGGTAATGTGAGGACACGGTCTCAGCAATGAGCCAATGGTTAACTAGCATTAACCAAGTAAAATAAAAATCAAAGCAAACCATAATTGAATGGGATATAAGCTCTAGTTGCTATGCATTTGATAAAGACAGGCATGGACCAGGGATTTAACGATTACCGGTTTAACGATAAACCATGGTAAAATTCCCGACAGTTATTATTACCGTACACATTTTAATTACCATGATAACTGTGTTCGGTTACCGCGCTATTAAGAACTCATGGCAAAAAACTTACTGCATCAACCAAAGTCAGCGAGTCTCCCAGAAGCATCCAATGTGGGTTTGTTTGCGTCAGTGACAACACGGTGGTCATTCTGAAGTCTGGTCATATATTAGTTTTTATGAGAGAGCTGAGGGAAACCTGATTAAAGAAAATGACCTTCAAGTGAACACAGTTAACTTTTAGCTTTGGTTTGTCTGTCTAACGCGCTAACAGACTGTAAACTGAAGCTCTGTGTTAGCTGCTCTCGTCGAAACGCTACACATTGTTCTGCTGCTGTGTGCATTGTGTGTCTGTAGAGTCTACAGCACATAAGAACACGTTATGATTTTTAATCAACCAACCAGCAAATCTTGATCAATTTAAATCCAGCAGTGATCAAGTAATTGTAAACGTGTCAGAACAGGAGAAACGCTGCAGACTCCTCTGTATTTATGTCCGTTCATTCATTCTCGTTCTCTTTGCAGTCACTATCACTGTCTTCTTAAAGACTTATTTGTTTTCATGTAATTGTGCACGGGGTCATTGCATTACCTATATAATATAAAATCTCTGTGTTTGCAGAATAGACACAGCAATTAAATTTTTGTGGGTTCTTTTTTTTTTCATCTCAATTTTTAAAGAAAATCTTTCCGCCCATCCTCATTCAACAACCATCCATTCCACTGCAGAAACACTCAGGGCCATCTCAGAGACAGCTCTGCTATTGACTGCTCTCATTTAAGCAGTAGTGAAGCAATATGTTGGAGGGATCAATATCAGCCGCCTATGAGGGGTGTGTGTGTGTGTGTGTGTGTGTGTGTGTGTGTGTGAGAACTGCCTAGGCCTATTAGCTGCATTCATCATCAGACTCCCATGGTGGTATGGTCACTGGTGAATGCCATGGTGTTTACACACTAAGGCTCCTTAAGCACCATGCTCTATTAACTCTCTGCATTTACATGATGCCCACATCCATTTGTTTCTCCCTGGGGGTGTGGAGTTCTAGCTGTGAACTATAAATAACATGAATTGTCCAATTTCTGCTCAGGTTGGATGCTGTTTGTAAGATTGCAGCTCAGATAATGGAGTTCATGTTCTTCTTTTTTTCATGTTATTGAGTGTTTCCTGTTTTTATTTTGTGATTCTCACCTCATGTCAGTAACTTCCCTTACTGTCTTCTGCCAGTTTTGATTGAGTGTAAGAAAAACAAATTCAATTTTGAGAAGATTTTAGGAAAGCCTTAAATAAACATTACAAGTGCATGTGTCAATACTAGTAAATACAGAGAATATGGATGAAAATATTCAATTATAGTTACTGTTGTAAATGTGTATTTTATTTTCATTTCTAAAAATTGGAAAAATGAGGCATGCAAATGTGTTATCCAGTGTTTTTTGGCTGATCTTGTTTGGCAGAAAAGCAAGTTTTCAACGTTGAAATATTATTGCATCATAAAGTTATGGTGTCAAGTGTTGGCAAGCAATTGCCTATGTACACTACGAGCAGACACACAACAGAAAACACTGGCATTCATTTGGAATCATGTTTGGTCCACCTGCTGAAAGCCCAATATTCACTCTCCTTTTACCTCTGTTTTCAGTCTCTAGCCAACTCCTGAGGGAAATATCTGGCTATTTAGCAGCAAAATCCTCCACCGTGTTGCTCACAGTGTCTGTCTGCCATTTGGGGCTGGGCAGGTATCATGCCTTATAGCTTTTTCAGAGTCAACCATGTCAGAGTGAACCAAAACTGCAAACTTGTGGTTTGTGAAACCAACACAATGAGCTGAAAGATGCTAAAGTGCTCCATATAGCTGACGGGAACTGCACAGTCGGATGGTAATTATCTGTCACTACAACCTTTACTACATCCTTTATTAACATAAAAATATTGATTAATGTAGCTTTAAGCCATTTCTATACTTCATCAACCACTGTTGGTCAGATTGAGTTTGTGTGTCACTGTACTCAAGGCATTTCCCCCTGGCTTTGTTTGGCACATCAATCAATCAGAACACAACTTGTCACGGTGCTGTGGCGTCTGATCTGATCAGGTCGGCGGTGATATATAAGGTCAACTACAGCCTTTTGAAATCCTTCACTGTGCCAGTCAAGTCGGCTACCAAATTTCAAGAATAATCAAGTGAAAAGGTTCAGGCTTCATCCCAGTGGTCTGCATGTTTTTCTTTTATACAAAATGGAAAGGTCATCCCATCAGAGACAGACCTCAGAGCAAGACATTGCTACATCCAGTGATACACAATGACTGAACGGGAAGATTTGTGGATATTTTACATTGTTGGTACTGGCATTTGGTTTGAATAGATACTGCATTTTTTTCCTAGATGAACAGATGGTCTCCTCTGATGGTTGGAGCACTGATAATAAAAGAGTGTGTTATAATAGACACAACATCATTTTTTTTGGATAATAAACAGACAATTGTTGTTTCTCATAATCAGGATCATTTAAGTAGAGCACTGAAGTAATTCACCTGATATGGACACTGAGAGAATAATAATTAAATAGTGTAATGGCCAAACATTTGACCATTGCTCCCCCATTTGGCCCACAGTTGTACAAATAACCTTGTTCCTTTTTCCATCTAAATGCAAATGGACAGGTATTGAAGGAAGTGGAAACCACTGGCCTTTGCTAGCTGCCTATTTGTGTTCCCACTATTAACCATAGGGTTTTGTAGTGGTATTGTGGGAAATGCATTGCCCGCTCGCTGCTCCTATGCATTTCAAGAAGGTTTCAGATGGCCCGGGACATGATGGGAACAGTGGGTATTAATACACGTGTCATAAAAGCAAAAGGAGTCTTGCTTTTTGCTGATGGTATTAGTGATCAGATATATAATGACACGGAAAGTTTTAGCTTATGAGGCAAAGGCAGGTTGGTGTATGTATATTTGATTTCTAGAAGAAAAATTCATGGTGATGGTGGGGAAAAAAACTGATTTTTCTACTAACCAAGATGGGTAGCACCAATGATATGAATGCAGAAGTCTGTTCTGAAGTTTTTAAACATGTTGCCTGAATCACAAACATTAATTAGTAACTATCAGTCAATGCTATCTCTGGCGTTAGGGTAGGGATAGTGTGACTTCTGTTTGTGATTTTAAGCCATGAGCTGTTTCTAAACCTGGATTTATTGTTGATGCAAGGTGTTAATATCGGTTCCACCATAGATACCAGGTTTTGATTTATGCTTCAGTGTCAGATTTCACTAGTTGATGGATGTATACGTCACACATAATCAGCCCGTATAGTGCTTTAACAGTAGTTGTGTTTATATCTATATTTTTCTTACAATATGCAGTGGCGGGCTACGCACATCTTACTACTGAATAGGAGACTACAGCAATCGCCACTTTAACAGTCTTTCATTCATTGGTTCACACTGGAGGTGTGTTTGCTAGATGTGTGTTACTGAAAAGGAGAAGATAACTGAGCATTTCTTCAACTACCTACATGTCTACACTATCAACTGTCTCTATTTCAAAGAAACTTGTAGGAGAAAACACAAGAAGCCCAAGCTGAGCAATCACAGTTCATGTTTGGGGAAGTGCTTGTCAGCTAAAGTATAGCCCAGACTTTGTTCTCAGGTCTCTCTTGTAAAAGAACTTGGTCCCTCTTTAAGATTAGAAGCTGTGTGTAAGAGCTGTAGTGAAATGAAACATGACAAAATCAGCAAACCACAATGAAACAACGTGGTCACGTTAAAATATTAACTTTTGTTTTTAATTAACTAATTAATTGTTGTAAGCTAACAAATGCATCTGAAAAAGTAAATTGGATGTTTATAAAGAAGAAGCATCTCTGCAGCACTTACAATTCTTTAGTTTTTTTTTAAAGGCTTAAATAAGCATTTGAGACCTGACAAATCCTCTCTAGACAAAAAAATGCAAAGAAGACTGACAGACTCAGAATCAGTTCACAGACAGAACAGGTGAGGGTCGGTAAGTCTACATGAATGACACAGCTTATGCAAACAGTGCCACAGTGACCTAAAGAATTGTTTATTGATTGTGCACAATGTCAAGCACATAGTTCGTCTCAAAGTGTAAGAAAGCTGTTCTCTTCAAGGAAACTTGGGGAAAAACCTTCTCCACAAGGTCACAAGTATTGACTTGGATTCTTGGACATAATAATCACAGTGTGTGTAGAGAGAGCAGCAAACCAAATGAAAATAGAAGTTGCCTTTTGGACACATCTTTAAATGTACTAGAACATAAACTGGATTAAAAGGTAAAATCTTACAAAGACTGCCTTAAAGTAAAAGTAAGGTTGTTTAGTCACATTCTGGGATTGCTTTAACTCGGTCAGTCTTTTGATTGTGTGAGAACTGAAAAGGATCCCATTTTATTATACGTTCATGTTTCCATAAATCCACTGCTTTCTATTTGTTCTGTGTTAATTGAAATGATTGCCCAAAAATTGCAAAGAAGTATCATTGTTTATTTAATATTTCTGTTTCTAGGCTCTAATGAACACCATTCCCCATAAGCCCTTGACCTTTTATGGGCTAAACATCACAGCTCGCCACGGGCAAGATGAGCTGCGATAACGGCAGGACAAAGAGGAACGTGCGCTGTGGAAGTTTTAGACAGGAGCGATTACAACTAAAAGAACTGGAAAAATACTTGTACAGGTTTATGGGAGCTGTGGTTTGTGTCCACACAGTAGTCATTGTTTAACTATGTTAAATCATGAAGGTTTGCAGCAGGAAGTGCTATCGGATGCTGGATTGTCTTAAAATATGAGAATTAAACCTCAGGAATACACTTTAGTAAACTGAATGAGAGCCAGTAGACTTCTGAAGACAAAATGCAAGTTTGCACTGAGTTTCAGAAGCTAGGGAGGCAGGAAGCGATGTGATGACTTTGACTCGCTATACTGTTGATAAAACAGTATTCTTTGCTTCGATAGATGGAGCCTGATTCAACTCCCAATCTCAGTCGAATCTTCGCAGAGTCGTTTTGAAACGAGGATAGTAACATATTGGCTATATGTCTACGTCTAAGCCTCAGTTTAGCTGGAAATTTACAGTGTGAGTTACAGTGACTAATGAGTAGAGAATGCAGCTTTTCAAGATTAGAGCACACACACACACACACACACACACACACACACACACATTCTGACGCAGGCTCCCTGATGGGGCCCACCAGTTTTTTTATGCGTTGTGGGATCCACCCTTTCCAGTGGTCCTACACTGCTGTAAAAAACATTAGATCTAAAAAAAAATCTCAATCATTAATATCACTTCAATTTGACAAATTTCAAAAGTTTTGTCAAAAAAGGTATTTGGCCCTTTGTGGGGACCGTTTCTAGGATTGCCGACTTGTGGGGTCCGCCCACATACACACATACAAACCAAGTTTTTATATGTTAATGGGGCCCAAGGTCACTATCTGCAGCTGCTGACACCAGCCTTTATTATTACTCCCAGTTTCCTTATTTTGGACTAAAATAGTTATTTTGTAATGAGTAATTATGTATACATGTGAAACTTTCCATCTGCCTTTACAGATTACAAGACATACGGCTTCAAAGACAGTTTTATGACAAAACTGAAATGACCGATTTTATTGTAATGACAGTTTATGCCACACAGTTGTCAGTCAATAAACTTTTTATGAAATGATTAAAACAAATTATTAATTTAATGTCTAGAGATCTGTACAATCTGCACTCAATGTTTGAACAACATCAGCCTGAACTTTTATGTAAACCCAACAGTTTCTCTTATATAGGCATTGAAATTATATGTTTCATTGGACTGCATCCATACTATCATGTTAACACAAGTTTCTCTTTCCAATGAAGCCTCAAATTTGAAATCATGATAGAGATATTTAAAGAAATGAAAAATCCTTTGAAATATTTAACATATGCCCCACACACTTTCAGTGTTCAGGCCCTAAAATAAATAAAAAAATGTATTAAAATAAATAAGAAAATCTCAATATCCATCCATCATCTGGTCAACATCCATCCATCCATCCATCCATCATCTGGTCAACATCCATCCTCCCTCCATCCTCCCTCCATCCATCCTCCCTCCATCCATCCTCCTCCATCCATCATCTATTCAAGATCCATCCATCATCTACCCTACATCCATCAAACATCAATCATCTATCCTACATCCATTCATCTCTCGAACATCCATCCTACATCCATCAAATAAAAAAAATTAAATAAGATCTGTGAAATGTGTATATTTGTTGGCCAATGGACAGCCATAAAACCTGAGCAAACCCCTACAACAACAACAACAACAAGGTTACAACAGAACACAACCAAAGACAAAACATTTTAAGATCCTACCTCTAATGTTTTGGTTTTACCTCAGTTCCATTAGGTGCTTTCACACTAGACTTTTCTTCTCAGGGCTGTAATGCGATTTTTAACATAATATTTAACTGCTTTCCAGTCTCTGTTTCTGAGAGCTTGAGGTTCTGCAGTAATACAGCGCTGACACTCTTCTTTACCAGGAACTTGATTCCTTACAATAAATCTCCTCAAATGTGTGTCCACTGCAGCACACTCGTCTGGGGTCCAGCTTCTTTTGATGGCTGTTTGTTTTCCTATGTAGGCAAAAACACAAAACATTGTAGGTTTTCTTTTATAAAGAAATTTTAATCTTACTTAACCCTGTAAGACCCACTGTTTCAGAATTACAACAATTGTGGTTATTTCCCAAAACCCCTTTTGTCTTTTTTTTTTATTGTTTGTTTGTTTATACAACCACATCAATATGATCTGTGGGTCCTACATTTTATTCCCACCATGTAATTGGATCCAGGATTTGTATACAAAGCCCACCCCCCTTAAGTCAAGAAGTGACACATCCTACAACTTTCTGATCAAGCAACATCCCTTT
Source organism: Micropterus salmoides (assembly GCF_014851395.1). Taxonomy (NCBI): domain Eukaryota; kingdom Metazoa; phylum Chordata; class Actinopteri; order Centrarchiformes; family Centrarchidae; genus Micropterus; species Micropterus salmoides. The sequence continues at coordinate 29,198,853 of NW_024040041.1, read as the reverse complement.
GATTTACTGGACTGGATTCATCTTGAAGTAAGTAAAATGCTTGGAATATGTTTTTCTGTGTTTATTACAGTGTCTAGAACAAGGACATGTACAGTAAATGTTGAAAATATGCCCTACATTTTGTTTAGAGCTTGTTTTATAAGTGTTGCGATATTACAATGTTGGATGAGAGTGGCAGTCATAATTGCCCTGTATTTAAGAGGAACATCTAGCCTGGTTAAAACCAGACCATTCTCAGTTGTAACTGAGTTATGGTCTGGCAAAGCGTCATAGACAAATCATTTCCAGAGGGGCGTCCTCCAACGGACGTCGCGGGTAGGCCTAAAACCAATCAGAGCGATGAAGGAGATGACGTATGCAGAGCGGCGGCCGGCAGAGAAACATCTCCGAGTGTTGTTCTTTGCTCGGTTTTTAACAAAAAGGAAACGTTCAAACCGCTTAAAACAGACGGGATAGCTGATCCGAACGAGTGATGTTCGACGGCGGCATCCATCTTTGTAATGTAGGCTACAAAATCTGCTTCAAAATCCCAGCGCTGTCGTCATCGTGTAAAGCCCGCCCCAATGTTTCTGATTGGTGCCGCGATTTCGGTGGATTGGAAATGAACTTGAATGCTCTTTGCCAGACTAACTTTCAGAGCAAATCTAAATTTCCCGGAAGTTGTCTGGGTTTTCCCAGGCTAAGGAACATCTTGAGGGGAACTTAAATGAAAATGTTCACAACAAATTATACAGGATTTAAACAACCCTTTAGCTTTATATCGGATTACATATTCTATACTGTATTAGAGACTAAAGTTGAAAGATATATTGCCATATCTAAACATTATAATTTGCTATCACATTCTGCAGGACTTTCTAACAAAGAAATTCTGTTTGTGCAAATCTGCCTTTTCTTAGTCTACTGATAAACAAAATGTTCTTATCAATTTATAGTCAAAGAGCTTATTATCATTAGGCCTATAACCTTTATTTAACCAGGTCTGTCCCATTGAGATCCAAGATCTCTTTTGCAAGAGACACCTGGCCACACCTGGCCAATCCTCCAAGTTGTGCGGGATGCTCCTGGTGCTTTGTTCTGACACAGGTGTAAATGTTCATCACTGTTAGTTTTTGTTGTAAACTGGACGCTGAATGCATTCCAGTAAGGATTACAATCACAGTCTACTATAGGTGAGTCATTAGGGTATAGCGTGACCGGTGAGATGTGTGAATAGGCTGCTTCAGTCCAAAGTGTGAAACGTCATAATGAGGCATGTGTGCTATTTGTATACAATGGAAATTTGTTTCAATTTTATCTTTTCCATTTCAGAATGCCACCAGCAAGGAGAAATCCTTGGTACAATGTGCACAATGTAATTGCCATCATCCAAAACGGAGAAAGTGATGTGGACATAGATTTTGACGACACTGATGCGAGTGATGAAGAATCAGATATTGATGTCTCTGTGGACAAAGAAAACCAAGAACCTACCAATTGTCCAGCTAATGTGAATATTGAGCCCGGGCAATCAAAGAAATACATCATGCCACATGACAGACGTCACTGATTTTTCTGGTCAAGCTCTCACAGATGATGTCACCTCCCTCCACACACCACTGCAATACTTCCAAAAGTTTTTGTCAGAAGATTTGGTTCAAGCTCTGGCAACAAATACGAATGAGTATAGCATTCAAAATGATGAAAGATCAGTCAACACTAATACAAAAGAAATACAGGCAGCATTGGGCATGTACCTGAGGATGGAACATTACATTTTGTAAACAATTTAACCGTGCCAGAGACTGAAAAGAGGGACAAACTCTGGAAACTCAGACCACGGCTTGATTCACTCAGAGAAAACTGCCTGCAGGTGGTACCAGAAGAGCACATTCCATGGACAAGATGATGATACCATTCAACGGGAAGTTAGCAGCATCAAGAAGTATATGCAAGGTAATCTATGCTCATGGGGCTTTAAAGTATGGGTGAAAGCTGGAATCTCTAGCATGATGCTTGACTTTGATGTTTACCAAGGGAGCAACAATGATGTACGAGTCAAATCTAAACTTGGATTGTCAGGTGATGTTGTAATGAAGCTTGCCTCCACATTTCCAAAGGGTCAACACAAGAAGATCTAGGCAGACAACTACTTCACCTCCGTACCACTGGTAGTGAAGCTCCTTGAGCAAGGAATCCATTATGTGGGAACAGCCAGGCAAGTGCATCTCCCCAACTGTAATCTTTACATGTGAAGAGCTTGAAGAAGAAGGGCAGAGGAAGCTTTGACCACAGAGTGGAGGGGAAACAACATCTGTGCTGTCAAATGGTACGACAACAGGGCGGTGACACTTCGCTGGACCAGAACCTGTTCAGGAGATTCAACACTGGGAAAACCACCAAAACCTACATTGACGTTAGAAAGGCTTCCATTGTGGGCATCTACAATAAATACATGGGAGGTGTGGATTTGTTGGACTCATTTACAGCAAAACACAAGTATGCACTGAAATCCTGGTGGTGGTACATGTACATCTTCTGGCACACAATCACCCTTGCTGTGGTCAACGCCTGGCTCCTCTACAAGCAGCACAGCCTATGCTCTCAGGATGCCAAAGGAGATACTGAATATGAGAAAGTTCCAAGCACAGCTGGCTTCCTCTCTCATTACGGTAATGATCTATTTGTGCTATTTACCTTGTTTGTGATAAATCAGACTGGAATTTGAGATGTACATAAATTGATACATTTATATTCTAATCTGGCGGACACAACACTGAAAACGCCAAAGAGAGGACGGCCATCTTCAATCAACAAGAGCCCAGAGACAGGAGCCCTCTGAATAGTGGAAAGAGACCACACATGGATGATGGAAGTCCAAAGGCTCCCTCTTCTAAAAAGTCACGCAAACCACCGCCCATGGATGCGCGCATGGACCAAACTGGACGTTTCCCCCTGAAGACAAAGAGAGGACACTGCAGACATTGCAGTAAAGGGTACACCAATACCCAATGCAGTAAGTGTGATGTCCGCCTCTGTTTTTCAGAGGACAGGAACTGTTTCTGGGATTACCACTATAAGTAAAGGTGGACTTCACACTGAGCACATAATTTCAGTGGAGAGCGAGAGAACACTGCAGACATTGCACTGTTAACAATGTAAATAAATAAAGATCTTATTTGTTGGAATAAACAACTCTTCATAATAACATGACTGAGATTATTATTCATTTTATACACTGGTTTGGTAAAAACAAAAACACTGCAAATTAATCCTTAATTATGCAGCTTGATGGGCACCTCTTCGGACCTGACGTGCTGCCCAGCTACGCAAACGCAGCTACGTGGATGTACTCTCTTGTAATTGGCCAGAGTGATCACAAGTCTCCGGATGTTTTGGTCTCGTTGCTGAAAGAGTGCATGAAGCGGTGGAAAAACCCCAGCCCCCTGTGCTGCCAGCTTCTCCAAGCCCCGTGCTCCCTCTTTTGCCAAAACCACCATGAGAACGACCGACAACTGGCTGAAGGAAGAGCTGCAACGGGTGAAAGAAAGGCAGAAAGCAACGGAGGAGTGCCTGCTCAGATGCATTCCGTTTAGTTTTGCTTTTTAACTTTATTTATAGTTAACGGTTTTGATTGCATTCTTTTTTCTTTGTGTGTTGCTGACGGCATTACATTATAATTCTGGAAAAGAAACTGCAACAGGATGCTTTTACCCTACACTCGAGTATAAACACACACTCTCTCACTTAAAGCAATTTTATTCTTTTTTGCATTTCACAAATAATAATATAATAAAAACAATAATAATGATAATATTCTATTTATAAGGCACTTTTAAAAGGTCATTTAATAAAGTCAGCTGCATGTGGAGGCTTAATGAGACTTGGATGAAGGAACACTAGCAGTTAGGAGGTATTTAAGGTGATTATAGGTTGTTCGAGTTTCAACTGGTCACTGTACACCTCCGTTGTTGGAGGAAATGCAAGCATTTTTCCTGAGTAAGTCCATAAAGTGTTAAAGATTTTTTTTTTTTAAATACAACAGACTTCTTATTGATATAAAGGTGATAATGCCAGTCTTTCCCCAACCCTACAACCTGCGACAATGCAGGCTCACAAGGTCTGTTCCTGCAACAGCTTCTTTCAAGTCACTGTCAGGCTTGTGGCACCGGACAGTAAGGAGGGACAGACATATTTCAAGTGTTGAGTCAAGGAAGCAAAGTAAAAGCCCTTAAAAATAAATGAGCAGCTCTGGCCCAAAAGAGAGTGCAAGCCCCAAAGCTTACCTCTCTTTTTTGCAGACACACTCCGGTTTTGGACATTCTTGCAGGGATGACATGCTGACCTCATCTTCTGACCCCTCTTCTCTTGGCATACTGACATCTGGACAAACAAATAACTTTATTGTAGTATACACTACATGAAATATGTAATAGCCGTCAGTGCAGTGGTTGTGTATTTTATAAAATAATTTAGTATATTCAATTCAATTTTCTATTCAGTTTATTTATATAGCGCTGATTCACAACAGATGTCGTCTCAAGGCACTTAATAAGAAGTCAGTATATGGGATTTGTGTCTCTTAAAGAGAGACAGTTTATTTCATCCCGTCTCCTATAGTCCTAAATTCTTTTCAAGTGACTAGTGACGTGAAAATATTAGTTGTCATGTTAGCCCAGGGATGGGCAACTCCAGTCCTCAAGGGCCACTATTCTGCAGGTCTGAAATGTTTCCCTGCTTCAACACACCTGATTCAAATTAAATAGATCAAACAGCTTGTTGCCAAGCTCTGCACAATGAATCAGGTGTGTTGCAGCAGGGAAACATCTAAAACCTAAAGGATAGTGGCCCTCAAGCAGTATATTTCCTCATATAGTGTATGGACGACAGACCGTCCCACGCAGTCCACTAGTGCTGAAGTAGCTGTGCGCCGAAAAGATTGTATGTTGGACAATATAAGATGAACTGATTTCATCAGACAGAAAGCGACTGTTGTTACTGACATTACAAGTAGAATTAACGACAAGGCTGTATGAGTTTATTAGATGTCATCTAACCCGATGGCATATGCGTTTGAGCCAGTGATGAGGAGGAGGGTTGAGAGACCCGTTTTTGGTTGAGGGAGCTGCAGCAGCTCCGGACGGAGATGACAGTGAGGAGAGGGTCGGCAACCCTTTGCAGTGCAAGTGCGGTCACTGCGATCAACCGTGGAGTCTGTTTGCTGCCATGAAGCAGACTTGGATAATGTGCTCAGGGAATTGTCCTGCATCACCTTATCGCGCACATTCCAGATGTTCTGTAGTGACAGGGACGTGTTGGAGTAGCTGTGCTATCCCTGTATGAAGTCTGTGCCGAGAGATTAGAGCAACCTATAAGCAATAGGTGGGTTCCCGCTAACCTCAAAGTTAATGCTACTTGTAATTTCAGGCAGTACTGACGCAGTGTTCAGTTTTAAAACTGGGGTTGTGTTTGACTGATTGTGCAGCCTCTGCATCATACAGGTCTCCTGACAGAGTTGCAGGAGAAAGAGGTGGGTGGGACAAAGAAGGGAGGTGGAGTTGTTGATGTTGAAATTTTTGCCACGTGCTGTGTGAAATGCACGAAAGGTAAGAATTGCGTTCAAGCTCACCGGTTGCAGACACTCCCTGGTTTTGACTTTGTGATGTGGAGGTACATTCTTGCGTGGATGACATGCTGACCTCATCGTCTGACCCATCATCTCTTAGCATACTGACATCTGGAGAGGGAAATAACTTAATACAATACACAAAATATCTAAAACGGATCATTTAAAAATCAATTTAGGAACATCGTATACACATACCTTCAATGTCCTCTGCTAAAGGTCCCTCCATGTCAATGGTCTCTAAAATGATAATTGATAAAAAATTGAGTTTGGAAAGCTGAAACTATGGGCAATCTGCAAGAGTATACAACAGTAGCATTATCTCTCATCCCGTCACCATTACTGCCCTATGTTTTACATGGTAAATAGTTGTTTTCTGAATGCGGAAGACTAAATGTCATATATTGTGCCTTCAAGAATATAAAGTTAATTACCATTCACATCGACTTGTATTTCATCGAGGCTCTTTCCTTTGTAATCTCCTAGGCGTCCTTGTTCCATTGCCAGGAGGACTTTACTTACTTTGGCTAATTGGAGGGTGCTTTCTGGGAGCCTGTAGTGTTTCCTGTGAACAGCGATATTATGACCAAGGAAGTCTGCCAACTGGTCGAGCTCAGTGGTTTTGAGGTTCAGAACAGTAGACAGGGTAGCAATATGTTATATATGAGATTAGTCAATAATTTAATCAGTCAGAAAAGAGAGAGAGTTGAGCTTCTCTAATAAATGATTACTGATTGATTGTTGGTGATCTCTATTTAATTGATAATTAATGCACCAGCGAGGACGAGGACTCGACCGGATTTTGGCAACAGAGACCGGCCCTACCGGGGTTTGTCCCGGTATGCTGGCTGACCAGTAGCCTACATCACTGGGCACGTTGTATCTTTTTTTTTTTTTTTTTTAAGCACACACCTGAGCGCTGATCACTGGACATCACTCCTGCAGGTGTTTATGCCAATCCAATAGATTCAATTTCAAATGAATCCATTTAAATTCAGATTTTAAAAGCAATTGTTCAAAACAATCGATTCAGGTTCAAAGTAAATGATTCCCATTCAAATATAAAATTCAAATTCGCTTACTAGTGGCAAAAAATTTATCACATAAACAATTATATTGTTAAAATGTGTTTTGGGGCTTACCAGAATGCTTTTTGTGCGTCTCAGTGGTGGAACAAGTTCATCATCCGATTGATTGTTGGAATGGTTGCTTGGAGAAGCCTCATCACAAGTTTCTTTCACAACAGTTTCATCTGAATCGTACAAATGATCTGAAAAATCTGGGCCAATATCATTCTGCCCTATAATAACATCCAGGTGTGGGGTGGGAGGTTCGTTTTCCATACCATCCTCATCAGTTTCATCACTATCTGGATAATCAACCAGTGAAAATCCTTGGACAGTAAATACCTAAAAATAAACAAAAATTCATTAAGTATGGAATTAGAAAGGTTGGCCAAAGAAACATGGCATGGTCTGACTAAAAATCTAAATCCAGAAATGTGAACATCAGCCCTTTTAGACAGTGTACAATTATAAATGTTAAAATCAGAGTACAGCTATACTATAGTATTACAATACTATCATATAGTTGCCTGAGGAAGACCATTTGGATCGAAACCTTTGTTTTTTAGTCAATAAAAAAGGTAACTGTGAGCTTTAACCCAGTATGCAGATTTTCTTCTTTTTCCTCCCCAGATGTTACCATAATGCATTAAAAGGTGCCCCACAAGAATGGGACTGGAAAGATGCCAGTGTGTGTTACATTACCTGGCCTTTACAACCCAATAAAGGTCACCTGACTACTTTAAAGCCCCGTGAGCATTGGTCCATGGTCCAATTGACCATTACAGGGGTTTTCAGTGCATCAAATCAAAATATTTAACATCAAAATTCAAATCAAAAATATTGCTTTAAAACATCTAACAGCTCAGACACAGTATACAATTACGAATGTTAAAATCACAGTTGAGGTCATGTCAGGTGTTGCCACAGTGCATTAAAAACAATTACCGTAAGAACTGGACGGAAGGGCCCCACATGGGTCAGACTACAGACATACGAGTGTGTAAAGGAGGGACTTGAGAAACAAATGTATTTGGAAGATGGAAGGACCCCATAAGAACATGACTGGAAACATGCCGGTGTGTGTGACATTACCTGGCCTTTAACAGCCAATATAAAGCCACATAAGCATTGGTCCACTTTAGTAATAGAACACCACCACATACATGTCAGCATAGATGAATGTGTTTGAATGTACTTTTACCTGTGTGCAGGTCTGATCTGGGTTAGGTCTATCATTAAGCATCTGAGGAACAGGGCTGGTCTCATTCTCTTCTGCTGCAGCAGGAGTCTGAAGGCCTTTCACCTGAAATAGACAGACAAGAAGAGACTCAGAACTGTATGAAGAGACATTCACAGGCTAATAAGGTCATCTAATGGTGAAACAGCACTGAACTTTAACTGAGAGCATGGACTAAAAAGCTGCTCACGTCTATTCCAAGAGTTTGCAGTGGATCAAATCAAAATATTGCTTTAAAACATCTAACAGCTCAGACACAGTATACAATTACGCATGTTAAAATCACAGTTGAGGTCATGTCAGGTGTTGCCACAGTGCATTAAAAACAATTACCGTAAGAACTGGACGGAAGGGCCCCACATGGGTCAGACTACAGACATACGAGTGTGTAAAGGAGGGACTTGAGAAACAAATGTATTTGGAAGATGGAAGGACCCCATAAGAACATGACTGGAAACATGCCGGTGTGTGTGACATTACCTGGCCTTTAACAGCCAATATAAAGCCACATAAGCATTGGTCCACTTTAGTAATAGAACACCACCACATACATGTCAGCATAGATGAATGTGTTTGAATGTACTTTTACCTGTGTGCAGGTCTGATCTGGGTTAGGTCTATCATTAAGCATCTGAGGAACAGGGCTGGTCTCATTCTCTTCTGCTGCAGCAGGAGTCTGAAGGCCTTTCACCTGAAATAGACAGACAAGAAGAGACTCAGAACTGTATGAAGAGACATTCACAGGCTAATAAGGTCATCTAATGGTGAAACAGCACTGAACTTTAACTGAGAGCATGGACTAAAAAGCTGCTCACGTCTATTCCAAGAGTTTGCAGTGGATCAAATCAAAATATTGCTTTAAAACATCTAACAGCTCAGACACAGTATACAATTACGAATGTTAAAATCACAGTTGAGGTCATGTCAGGTGTTGCCACAGTGCATTAAAAACAATTACCGTAAGAACTGGACGGAAGGGCCCCACATGGGTCAGACTACAGACATACGAGTGTGTAAAGGAGGGACTTGAGAAACAAATGTATTTGGAAGATGGAAGGACCCCATAAGAACATGACTGGAAACATGCCGGTGTGTGTGACATTACCTGGCCTTTAACAGCCAATATAAAGCCACATAAGCATTGGTCCACTTTAGTAATAGAACACCACCACATACATGTCAGCATAGATGAATGTGTTTGAATGTACTTTTACCTGTGTGCAGGTCTGATCTGGGTTAGGTCTATCATTAAGCATCTGAGGAACAGGGCTGGTCTCATTCTCTTCTGCTGCAGCAGGAGTCTGAAGGCCTTTCACCTGAAATAGACAGACAAGAAGAGACTCAGAACTGTATGAAGAGACATTCACAGGCTAATAAGGTCATCTAATGGTGAAACAGCACTGAACTTTAACTGAGAGCATGGACTAAAAAGCTGCTCACGTCTATTCCAAGAGTTTGCAGTGGATCAAATCAAAATATTGCTTTAAAACATCTAACAGCTCAGACACAGTATACAATTACGAATGTTAAAATCACAGTTGAGGTCATGTCAGGTGTTGCCACAGTGCATTAAAAACAATTACCGTAAGAACTGGACGGAAGGGCCCCACATGGGTCAGACTACAGACATACGAGTGTGTAAAGGAGGGACTTGAGAAACAAATGTATTTGGAAGATGGAAGGACCCCATAAGAACATGACTGGAAACATGCCGGTGTGTGTGACATTACCTGGCCTTTAACAGCCAATATAAAGCCACATAAGCATTGGTCCACTTTAGTAATAGAACACCACCACATACATGTCAGCATAGATGAATGTGTTTGAATGTACTTTTACCTGTGTGCAGGTCTGATCTGGGTTAGGTCTATCATTAAGCATCTGAGGAACAGGGCTGGTCTCATTCTCTTCTGCTGCAGCAGGAGTCTGAAGGCCTTTCACCTGAAATAGACAGACAAGAAGAGACTCAGAACTGTATGAAGAGACATTCACAGGCTAATAAGGTCATCTAATGGTGAAACAGCACTGAACTTTAACTGAGAGCATGGACTAAAAAGCTGCTCACGTCTATTCCAAGAGTTTGCAGTGGATCAAATCAAAATATTGCTTTAAAACATCTAACAGCTCAGACACAGTATACAATTACGAATGTTAAAATCACAGTTGAGGTCATGTCAGGTGTTGCCACAGTGCATTAAAAACAATTACCGTAAGAACTGGACGGAAGGGCCCCACATGGGTCAGACTACAGACATACGAGTGTGTAAAGGAGGGACTTGAGAAACAAATGTATTTGGAAGATGGAAGGACCCCATAAGAACATGACTGGAAACATGCCGGTGTGTGTGACATTACCTGGCCTTTAACAGCCAATATAAAGCCACATAAGCATTGGTCCACTTTAGTAATAGAACACCACCACATACATGTCAGCATAGATGAATGTGTTTGAATGTACTTTTACCTGTGTGCAGGTCTGATCTGGGTTAGGTCTATCATTAAGCATCTGAGGAACAGGGCTGGTCTCATTCTCTTCTGCTGCAGCAGGAGTCTGAAGGCCTTTCACCTGAAATAGACAGACAAGAAGAGACTCAGAACTGTATGAAGAGACATTCACAGGCTAATAAGGTCATCTAATGGTGAAACAGCACTGAACTTTAACTGAGAGCATGGACTAAAAAGCTGCTCACGTCTATTCCAAGAGTTTGCAGTGGATCATGGATAGGGTTAGGATAGGGTCATGGATACATGTCAGCATAGATGAATGTGTTTGAATGTACTTTTACCTGTGTGCAGGTCTGATCTGGGTTAGGTCTATCATTCAGCATCTGAGGAACAGGGCTGGTCTCATTCTCTTCTGCTGCGGCTGGAGCTTGGTTTTTTTTCAACTGGATTGCAGATAAAGAAGAACTCATTTTAACACATCACAGATCAAAGATTAAATGCATTTCCATAGACAGTCAAGAGTAATATTGGAAACATGGTTAATTTTGGAGAAATACAAAATTTTCTTTTGCAACAAAAAAATTTAAAAAAAGAAATCTCTATACTTAATCTAACCAACTCACCTTACAGCGCCAAGGCCATTTTGAATCACCATAGTTGTAATCAATTTCATCTCCTATTTCTATTTTCTTCAGAGAAAAAAGGCACAAATGTGGTTTGTTGTCAACTATGATTTTTTTCATAACGCAATTTGGATTTTGGTGGTTGTCATTGACCAATCTTCCGAGAGATAAATCTTCTTCAGATGCATCCAGCTGAAAAGTATCAAAAAAATGGTAATAGTTTACATCTTTTTAAAAGTTTTATTGAAAGAGTTATTTTCAAAAGAATTTAAGAGTATTTTTGCTTAACTCATTCATCAAGTATTAAACCCTTGTTTCAGGGTTAACTCGTAATTTCGCTAAATCAATACAAAACATCCATCTTTCAATGTTTACCATAAGTGATGATTCTGCCACTGAAAGTCAAAGAGAAATGTGCTTTCAATCTCTGAGTATTTTCTTGACTTGCATTCCTCCTGTGTGAGGAGTTTACCCCTGTACTCCAACACGAAGTCCCCGGGTTCAATGGGTTGTGTGGCAAACACTCCTCTTCCTACAATAATATATAATAATTAAACATTTCATTCTGGGACTCAAAAACAGATACTACAGTATTTTCAAAGTGAGGTTGATGTTCTTGCGTCTAGTCAGTGTATTACCTGCAGACAATGCTCAGCACTCTCCCAGTTGTGATACACACTCTACAGGTAAAGTGCTTTTTTGATCAGACTTTGTGGCCAAAAAATGTTTTTGATGCAGACCCATCCACATCAATGCATCATTGAGGTCCTGTCTATGCTGTCTAATTTTCACTTTTCCACGAGAATCAATAGCCGCGTTTCCACTGTCGGGCCAGTGCGAGCCAGGGCTTTAAACTGGGCCGAGCCGGGCTAATGGCCTCGGGCCAGGAGCACCGGGCTCAAAACCAGCTGTTGCGTTTCCACTGTCTGGCCAGAAGCTCCACAGCGCTTCACTAAAACACGCTAGGGGTGAACTAGCACGGCCCGGCTCTGGCCCGACAGTGGAAACACGGCTACTGTATGTTATGATTGCCTAACGATTATACACTGGCCGGGAAGCCGATATTTAAAAGTGAAGCGTTTGTTTACCCCTGGGTTCGTCAACCAGCCCACGTGCATGCGCACTCAAATACGAGATTTTAATTTCTGCCCCGACTTGACGTCAAGACGGGGCAGGAAATACCATATATGGACACCTATGCTGCAGGAAGCCCGCCCTGCCCCTCTCCCCCTCATATTCAGTCGCGAAAGATGCAGAAACGTAGTGCACACGTGAGTTGCTCTGTTGTTGACTGCCAGAATCAACATGTAACTTAAATGTGTTTCTCTCCCAAGAACGGACCAAGCTGTCAGGGACCAGTGGATTAAATTCATTTTTAATGACGCGGTTCCTACAACCCTTCCCACTGGCTTAACGTTAGGTGTCTGTGCTAATCATTTTACACCGGAATCGTTCACAAATTTGAATGTCTAAAAAACCACAACGTGAAACAAGGCGAAAACACCACATGATTGATCTCAATAACAACTGTAAGCTGATAAAAAAAAGTAGACTACATCTCCGTTAATGTAATCTACATTAAATAAAAGGTATAATGAATGTCTCAGTCAAAATGATTGTTTTTACCATTCAGAGACATCTTGATGTAGACGTCCTTCCATCGACTCTACATCTTCCCTTTCCAGCTCAGATTCAGAGTCTGGCTCGTGCATGTACGGTTGAATTCCGTAGGTCGCAGCCAGGTCGGGTGCATTTACAACTTGCGCCATGATGTCATTTTGGAATGATATGCTGAAGTTACGTGCGGTGTCAACCCCCCTCCTTCCTGCCACCAATCAACGCGCCCCTTTGCATTATTAAAATGACCATCCATGACAGCCAAAATATCACATCAGATCTCGCGAGACAATAATGCCTTCAGAAATAAGGGTCAGAGGAGCTCTCCACTTTTCTTTTTAGAAGGGCCTGAAAGGCTATAATAGAGCGTGGGTATCCAAGGTAATACTAAGTTATGACTCCTTTAAACTGAGAGTGCCGTGTACCATTTAGTGCAGGTAACACCAGTGAAGCGTAAGAACATCATGCAACTCAGACTTTTGACATAGACAGACGGTACTATACTGATCCACAACTGGAAAAATACATTGTAGCCGCAGCAAGGCATGAAACTAAATATTAAATAGCAATATAAAAAACGGAAAGTATTCCTGATTTACAAAATAAATATAGGACACAGAAAGCAATATAACAAACGTATATACAACAAATAGAGAGACTAGTTAAATAATGTTGTGCAAATGAGCTTTAAAGACCCACTCCGATGATAATCATGTTTTTCGTGTTGTTAACATGTTCTTGTGGCATTTTTCTAAAGCTAGAGGACATATCTTTAGAAAATTAAGCTCAAAATTGCATTTTTGAGTATTTCTGCATTCAAATGGCTGTGAACCAATGGCAGTCACTAAAAGGCAGCCTAAAACAGACTGGAGTTGTGATGTAATAACTCTGGGGGGCCACAAGCTCCTGCCCCACTCCGCTCAGGTTCTGAGGAGTAGAGAAGACAATGGCGGATCAACACCTGTGTGCTGTAGTGGGTTGCAGTGCTAAGAAGAGAGATATTGGTATTAGCTTTCATAATTTACCGCAGCGCTGGCTCCGCCCACAACGCAGAGGCTAATTGCTAATGAGCACAGCTGGGACACTCAAGCAGAAGATTACTAACTTTGTCAGGCGAGGAAATTATATTGCCAGATGCCTAGCATGCAACTTAGCCAAGTCTACCCAACGAACTAGCCATGACTGGTGGGGAGGATGAAGCTGCTGCCGGGAGCTTTGAATCTCAGGTGGCTATACGCATCGTTGTTGTACGGGGCTGTACATTGCTCCATTTACACTTGGTCACATAAATGTGTCGGATATAAATCCGATTTTCAACTCCCGCACTATATACTGATTAATGGAGTTAAGATATGTGCTGCATTTTATTGATCGTCAGCTAAAATGTCAACATCAAAGAGAGTGGCAACAGCGCTGGTAAGATCATCGTTTCTTTACTTTTAATGAAGATGATTGTGTGTTAAGCATCTGCGACTTACTTTCACTTTGATTTGCGATAGTTTGCAAGTTGGCTTGATGAATAGATGCTCAGCTGCGCCGTGTTGCAGTAGCGTCGTCATATCTAGCTATAACATGACGTATAGCCTATAATAACACTCTCTCACACGTTATTTTTGTGCATTTTTGGGAGGAGTAACATTTACATGTGGTTTCAACAACCAGATGCACATACACTTGTCCGATCACAGAAAACATATGAAGTGAAGTGTAAACAGCCCCCGAGTGGTGGTATGCCAGCGAGCTTTGCTTGGCATAATTTAAAATGGTTGGTCGCAGAGTAAACGGTCACGACAATACTCTTCTTCTGTTGTTTGTTTACACTATGCACAAAACACAGGTAGCCTAGATCGCGCAGTAGGGTGTTT